>NC_083114.1:2817000-3130000 GCF_949774975.1 Lagenorhynchus albirostris
TAAACACAATATATAAAAGTTTAAAATGTGGGCTTCCCTGGTGGCGCAGTGGTTGAGAGTCCGCGTGCCGATGCAGGGGACACGGGTTCGTGCCCCGGTCCAGGAGCCATGGCCGCTGGGCCTGCGCGTCCGGAGCCTGTGCTCCATGGCGGGAGAGGCCACAGCAGTGAGAGGCCCGGGTACCACAAAAAAGTTTAAAATGTCACTTAAATCCTAGAATCAGTTCTGGACCCTGAAATACAAATTGGGAAACAGTCTATGGTAATCAGAAAAAGAAATGAAGAATAACTCTTTGAAGTCTAAGGGATTGGTATTAAGATTAATTTATTTATCCAAGGATATAATAGCAACTATTGCCTAGTCATTTCTGGATACCTAATACAATTTTCTAACAGATTGAGAAACTGATACACTAAGCCTCAGTTTCTTGGTTCATTGACTAAGTTTGAGAATTCCCTAGAAAGGTATTGGAAAAAAAAGAAAATACCAGTCTTTCCAAGGGCAGCTCTCTTTTTTCTTTGGCAAAGGAAACCAAGCAAAAAGGCAAAGAGAAAGGTGTGGAAATGACATTTTCTCAGCACCAAGTGCCAAGCGATTTGCCTAGATTTAAGACTCACCACAATCTGACAAGCTAGGAAGACAACTAGTCCACAATTTTTCTTTACAGATAGGGAAGTTAAAGGTTAAAAGTGGTGAGGGCCTTCCCTGGTGGTCCAGTGGTTAAGACTCTGCGATCCCAATGTTGGGGGCCCAGGTTCAATCCCTGGTCAGGGAACTAGATCCCACATGCATGCTGCAGCTAAGATCCTGAGTGCCTCAACTAAGACCCGGCGCAGACAAATAAATAAATAAATATATTTTTAAAAAAGTGGCGAGTAGGGCTTCCCTGGTGGTGCAGTGGTTGAGAGTCCGCCTGCCGATGCAAGGGACACGGGTTCGTGCCCCGGTCCGGGAGGATCCCACGTGCTGCGGAGCGGCTGGGCCCGTGAGCCATGGCCGCTGAGCCTGCTCGTCCGGAGCCTGTGCTCCACAACGGGAGAGGCCACAACAGTGAGAGGCCCGCGTATTGCGAAAAAAAAAAAAAAAAAAGTGGCGAGTAAGATACACATAGTCATAGGACTGGTGTGAAATCAAGCTGGGAATCTGACACAGTTGCGTTTGATTCCAAATCTCATGCTCTTGTTGCTGCAGCACACTGCCTTAGGTTCCTAAAAGGATTTACTGACAAATCTGACATAATTACCAAATTTTTAAATTAAAAATAAATCACCAGTTATTTGTAGTGAGGTGGATGGACCTAGAGTCTGTCACACAGAGTGAAGTAAGTCAGAAAGAGAAAGACAAATACTGTATGCTAACACATATATATGGAATTTAAGAAAAAATAAATGTCATGAAGAACCAAGGGGTAAGACAGGAATAAAGACACAGACCTACTAGAGAATGGACTTGAGGATATGGGGAGGGGGGAGGGTAAGCTGTGACAAAGCGAGAGAGAGGCATGGACGTATATACACTACCAAACGTAAGGTAGATAGCTAGTGGGAAGCAGCCGCATAGCACAGGGAGATCAGCTCGGTGCTTTGTGACCGCCTGGAGGGGTGGGATAGGGAGGGTGGGAGGAGGGAGGGAGACGCAAGAGGGAAGAGATATGGGAGCATGTGTATATGTATGGCTGATTCGCTTTGTTATGGAGCAGAAACTAACACACCATTGTCAAGCAATTATACTCCAATAAAGATGTAAAAAATAAAATAAAATAAAAGTGGTGAGGGCCTTCCCTGGTGGTCCAGTGGTTCAGACTCTGCGATCCCAATGTTGGGGGCCCAAGTTCAATCCCTGGTCAGGGAACTAGACCCCACATGCATGCCGCAGCTAAGATCCTGAGTGCCTCAACTAAGACCCGGCGCAGACAAATAAATAAATAAATATATTTTTTAAAAAGTGGCAAATAAAATACACATAGTCATAGGACTGGTGTGAAATCAAGCTGGGAATCTGACACAGTCGTGTCTGATTCCAAATCTCATGCTCTTGTTGCTGCAGCACACTGCCTTAGGTTCCTAAAAGGATTTACTGACAAATCTGACATAATTACCAAATTTTTAAATTAAAAATAAATCACCAGTTATTTGTAGTGAGGTGGAGGGACCTAGAGTCTGTCATACAGAGTGAAGTAAGTCAGAAAGAGAAAAACAAATGCCGTATGCTAACACATATATATGGAATCTAAAAAAAAAAAAAAAAAATGGTTCTGATGAACCCAGAGGCAGGACAGGAATAAAGATGCAGATGTAGGGAATGGACTTGAGGACACGGGGAGGGGGAAGGGTAAGCTGGGACGAAGTGAGAGAGTGGCATGGACATATATACACTACCAAACGTAAAATAGGTAGCTAGTGGGATACAGCCGCATAGCACAGGGAGATCAGCTCGGTGCTTTGTAACCAACCAGAGGGGTGGCATAGGGAGGGTGGGAGGGAGATGCAAGAGGGAGGGGATATGGGGATATATGTTTACGTACAGCTGATTCACTTTATACAGCAGAAACTAACACACCATTGTAAAGCAATTATACTCCAATAAAGATGTTAAATAAATAAATAAATAAATAACCAGGGGCTTCGCTGGTGGTGCAGTGGTTAAGAATCTGCCTGCCAATGCAGGGGACACAGGTTCAAGCCCTGGTCCGGGAAGATCCCACATGTCGGCGGAGCAACTAAGCCCATGTGCCACAACTACCGAGCCTACGTGCCACAACTATTGAAGCCCTCGCACCTAGAGCTAGTGCTCTGCAACAAGAGAAGCCACTGCAATGAGAAGCCCACACACCCCAACGAAGAGTAGCCCCCGCTCGCCACAACTAGAGAAAGCCCATGCACAGCAACGAAGAGCAAACACAGCCAAAAATTTAAAAAATAAATAAATAAAATAAATTAAAAATAAATAAAAAATAAATAAATCACCAAACACTGCAAAGGCAATTTGTTTGTAGGAGCTAACCCAACATTCCTTTGCATCCTCACACCCTCCATCAGCAGCTACAAGTCACCTTTCTCTGCCTCATACAGGTCTTCCCAAGAGGCTCCTTCGAGCCTCACACCAACGGACCTCTTGTGGCCAAATCTACCAGATGTCAGACCTGCCTCAGTGGTGTCTCCCTCCCTATAGTCAAAACCCATCTGAAAACAAATAGGTTCATATTTATAAAGTAAACTGAAGGGGACTTTGTAAATCTTGTTTTCTAAAAAAAAGTCTTCCCATCAGGTTAGCAAAATTTTAAGAGCCTGTCAATCCTAAGTGCTGCTGAAGCTACAGAACTGTGGGAACTGTCCTACACTGCCAGAGGGAGTGTAAGTTAGTACAATCACTTGGAGAGCACTTTGGCAAAGTTTAATAGAGTTTAAGATACATCCCACAATCCTATTCCTAGGTATATTTCCTAGAGACATTTTCACACATCCATACAAGAATATACATGAATGCTTTCATTGTTGGTGGGAATGTAAAATGATGCAGCTGCTATGGAAAACAGTGTGGTAGTTTCTCAAACAATCAAAAACAGAATTACCATGTGATCCAGCAACTGCACTTCTGGGTAGATACCCAAAAGATTTGAAAGCAGGGCCCCTCAAACAGATATTTCTACACCATGTTCATAGCAGCATTATTCACAACAGCCAAAAGATAGAAACAACCCAAGAGTCCATCAACAGATGAATGGATAAACAAAATGTGGTACAGGGACTTCCCTGGTGGTCCAGAGGGTAAGACTCCATGCTCCCAGGGGGCCCAGGTTCGATCCCTGTCGGGGAACTAGATCCCACATGCATGCCACAACTAAGAGTTTGCACGCCACAACTAAAAAAAAAAAAAAAAAATCCCACACGCCACAATGCCTGGCACAGCCTAGACAAATAAACAAACAAATAAATAAATATATATATACATATATATATATTTTTGTGGTACGCGGGCCTCTCACTGTTGTGGCCTCTCCCGTTGCGGAGCACGGGCTCCAGACGCGCAGGCTCAGCGGCCATGGCTCACGGGCCCAGCTGCTCCGCGGCATGTGGGATCTTCCCGGTCCGGGGCACGAACCCGCGTCCCCTGCATCGGCAGGTGGACTCTCAACCACTGCGCCACCAGGGAAGCCCCTATATATATATATTTTTAATGTGGTACATACATAGAGTGGAATATTATTCAAGTTTTAAAAGGAAGGAAATTCTGACATATGCTACAGCATGATGAACCTCAAGGACATTACGCTAAGTGAAATAATCCCGACACAAAAGAAATACTGTATGATTCCAGTTATATGCGGTACCTAGAGTAGGCAAATTCATAGGAACAGAAGGTAGAATGGTGGTTGCCAGGGACCAGGGGCAGGAGGGAATGGGGAGTTATTGTTTTCTAGGTACAGTTTCAGTTTTGCAAGATGAAAAGAGTTCTGGAGATGGATGGTGGTGATGGCTGTTCAATAATGTGAATGTACTTAATGAGCTGTGTACATAAAATGGTTAAGATGGAAATTTTATGTGTCTTTTACCACAGTTCTTAAAAATAAAATAAATGTAAAATAAAATTTTAAAATGCTTTTAGCAGCTTTGTTTGTAACTGTGAAAACTAGGGATACCCTAACGTTAAACTGTGATATGTTCACATAGCAGAATACTATATAGCAGCTAAAGCAGTTGAACTAGATTTATCAACACAGCTAAATCACAAAAACAATATTAAAAAAGGGAAGTTGTAGAATGATATGGAGGGCATGACATCATTTACATAAAGTCTAAAAACAGGTGCCGTAATCCATTCAGTCTGCTCTAATAGAATATCACAGACTGCGTGGCTCATAAACAACAGAAATGTATCTGCCACAGTTCTGGAGGCTGGGAAGTCCAACATTAAGGTGCTGGCAGATTCAGTGTCTGGTGAAGGCCCACTTACTGTGTCCTCACATGGGGCAAAGGGGCTCTCTGGGATCTTTTATAAGGGCACTAACCCCATTTCTGAGGGCTCTGCTCTCATGGCCTAATCACTCCCACAGGCCCCACTTCCAAATACCATCACGTTGGGGATTAGGTTTCAATACATGAATTCTGGGGGGTCACAGTCAATCTATACCAACATGTAATATTTACGGAAACATAAATTTATATTATTAGACTTAAAAGGTTCCTGGGGTTGATAAACATCGAACTCAGCACTGTGTTACCTTCAGGAAGAGAAAGAAAGAATTGTTATTGGAAAGGGAATAGTTTAAAAACCAAACAACTAACATAGATCCATACAAGTCCAGCCAACTGAGTTTTGACAAAGGTGCAAAAGTAATTCAATGGAGGAAAGATAGTGTTTCCATGGAGAAACTGGAGGAACTGGACATCCAAAAGTGAAAAAATGAACCTCAACTTAAACCTCAAAATGAATAATAGATTTACATGTAGAAAAGATACAGGAGAATGGGACTTCCCTGGCAGTCCAGTGGTTAGGACTCCACGCATAGGATCCCGCATGCCATGCCTCCGGGCCAAAACAACAACAGTACCAACAACAAACAAATCTATGCTAAACCGATAAGGAAAATAATTTTTAAAAAAACCAAACAAACACAGAAGAAAATCTTTGGGATCTAGGGCTGGGTGAAGAGCTCTTAGACATGACACCAAAAGCACAATCCATTAAAGAAAGAAAAGAAACAGTAAATTGGACTTCATCAAAATTTTTAAATTTTGCTCTGTGAAAGATGCTGTTAAGAGGAAAAAAACAGAGAACTGGGGAACTGCAGGCCTTAGAAGGTTTACAGAGCAGATGCAAACAAGGTAGAAAGACAGCTAGACAAGCAACAGGTTGGGCCCTGAGAGTTGAATGCTGGGGTTTAAGAAAGCACAGTTCAGTCAGTTTCCGGTGATGCCAAGGTTCATTGCTCAGGTAAAATGGAGGTGATTGTGGAAGAGATCAGGTAAGCGTGATATAAGATAGGGTGTTGAGACGTCATCAAAATAACAAACTTATATTTCAAAAGACACCATCAAGAAAGTGAAAAGACAGGACTTCCCTAGCGGTCCAGTGGTTAAGAGTCCACGCTTCCAATGCAAGGGGCGCGGGTTCAATCCCCGGTTGAGGAACTAAGATTCCACATGCTGTGTGGCGTGGCCAAAAAAAAAAAAAAAGTTAAAAGACAACTTATAGAATGGAGGAAAACATCTGTATTTTCTTCTAAGAATTTGTGAACTTGTATCTAGAACACATAAAGAACTCTCAAAACTCAACAGTAAAAGGGCAAACAATCCAATTACAAAATGGGCAAAAGACATGAACAGACATTTTAGCAAAAACGATATCCACATGGCAAATAAGCACATGAAAATATGTTTAACATCATCAATCATTAGGGAAATGCAAATTAAATCTATGATGAAATATCACTACACAAGCATTAGGTAGCTAAAATAAAAAATAGTGACCATACCAAATGCTGTAAGGATGCAAAGAAACTGCATCTCCCAGACACTGGGGGTGGGAGAGTAAATAATACAGCCCCTCTGGAAGATAGCTTAGCAGTTTCTTAAAAACCTAACCATATACATACCATATAACCCAGCAATTACAGTAGTAAGCATTCATCCCAGGGAAATGAAAACATATGTTCACACAAAAATGTACATGGGGCTTCCCTGGTGGCGCAGTGGTTAGGGGTCTGCCTGCCGATGCAGGCGACACGGGTTCGTGCCCCGGTCCGGGAAGATCCCACATGCCGCGGAGCGGCTGGGCCCGTGAGCCATGGCCGCTGAGCCTGCGTGTCCAGAGCCTGTGCTCCGCAACGGGAGAGGCCACAACAGTGAGAGGCCTGCGTACCAAAAAAAAAAAAAAAAAAGTACATGAATGATCATAGAAGCTTGTGTTAAAAAGGAGACAAGGGACTTCCCTAGCGGTCCACTGGTTAAGACTCCACACTTCCACTGCAGCGGGTGTGGGTTCAATCGCTGGTCAGGGAAGTGAGATCCCGCATGCTGCGCAGTGTGGCCAAATATAAAAAATTTAAAAGGAGACAAAATGTCCCAAATGGAGTCACTCGTGTTAGGCCCCAGGGCAGCAAACCAAGACTTAATACCTAACCCAATTGCAGTTCCAAGCTTCCCCGGGAATGTGACCTTTAACCAGACAACCTGGAAATGTCGTAGTTAGCACTAGGAGGTAATCCATGGGTACACCCCTTCCCTTCCCCTTAGGAGGGCATCCTCGCCCCAAACAAGGTACTCTTTGCTAATTCTTTCCTTTTTTCTGCTTCCTCTCTGGCTTTAAAAACCTCTCCTTGGGACTTCCCTGGCGGTCCAATGGTTAAGACTCAGCACTTCCACTGCAGGGGGCATGGGTCTGATCCCTGGTCTGGGAACTAAGGTCCCCCATGCCGCGTGGCCGGTGGCCAAAAAAATAAAAGCCTTTCCTTTTCTGCAGCTCTACAGAGATCCTTTCTGTTGCTAGGTGTGATACTGCCTGATTCACAAATTGTTGCATAAAGCCATTACTCAGTTGAATTTTTGTTGCTTAAGCCTTGTAATAGCCAAAAATTGGAAGCATCCCAAAAGTCCATCTGTAGGTGAATGATTAAACCAACTGTGGGACACATATACAACAGAATGCTACTCAGCAACAAAAAGGAATGAACTATGAATATATATTCAACAATTTGGATGAATTTTAGACAAAAGCTAATGTCAAAAAGTTACACATCGTACGATTCCATTTATGTAACATTCTCAAAATGACGAAATTATCCAGGTGCAGAACAGATTAATGATTGCCTGGGCTTGGGCGTAAGTGGTGGGAGAAGCTTGTGACCAACCATAAAGCGGTATCAAGAGGTTATCCTCACGGTGATGAAAACAGCTCTGTATCTTGACCGTGGTGGGGATGACATGAATCTACTACCCATGTGATAAAACTGCACACAACTATGCACACACACAAAAGCGCACGTAAAACTGCTGAAGTCTGAATAAAGGTCTGTGCGTTGCACCAGTGTTAATTTCTCGGTTTTGATATTGTACTACCGTTGTGTAAGGTGTTATCACTGGGGGAAAATGGGTGAAGGGTACATTGAGACTTCTCTGCTATTTTTGCGACTTCCTGTGAATCTGTAATTATTTTGAAGTAAAAAATAAATCATTAAGGAAATGCAAATCGAAGTCACAAGGAGATATCATCTTATACCCGTGAGGACAGCCACCATTTGGGTTTTTTTTTAAGTAACAAATGTTGAGGAAGTGGAACAATCGTGGCTGTGCCTTTTTGGGTGGGCATGTAAAATGGTGCAACGGCTGTGGAAAACAGTATGGAGGCTCCTCGAAAACTTAAAAATTTTGTCACATTAAGATCCAGCAGGGCTTCCCTGGTGGTGCAGTGGTTGAGAGTCCGCCTGCCAATGCGGGGGACACGGGTTCGTGCCCCGGTCCGGGAGGATCCCACATGCCACGGAGCGGCTGGGCCCGTGATTCATGGCCGCTGAGCCAGCGCGTCCGGAGCCTGTGCTCCGCGGTGGGAGAGGCCACAGCAGTGAGAGACCTGCGTACCGCAAAAAAAAAAAAAAAGATCCAGCAATCCCACCTCCGGGTGTCTGCCCACAAGAACTAAAAGCAGGGTCTTAAAAAGAGATATCTGCACACACGTGTGCATCGCAGCAGTTCATTATTCATAACAGCCAAGAGGTGAAAGCAATCCAATATATCCATAGACAGATGAATGGATAGACAAAATGTGTTCTATACACACAATGGAATACTAGTCAGCCTTAAAAAAAGGAAATTTTGTCACACGCACGGATGAACCTTGAAGACATTATGTTAAGTGAAATCAGCCAGTCCAAAAATGACTAATACTGGGACTTCCCTGGTGACACAATGGTTAAGAATCCGCCTGCCAGTGCAGGGGACACGGGTTCGAGCCCTAGTCCGGGAAGATCCCACGTGCCGCGGAGCAACTAAGCCTGTGTGCCACAACTACTGAGCCTGCGCTCTAGAGCCCACAAGCCACAACTACTGAAGCCCGCACTCCTAGAGCCCGTGCTCTGCAACAAGAGAAGCCACTGCAACGAGAAGCCCGCGCACCGCAACGAAGCGTAGCCCTCGCTCGCCGCAACCAGAGAAGGCAACAAAGACCCAACGCAGCCAAAAATAATAAACTAAATAAATTTTTATATTAAAAAAAAGCTGAAGCAAAATAGCAAGATGTTAAGATTTAATAAAGTTGGGTGGTGGTTATACGGTGTTTATTATATTACCTCCAACTTTCATATATGTATGTAATATTTCACAGTAAAAACATTTTTGAGTACCTATTTTTAAATGGACAGATTTTTGTAATTTTGAGGCCCAGTGTAAAGACAATTTAGAATTTTGCTCTGTGTTCATTTGGGCATTCAATATCAAAGTTTCTAACTCGGTGGTAAGAAATTAGGAATTAGTCTCATAATTCTGTCGAGATAAATTGCCAAACAAGGAAATGACAAACCACAGACTAACTCCATACTTTAAATATCAGCTGATAATGTCAAGAAAACAATTGTGAATTTATAATTGGAAACATAGTTTTCTCACAGATTTTTATTAAAAGACATCTAGCTAAGTAAAACATCACTTTGAATCTCAGAATCAAATCCTCTTCGTTTTTTTCAAAGGAACTGCCTAGGCAAAAACTATTTGTCTATGGATGTTAAATAAGTACTGGCTTTCTGTTTTGTATTTTAAGTGTCTAAGGCTGTCACAGTTGTTTGTTTGGGTTTTTTTTCCCCAGTTGAACAAAAGGGAAACTGCACTTCACTGAACAAACATTTATTGAGCACAATACCAAGTATTGTGCTAGATTTCCAAATTCCTGATTTGGGGGATTTTGCCCATCTAGTCTTTAATTTGTTTACCAATTACTTTTTACAATTTATCACCAGAAATGATGCTATTATTAAAAGTTTTATTTATAAACAGGCCATAAAAAATTCATCTTGTTTTTATTATACAAGGAAGGCACAGGCCTCCTTTCTGAAAACAGTTTGCTATGTTGAGCTTACCAAATGCCCTTCGGTAAAACATTAAACCAAGAAGCTGTATAACTAACTTATTTCTGGTAACTGCTAGAATTCCCAGCCAAGTCATCATATCAAACCATGAGATCTCCATTCTAGATCATTCTACCAATTCACATGTATGACTCAGGAGGAACTGCGATTTGGTGAAACAAGCTCAGACTACTCACTGTCAGCTTAACGAAAATGAAAATTTATACTTTGCGCAATAAACATTTTATCAACTACCTCCCAATCCAAATGATCTTAAAGAAACTTTATTTCCATCTCCTATTACCCCTGTAAGTAGATCTTACCAAGTTTTAAATAATTCAGAGCTGTCTAGGCGTTAACGCATAAACCTGTCACATTGCAGCTCCACCGACATAGTCTTAATGTTAAGCTTAGAGATGTCATTTAATGACTAACGACCTTTTCTAAGTGATAGCTAGCCAGTTGGTACTCATGCGCACATCGTTACACCACCTCTTAACTTAGGGAGGCTGCTATTACGTGACAAACAGCCGCTCACATGTTTGTTTACGCCTCCACCTGCATGACTTAGACGCGGGGCTGCGGGGCTCCGGATCCAAACACGCCTGCCTGACTCACGTTCCCTGGGTTATCTCCCTGCGGACGAGCGGCCATAACCCCAGTGCGCGGAAACCAGTCCGAGCTGGTTAGGCCCACCTTTACTGTCGCATGCACAACCAACACATTGATGGGACACTAAAAATACTAGCTATTTCTCGTACATGGATTCTCTGTCTCTCCAAGTGGGTTTTCGGCTCCCTAATCCACATTCCCTCTTTCCCCACCAGAGTCTGGACAAACTGCTAAGAGGGAAAGGGATGTGCAGTTTTGGTCGTTGCACGGCCGCCGGGTCACATGGAGGGTGTTGGGGAGGGGAGAGCGGGGCCTCCATGATGCGGAAGAGGGAGGGAGCCTTCGCAGTGTGCGTTGGGTGGGGATCCGCGGTGGGGGGATGGGGAGTGGGGGATGGGGAGTGGGGGAGGCGTCGCCGTGGGAGAGGCTGGGGGGAGGGGTGCTCCGCAATGAGAGAGCTCAGGAGAAACCTCCACGGTATGGGGTGGGAGCCGGGGGCTCCGCGGTGGGGGAAGGGTCGGGGGAGAAACCGGGGCTCAGCAGAGTCCACCGACAGAGTCTAGATTTCGTCTCCTCACAGCACGACCAAAGCACCCTAACTGTAAAGCGTGACTAAAGCTCCGCAACGCTGATCCAGACAAGAACAAAACTAAAAACAGGCCAGTGTGAGGGGGGCTTATGCTTCAGAGCAGACACCGGGAAAAACTACTACGGGCCCCGCCGCCCAGCGCCTGGGCACCTCCAGACCGGGACAGGGAGCCCTTCTCAGGAAAGTCGCCGCGGAGCCCGCTATGCTCCAACCAAAGCCCTGAAAACACGACATTTACGGGGTCGGGGCCTCGGAGGAAGGAGCGAAGGCCCCCTCCTCCACCCCCGGCCGGAAGTACGCTTCTCTCCCGAAGGCTCTCCTCTGCCGCGCACGCGCACTCAGTTACTAAGTAACGTCGGTACCGAACCACTCCAGCCAGAGCCCAGCAACAGCCGAGCCGCCGCGTTCTCCACCAATCAGCGCCGGCCTCGCCTCACACGCCTCACCAATCAGCGCCGGCGCCGCAAGGAAGTTTCCAGAGCTTTCGAGGAAGGTCCCCTTAACTCGAATTCATCCGCCCGATAATTTTCCTACCTTTTCCGAAAGGAGGAGAAGGATCACCTGGAAGAGAGGTGAGCTGACTTGTTAGGATCCTTTGCTCGGCTCTAAGCAATTTAGGGGTCAGTCGAAGGGCCTAACTGCGTCGCGGGAGGTGGGGGCCGAGCGAACTACTTTCAGCGGCGCACGGACACGGCGCCTACGTAAGAGTGATAAGTGACGCAACAGACGTTGCATAAATTTCGGCCCTGCCGAACCGCAGCGTTCAGAGGCGACTGGCATCGTTGGGGCCTGCTGTGTTGGGGTGGAGGTGACTCGGCGTTGTTGAATTCGCAGCATTTTCGGATTCGCTCACAGGTACTGGCCCACGGCCTACGAGTGCCGGGAGAACTGGAGAGGGGGGCGTCCGTGAGGGTGAGCGGGCGGGGGCTCGGAGGCCGCGGGGAGGGGTGGGGGAGGGGAGGCGAGGTGACGCGGCGCCGGCTTTTCCGGAAGAGCGGGCCTTGTTTACGGGTTGGGAGCGGGGCGGTTGGTGCGCGAGCCCGCAGAGGCCAACGGATACTTAACCGATGGAGATTCCATTCTCTCTTTTCGTGGCGGGGAAGGTGGAAGAGAGGTAGTCGGCTGGGGCTTCTGGAAAGGTTTTAATTTGAATCCCGACGTGGAGAAGGTATCGCACCGTACTTCCGTCTAACCGGGATTTTTATTTTAATGCCGCCATGATACTAGGTTTAGGGGAAATTGGGGCGGGGGCATTTTAGCGAAATACCTGTAGCAGTTAAGGGAAAGAGAACTGGATGTTCATCTCAGAAAGCACTTTTGATTCTGCCATCCCGTTTGGGTTGCCGTTTTGACTAAGGAATTTTGTGTTCAGTGATTAACTTAACGGTTAGTCTAGTAATTGGGGGAGGTTAGTGAGAGTCATTAACGTAGTTAAGAATAATAAACTGTTCGTTGTAAAGAATTGATTACCTACGAAAGCAGTAAAAAATCCTGAGGTGAAACACTAACGTTTTACTTTGTAGGTCAAAATGCAGATCTTCGTGAAGACCCTGACCGGCAAGACTATCACCCTGGAGGTGGAGCCCAGTGACACCATCGAGAACGTGAAGGCCAAGATCCAGGATAAGGAAGGCATCCCCCCTGACCAGCAGAGGCTCATCTTTGCAGGCAAACAGCTGGAAGATGGCCGCACTCTCTCTGATTACAACATCCAGAAAGAGTCGACTCTGCACCTGGTCCTCCGTCTGAGGGGTGGTATGCAGATCTTCGTGAAGACCCTGACCGGCAAGACCATCACCCTGGAGGTGGAGCCCAGTGACACCATCGAGAACGTGAAGGCCAAGATCCAGGATAAGGAAGGCATCCCCCCTGACCAGCAGAGGCTCATCTTTGCAGGCAAACAGCTGGAAGATGGCCGCACTCTCTCTGATTACAACATCCAGAAAGAGTCGACCCTGCACCTGGTCCTCCGTCTGAGGGGTGGTATGCAGATCTTCGTGAAGACCCTGACCGGCAAGACCATCACCCTGGAGGTGGAGCCCAGTGACACCATCGAGAACGTGAAGGCCAAGATCCAGGATAAGGAAGGCATCCCCCCTGACCAGCAGAGGCTCATCTTTGCAGGCAAACAGCTGGAAGATGGCCGCACTCTCTCTGATTACAACATCCAGAAAGAGTCGACCCTGCACCTGGTCCTCCGTCTGAGGGGTGGTATGCAGATCTTCGTGAAGACCCTGACCGGCAAGACCATCACCCTGGAGGTGGAGCCCAGTGACACCATCGAGAACGTGAAGGCCAAGATCCAGGATAAGGAAGGCATTCCCCCTGACCAGCAGAGGCTCATCTTTGCAGGCAAACAGCTGGAAGATGGCCGCACTCTCTCTGATTACAACATCCAGAAAGAGTCGACCCTGCATCTTGTCCTACGTCTGAGGGGTGGTATGCAGATCTTCGTGAAGACCCTGACCGGCAAGACCATCACCCTAGAGGTGGAGCCCAGTGACACCATCGAGAACGTGAAGGCCAAGATCCAGGATAAGGAAGGCATCCCCCCTGACCAGCAGAGGCTCATCTTTGCAGGCAAACAGCTGGAAGATGGCCGCACTCTCTCTGATTACAACATCCAGAAAGAGTCGACCCTGCACCTGGTCCTTCGTCTGAGGGGTGGCTGTTAATTATTCAGTCTTGCATTCATAATGCCCAATAATGGCATCACCCTGCATTCTAGCTATTTGCCCCAATTTAAGATAGTTTCAGTAGTAGCTGAACTTGTTCAAAATGTTAATAAAGGTTTTGTTGCATGGTAGCATATTTGGTGTCTGTTGTCCTGAAATTATGTAGTGATGGTGGGGACTCCTAACTGGTTAAAGTGGTGTTCAAAGAAGGCATTTAACTTGAGGTGGTCAATATGACCAAAATTAAGTCACTTGACTTTGGTAAACATTGGGTGTGCCAAGGTGTAGGGACTTTTGTCCTTTGTTCAAGATCATTTACAAGTTAGGATTCTGGTGTCATTAAAACAATTTTAAAGTGTAAGAATTTAAAACTATTGAATATGGAGGCATATTGAGAGAAAGCAAACTTGCCTGTGTGCCTCCACCTCAGATGGCGATCCAGGCTGCTCAGTTGTGCTTTCAATATCATTATTTGTTGACTATCCTTGTGCTTTTTTTTTTCTTTCTAGTGCATACATTTAAGTGCTCAGCCTTAGACAATGATATAGAACCCTAATTCTGCTTTGTGAACTGAGCCAAGAACCAAGTGGAGCCCTAGTCAACAAAGGTGGAGAGACAAATTGCTTGGAAGAATTCCTGAGTTAAAAGGGTATACTAGGGCTTCCCTGCTGGCTCAGTGGTTGAGAATCTGCCTGCTAATGCAGAGGACACGGGTTTGAGCCCTGGTCTGGGAAGATCCCACATGCCACGGAGCATCTGGACCCGTGAGCCACAACTACTAAGCCTGCGTGTCTGGAGCCTGTGCTCCACAACAAGAGAGGCCACGATAGGCCCGTGCACCGCGATGAAGAGTGGCCTCCGCTTGCCACAACTAAAAGCCCTAGCACAGAAAGGATGACCCAGCACAGCAAAAATAAACTCCTACCCCCAACATCTTCTAAAATAACAAAGGGTATACTAATTTAAGGCAACTTGCTGACTTGGGTGTGTTAGGCAGCAAATTAAGGTGGTTCCTAACATAATTGGTTCCTAATGACTAACAGCTTTGCCTCACTGTAAGGATAAGATTGCTCCAGTAAGAGATTCTCTAATTCAGGTCGTGGTAAGAATCTTGTCTAAGCCCTACACAAGCAGTTTTTGTGCTGCCATACCAATAAACACTAGGCAGTATGTTTCCAATACTGATACAAAACTGAGGGAGTAAGAATCTTTCTGGGCACAAGGTACTCTTTTTTAATTTATTTTTTTACAATACTTTTAAGTTCTCAACCTTTTCCCCCTTCATAGTCGACTCGCTGTAATGTAACTTCAGTGCTCCTTCTCAACTTGGTACAAAACAGTGGTGAGGGGAGGGACGTGCAAGTAAGGGGGAGGAGTTGGAAGCCCTCCTGGTTATCTCAGTTTTGCACTATGCTAGGGAAATAGCTCTTCCGGTACTAAAGCTGGTGTAACCACAAAAGCAATGTTAGGGGTAAGAATCACTAAAAATGTAGAAAGCCGAGCATGTCTAGAAATACACCTTTGATAACTCCAGGTGTACCTGAGAAGTGCTTGGCGCATAGTTTTAGGAACTCTGCCCTCGCAGTAGCTTTTCTTAAACTTCTGTCCTAGAAATACTAAATTGGAATACTTACCCGGTTTTCTTGGTTAAGTTAGACACTGGAGGTAGCTCTTAATTTTAGACTGTTAATGCTTCAACTAATTGGAGTGGTAAAAACTTGGGCCAGAAAGGGGGGAAACTGCTTATATTAAACCTTTTTTTTTTTTTTTTTTAATTTTTTGCGGTACGCGGGCCTCTCACTGTTGGGGCCTCTCCCGTCGCGGAGCACAGGCTCCGGACGCGCAGGCTCAGCGGCCATGGCTCACGGGCCCAGCCGCTCCACGGCATGCGGGATCCTCCCGGACCGGGGCACGAACCCGTGTCCCCTGCTTCGGATGGGGCTTCCCTGGTGGCGCAGTGGTTGAGAGTCCGCCTGCCGATGCAGGGGGCGCGGGTTCGTGCCCGGGTCCGGGAAGATCCCACGTGCCGCGGAGCGGCTGGGCCCGTGAGCCATGGCCGCTGAGCCTGCGCGTCCGGAGCCTGTGCTCCGCGACGGGAGAGGCCCCAACAGTGAGAGGCCCGCGTACCGCAACAACAACAACAACAAAAAGTGGTAATGAAACATCAAGCCTTTAAAAAGCCTTCCTTAGACTTAAGGGAACACATTATATTCACTGTCAGATTGGAAGGTTATATCCTTCCCAGTCCCAGTGTTTTGACTTGCTCAAGGCCTGGTTTTTGTTCCAGGCAAACCAAGGACTGGAATCCAAGTGTCAACTCCGACATAGCTCAGAAAATTCATGAAGTTTTATTAGGTTCCTTGCCCCTCAAACTGCTGCTTGCAGGTCGGGTGTTTTGCTGAATATTTAATAATTTAGGCCTTTTGCAGTAAAGCTGGGTTTTGAGGATTAAAAGTTCTTTCCTACACATTACACTTAATAAACCTGAAAAATCATTTCACCTGAGTAAGTGAAGACTAGTGCTGATTTGGGCGATAGGACTCGCACAATTGTGTTGGCCTTTCTCCCAAATCACTGACTTGACAGGCTCTCAGGTCTGCAGTCCTGTGAATCCCTTGAGTAAGGTTTCAGCTGTTGCCCTAATTCTCTCAGGATCTCTTCCTATCTGTAGGGATCCCTTAAGGTATTCATGGATCTCAGCAAACTCACTCTACACACCTGAAATCTGTGGATCTCAGGAAACTCACTCTACACACCTGAAGTCTGAGCAAGGAAAAGTCTCTCTAAATGCGTTGGTCTTCAACAACCTGTGCCATCAGTTGGTTTTGGAAGTCGGTTTTTCACTCTTGGCCTCAAACCTTGCTCTACGCTGCATTAAACAGGCCCGTTGTGGTTTGTGGTCCCAGCTGACTCCTGTTGACTGAGGGGTCAGCAATGCAGGGGGGAAATGTGACTAGGAGTGAAACTTCGGGATGACCTAGAAAGGGATGGGAGAGTTCATAAAGATTTGTTCACGGATCTCAAGCCAAGAGAGTTCTCAGTCCTGTCACCTACTCATCTCAACGTTCCTTGTCCAGTTAGCTTCTCATCCAACTGTCAGGGATATAGTTCTCAAGTCCAGTGTTGGTCCAAATGTTAAAGAGCCCATGGGAAGGAAGATACATGTATATTCCGTTACAGCCCATGGTGCAAATACTTCACCTGCCCTTCCTTTAAGGGAATGTCTCCCTGGACCTCTCCACCCCTTATAAAACCTCAGAAACAATAACACAGAGGGATGCTTATGGGACCTTTGTGACTTGTTAGGCTGGTGTCCAAAGTGTATGTGGGTCAGTCTTGCAAATTATTTTAAACTTAATCTTGGACCTGTGCTATCTCAGGAAAGCAGATTCCCTGTGTTGACCAGAACTGCTTGTACCGTACATCATTACGTGCCCTGAGATGCCAGAGTTTGCACAACAAGCTGCCACTCAACCACCCCCACTTGTAATCTTCACTGTTTCCCTTTTACTTAGGAATTGGATAAAAGAAGAGTTTCTGTTAATATATTTCTTGTTCCCTTTCCTGAAAGAAAGCTCACACGTGTGTGCAAAGATGTGTTAAAAGAATACTTGCTTGGTATACTGAAAGCAGTGGTCCCAGGGGCTGGTCTGTGGCCTGCTGCCACTCCAAGATAAGTTTTTGCCAGTTCTCAGTGAAATGAAAAATATGAAAACGGCACAGTGGATTTTACATAAAATTAGGTCTATTCAATTTAAAAGATCATATGCCCTCAGTGTAAAAATGTCTAATGTAATGGTTCAGAGTGTTGCTCTGCAGACCGGACTACTTGAGTTCATACGTGGCTGCACCACTTACTGGCTTGTAACCTTGGGCAACTCATTTATCCTGTCAGTACATCAGATTCCTTACCTATAAAAATGGGGTAGTTATACCTATCAGAGTAGTTATGAAGATCACATGTGAAGTACTTAAAACAATGGAAAAACTTGCCTACTGCTGACAACACTAATGACAAAATTGGGAACAAGCTAATTGCCCATCAAAGGGGAGTGGTTAAATGATGATAATGCAGTAGTTCAACAGAATGAAGGAGATAGGAACTCATGGAACACCATTCAAGACAGTGAAAAATGCTAGAGAAAAAGGTGTGCGCATGTGCACAAGCACGCAGATGAGTGGGCCCCTGTGTGTGGCTTCAGGAGAGGAAAGGGGGGATTGTGAAGGGAGATGTATTTCAGCTTCTTTATCGCCACCCCCAGGCTTTCAAGAGGACTGAAGTCACTGACAACACAGCACCAGCAGTGTTCACAACAAGCGGGCCCCTGTCCAAGGGCCAGTCATTCCGCCCTGAAGTCAGGCCGCACTCCCAAACTGCAGAGTAGACTTATTTTGCACCAGTCTCTGTTTCATTTTCCATGGAAACTACATCTCACGAGACTTTCCGAACCTCAACAAGATTACTGAACCTCAACAAGCTTCATTTAAAAAAAAATTTTTTTTATTTATTTTTATTTTTGGCTGCATTAGGTCTTCATTGCTGTGCATGGGCTTTCTTTAGTTGCGTTGAGCGGGGGCTACTCTTCGTTGCGGTGCGCGGGCTTCTCATTACGGTGGCTTCTCTTGCTGTGGAGCACGGGCTCTCGGCGCGCGGGCTTCAGTAGTTGGGGCGCACGGGCTTAGTTACTCTGCAGCATGTGGGATCTTCCCGGACCAGGGCTCGAACCGGTGTCCCCTGCATTGGCAGGTGGACTCTTAACCACCGCGCCACCCGGGAAGTCCATCACAAGCTTCATTTTAGATACACTCTGCTTATTCCTCAAATAATCCAAAGGGGCAAGTCATGGCTCTCTTTCAATCAGGCCCAGCCAACACCAAGTGGAAGCTTTAAGATAAATGTTGATTTTGGGGAAAGGATCTTGCACTTAGTGCAACGATACTAACTGGGAAATAAGTTTTGAGATTTTCCTTTCCTTTTTTTTTTTTTGCGGTACGCGGGCTTCTCACTGCCGTGGCCCCTCCCACTGTGGAGCACAGGCTCCGGATGCGCAGGCTCAGCGGCCATGGCCCAGCCGCTCCGCGGCATGCGGGATCCTCCCGGACCGGAGCACAAACCCGCGTCCCCTGCGTCGGCAGGCGGACCCTCAACCACTGCACCACCAGGGAAGCCCGAGATTTTCCTTTTTTCATACTTTCTTGATCCCATCACCATCCTTATCTCCCCCTCTTTTTCGTGGCCATCAGAAGCTGTCACTCTCCAGCTAGTAGGTCTGCCAACGCCAGTAATTTACTCTAGCACCTACTCCTCTAACCATGTTAACACCAGCACTCCTCTTAAGGAACACCTTTACCTTCACAAGTTTCTGATATCAGTGTTTCCCTCTGTCCTCCAAACATTACAACCACTGTGAAAGGATGCTGTGGTCACAGGAGCTCAGGAAGTTGTCTGTTACTTCCCCCTTGGAGACCATCTTGAAGACTCCAAGAAGTTCTGCCTTAAAGAAACCGGTTTAATGTGGTTCAACCCAGTGTGTTCCAATTTCACTTTTTTTTTTTCCACTTAACTCTTCAATCGGGTAACATCCCTCACACTTTGAGAAACCTTGTTAGAGCCATGACCCCTCCCATCTCCCTACCCAGCACTGCTGATTTTGCTTGGTTTCCTGGCCTCTGCAGGGCAGAAGCATTGCTGGCCTCAGGGAGTGTCACAAACTGGGTCTGGATATTCTACTACTAAAACAGAGCAACACAGGGGCTTCCCTGGTGGCACAGTGGTTAAGAATCCGCCTGCCAATGCAGGGGACACGGGTTCGAGCCCTGGTCCAGGAAGATCCCACATGCTGCAGAGCTCCTAAGCCTGTGTGCCACAACTACTGAGCCTGCACTCTGGAGCCCGCGAGCCACAACCACTGAGCCCATGTGCCACAACTACTGAAGCCTGTGCACCTAGAGCCTGTGCTCGGCAACAAGAGAAGCCACTGCAATGAGAAGCCCTCGCACCACAACGAAGAGTAGCCCCGCTCGCTGCAACTAGAGAAAGCCCACGCGCAGCAACAAAGACCCAACGCCGCCAAAAATAAATAAATAAATAATAAATAAATAAATAAAATTAAAAAAAATAGAGCAACACAAATACAAAAGAGAATATAAAGGAAAACATTTTTCCAACTCACAGGGAAATGGATAAGACTTCAGGTTAAATGTTTCTTCTGTAAGTTGTTCTTAGTCAGCTGGTACCTGCTGTGGCTTGTCTTCATCAGCTGTTAACAGACAAAACAGTAGTAAAGTTTGGACATGTGATTTTTTAAAAAGTTACCTGATTTTTTTAAAATACAAAAGTGATACAAGCTCTTTTTTTTTTCCAAGCTCTTGATAAAACACATCCAATGACATATAGGAGTATCCAGTAAAAAGTGAAAAATCCCCTCTTACCTCTCTCACACATCCCCGAGCAAACCATTGAAAGAGACTATTTTTCCATCCATTTATTCATTGAACAAATATTTATCGTCTACTGTGTTTCTAGCATTGGAAATGTAGCAATGAACAAAACTGACCAAGTCTGCCCTCATGGAAGTTACATTAAAGAGGAGACAGACAAATATGCAAATACATCATATTTTAGATAATGGAAAGTACTATAGTAAAAATAATAATAATAAAGCAGAATAAAGGGCATTGGGTGATCAGGGAAAGCCCCACAGATAATATGACATTTGAGCAAAGGTCTGGAGGAAATGAGGGACTTGCCTCATGATATCTGGGGGAAGGGTGTTCCAGGCAAAGGGAACATCACGTGCAAAGGTCCTACGGCAGAAGAAAGCTTAAATTCAAGATCAATATGATGGCCTGTATAGCAGGAACTTAGCAAGGAGAAAAGTGGAATGAAATTGTATCAGGGGTGATGGGAACATTACTTATTGGTTCATAAGGACACTGTAAGGATACACGTTGTAGGTATCCTTCTGGATTTCTATGCCACTACAGACACATTTGTGTAAATATATACATGTCCCAATGTATATATTTACTTCAATCTTGCTAATGTCTGCATAATAATTCATAGTAGGTACACCATGTTTTCCTTAAAATAATTTTATTGCTAAACAAGGACCCGGGAATTCACTGGCGGTCCAGTGGTTAGGACTCCACGCTTCCACTGCAGGGGGCAAAGGTTCGACCCCTGGTCAGGGAACAAAGACCCCACATGGCGGCATGGCCAAAAAAACACAAAAAAACAACAAGGACCTACTGTATAGCACAAGGAACTATATTCTATGTCTTATAATAACCTATAATGAAAAAGAATCCGAAAAAGAACATATATATTCTGAATCATTTTGCTGTACACCTGAAGCTAACACAACATTGTAAATTAACTATACTTCAATTTCTATGTCTTATAACAACTTATAATGAAAAAGAATCTGAAAAAGAACATATATATTCTGAATCATTTTGCTGTACACCTGAAGCTAACAACATTGTAAATTAACTATACTTCAATTTTTAAAATGGTTTAAAAAAGCGCTATTTAAAAAATCATTTTAGGGCTTCCCTGGTGGCGCAGTGGTTGAGAGTCCGCCTGCCGATGCAAGGGACACGTGTTCATGCCCCGGTCCGGGAAGATCCCACATGCCGCGGAGTGGCTGGGCCCGGGAGCCATGCCTGTGCTCCACAACGGGAGAGGCCACAAGAATGAGAGGCCCGTGTACCACAAAAAAAAAATTATTGCTTTCCTAATTATGAACGTAATACATACTCAATGTAATTAACTTGAGAAATACAGAAAAAGAAAGCACCCATTAAACCTACAATCCAAATATACTCAATTTAGCATATTTCCTATTTTCTCAGTATTTTTTACTTAAATAACAGTGAGTGTGATCCAGTTGTCAAGACTCAATCAATGGATGTGTGTGTGTGTGTGTGTGTGTGTGTGTGTGTGCGTGTGTGTATAGAATAAAACTTGAAAGTCCTTTTTCAGTGTCCCTCCTCGGAATCTCTCTCCACACTTATCTTTCTCTGTGTCACTTGGTAAAGGTTTGGTGTATTTACCACCAGGTTGTTCTAGTGTGTTTACATATGTATGTATTATATAAAAACATACTTTAAAAATTATACATAAAAGGAATTGTACAGAACATACTCATGTAGCTTGAAGCCAGCACATACAGATCTCCCTGCTTCTTTCTGAATTGCTACAATATATTTCACAGTACAGATAGACCATATTTTACCCATCTCTTTACTGATGGATATTTGTGGGTTTTTTTCGCTATTAAAACAACCCTGCAGGGACTTCCCTGGCGGTCCAGTGGTTAGGACTCCAGGCTTCCACTGAAACGGGCACGGGTTCAATCCCTAGTCAGGAACTAAGATCCCACAAGCTATGTGGTGGGTGGCCAAAAAAATAAATAAATAAAACACTGCTCCAATGAATATCCTTGAGAACGTCTCATCTCAGACGTGCAAATATTTCTTCAGGATATAGCTAGAAGTGGAATGGTATCCAAGAATATGGCACTGAAATCTGTGATTACTACAAAGTTGCCCTTCAAAAAGACAGTACAGGGGGCTTCCCTGGTGGCGCAGTGGTTAAGAATCTGCCTGCTAATGCAGGGGACACGGTTTCGAGCCCTGGTCTGGGAAGATCCCACATGCCGCGGAGCAACTAGGCCCGTGAGCCACAACTACTGAGCCTGTGCGTCTGGAGTCTGTGCTACGCAACAAGAGAGGCCACGATAGTGAGAGTCCTGTGCACTGCGATGAAGAGTGGCCCCCGCTCAACGCAGCTAGAGAAAGCCCTCGCACAGAAACGAAGACCAAACACAGCCATAAATAAATAAATAAATAAATAAAATTTTAAAAATAAAATGCTTTATTAAAAAAAAAAAAAGACGGTACCACATGCAACAAAATATTATTCAGCCTTGAAAAGGATGGAAATTCTGACACATGCGATGTAGATGAATCTCGGTGAAATAAACCAGACAAAAAGGACAAGTACTCTATGATTCCACCTACACGAGGTCCTTAGAGTAATCAAATTCATAGAGACAGAAAGTAGAATGGTGGCTGTCAGGGGCTGAGGAAAGGGGATGGAGAGTTAGTGTTTAATGGGTGTAGAGTTTCAGTTTGGGATGATGAAAAAGCTCTGGAGATGATAATGGTGATGGCGCATAACAATGTGAATGTACTTGATGCCACTGAATCTTATATTTAAAAAGGGTTAAAACGGTAAATTTTGTTACGTATTTTTTAACACAATAAAAAAGAGAACTATACCAATATGAATTCCCACCAATACTGCATAAGAGTATCTAGTTCTCCAGACCCTCATATATATATATTTTGGGGACTACACTGCCCAACTTGCAGGATCTTAGTTCCCAGACCAGGGATCAAACCTGCGCCTCCTGCAGTGGAAGCATGGAGTCCTAACCACTGGACCACCAGGGAATCCCATATATATATATATATATTTTTTTTTTTTTTTTTAACATCTTTATTGGAGTATAATTGCTTTACAATGGTGCGTTAGCTTCTGCTGTATAACAAAGTGAATCAGCTATACATATACATATATCCCCATATCCCCTCCCTCTTGCGTCTCCCTTCCACCCTCCCTATCCTACCCGTCTAGGTGGTCACAAAGCACCAAGCTGATCTCCCTGTGCTATGTGGCTGTTTCCCACTAGCTATCTATTTTATGTTTGGTAGTATATATAAGTCCATGCCACTCTCTCACTTCGTCCCAGGTTGCCCTTTGCCCTCCCCGTGTCCTCAAGTCCATTCTCTACATCTGCGTCTTTATTCCTCTCCTGCCCCTAGGTTTTTCACAACAATTTTTTAAATTTTTGTTTCGATTCCACATATATGTGTTAGCATACAGTATTTGTATTTCTTTTTCTGACTTACTTTACTCTGTATGACAGACTCTAGGTCCATCCACTTCACTACAAATAACTCAATTTCATTTCTTTTTATGGCTGAGTAATATTCCATTGTATATTGAAGATGTGCAACATCTTCTTTATCCATTCATCTGTTGGTGGACACTTAGGTTGCTTCCATGTCCTGGCTATTGTAAACAGAGCTGCAATGAACATTGTGGTACGTGACTCTTTGAATTATGGTTTTCTCAGGGTATATGCCCAGTAGTGGGACTGCTGGGTCGTATGGTAGTTCTATTTTTAGTGTTTTAAGGAACCTCCAGACTGTTCATAGTGGCTGTATCAATTTACATTCCCACCAACAGTGCAAGAGGGTTCCCTTTTCTCCACACCTCTGCAGCATTTATTGTTTGTAGATTTTCTGATGATGGCCATTCTTACCTGTGTGAGGTGATACCTCATTGTAGTTTTGATTTGCATTTCTCTAATGATTAGTGACATTGAGCATTCTTTCATACGTCTGTTGGCAATCTGTATGTCTTCTTTGGAGAAATGTCTATTTAGGTCTTCTGCCCATTTTTGGATTGGGTTGTTTGTTTTTTTGATATTGAGCTGCATGAGCTGCTTGTAAAGTTTGGAGATCAATCCTTTGTCAGTTGCTTCATTGGCGAATATTTTCTCCTATTCTGAGGGTTGTCTTTTTGTCTTTTTATGTTTTGCTTTGCTGTGCAAAAGCTTTTAAGTTTCATTTGGTCCCATTTGTTTATTTTTGTTTTTATTTCCATTTCTCTAGGAGGTGGGTCAAAAAGGATCTTGCTGTGACTGATGTCATAGAGTGTTCTGCTTATGTTTTCCTCTAAGAGTTTTATAGTGTCTGGCCTTACATTTAGGTCTTTAATCCATTTTTTTGCGGTACGCGGGCCTCTCACTGTTGTGGCCTCTCCCGTTGCGGAGCACAGGCTCCGGACGCACAGGCTCAGCAGCCATGGCTCATGGGCCCAGCCGCTCCGCGGCATGTGGGATCTTCCTGAACCGGGGCACAAGCCCGTGTCCTCTGCATCGGCAGGCGGACTCTCAACCACTGCACCACCAGGGAAGCCCTTTAATCCATTTTGAGTTTATTTTTGTGTATGGTGTTAGGGAATGTTCTAATTTCATTCTTTTACATGTAGCTGTCCAGTTTTCCCAGCACCACTTATTGAAGAGGCTGTCTTTTCTCCATTGTATATTCTTGCCTCCTTTATCAAAGATAAGGTGACCATATCCAATATATATTAATAATCACTTTAATTTTGGATAATTTGAAGGGCAAAAATGACACTTTTAATTTGCATGTCCCTGATTAAACTTGTGAGATTAAACACTTTTTGCATTTTTTGACATTAATTTGTATTGCAAATTACCTGTTCACATCTTTGCCCGTTCTTATTATTAATTTGTAGGACCGCCTTATACATTCTAAAAAGTAATCACTTTTCTGTTATAACTGTCATAAACAGTGTCTTTCAGAGGGGTATTTCACTTTTTGTTTATGGTGTCTTTGTAAAAACCGAAGTTTTGGATTTCAAAAGGAATCTGCCAATCCTTTTCTTTATGATTTCTGGGCCAAAGAAGTGAGGGAGCCGTTCTGAAAATTGGGGGCCTTCCCTCCATCCCTCAAGGCCAGTGTTTGAGAGGCATGGACCACACGCTGAAGGAGTGGAGGGGCTGGGCCAGCAGGGCCACCTGGCCCCAGAACTCAGGCTGCTGCGCGAAGCAGCAGCAAGTTCACATCCATCCGCGCAGGAGGCTCTGGAGCGGGAGAAGGCCGGAGGGAGGCCCGGCTCTGCTCAGCTTGCCTTTCTTCAGACTTCTAGTTTTCAGAACTGCTCTGCTCGCCCTGAGTCAGAGCGGAAAATACTGACCGCTCCAGCAAAGGGGATGCTTCAGCATTTGGGAGAGAAAAGGGCCTTTGGGGCTTACCCAAAGAAGGCCTTACTCCCCAGGGAGAATGCTCTCCCCTTCCATAATCCTCGGCCTTCCCACCCTGCTACATACAGGTTAGCTGGCAGCCCCAACACCTCCTGCTTTGCCCTGGCTTCTGAGAATCGGCACCCCGGCCCCTCCCACTCCTGTGAAAGCTGTTTTTCTGAGCATCAGGCCTGAGCGTAATCACCTTTAGAAGCTCAAGCGGCCTGCTCTCTTTTTGCGGCCAATACTTAAGTTCAGATGCTCTGACGGCCTTTTAGATGATGCTACTCCTGCCCCGAGCTTTTCCTGGAGGCTCCTGTTCCCACACCAGCCAGGACCTCGGGAGGGACCAAGGCCCCGAGCCACCCAAGGGCGTGAGCAGGGAGCTGAGACAGAGACCTCCAGAGGCGAGCAGACAGAGGCTGAAGGGGTGCAGCGGGGGCTGGAAGAGTATGCACGTTGCATCCTCTGCACTCCTCTGGCACCCCCACCCCCACCCCGACGCTGAAACCTCTGCGACCTCCTCTCCTCTTTTCTGTAAAACCACAAGAAGGCAGGTGGAGACTGCTCAGTCCTAGTAAAGTGCTGGTGGTTTCCTCTAAGAGGCTGCTCCCCTGCAGACTCACGTCATCCACCTAAAATAATTCACTCATCTCACTTCCTGCTTTGCCGTCCCCACTTGTATTTCAGGCCAGAGCAGTGCAGCATGGCTCCAACCTCTGGCCACGAGGTTCAGGTGAGCGGGGCGCAAAATGGGTCTCCTCACATGGAAATTTATAGTGAAATACGGGGCCCATGCCTAAAGACATACCCCAAAGTATATACACCATCTGTGCAGGCTTTCTGGGGTGACCCAGGAACACAGAACGTAAGGGGCAGAAGGTGGAGACACAAACTTTCTGTGGGGCATGGTTTGGTCTCACCCAGAAATCAGCAAATATCACCACTTCCATCTGGACAGGTGGGGCCGAACAGCTCTGTGTGAATATGGGCCTAAACATCTCCTGGGGATACGAGTTCTGGGCCTTGCTCCAAAGCCTCACGTGTGTAGGAATAAAATTTGTCCTTCTGGGAGGGGAGGGAGAGGGACGGACTGGGAGCTTGGGGTTAGTAGATGCAAACTATTACATTTAGAATGGATAAACAACAAGGTCCTACTGTATAGCACAGGGAACTCTGTCTAATTTCCTGGGATAAACCAGAATGGAAAAGAATATTTAAAATAATGTCTATATGTGTATAACTGAGTCACTTCGCTGTACAGCAAACATTAGCACAACACTGTAAATCAACTATACTTCAATTAAAAAAATAAAAAAGGAAAAAAAAAATTGGTCCTTCTTACCCTGTGCAAAGTGCTGAGGCCGCCCAGACAAACATGCCCAGTCATCAAGTGGAACAGGCCTGTAACATCCCCATATTTACCAGGGATGATAAATACCAAGCTAGGTCAGGGTCAGGAGCCCTGAGGGCTGTTCCCCAAGACAGGGGAGGGTGTGAAAGTCTCCTGGGGTGCTGGGGGGGGGACGCGTGTTCTGAATTGGGACGATGAAATGGAGGAGTGGGTCTGCTCCTGCCTCTCCCCCACCATTGCGCTGGAACACGCAGTACCTGCTGCCACCCCTCCAGTGACTCTCATCTCTGCTCCAGGCCTCTGGAGCCAAATCAGGGCGGCCCAGACCTCCTGTGTTTGGGGTACGCTGAGAAAAACAAGCTGGGACTGACTGATTTCGGCAATTGCCTACTCATCCCCCCTCCAAACAACCAGGCTTAACGGATGACATCGTAGGGGTGAGTCCCTCTCTCTGGAGAGCACAATGTGAAAACAGGCCTGGAGGGGCTGTTCTGTGGGTCGAGGGGTGGCTGGCTGTGCTTTTCTGGAGCCTCCCTCTGGGGTTTATCTACTCCCCATGCGCTGAGCTTGTTGGGGCCTGCAGACAGAACAGAATATACCCAGAGGATATAGTATGGCAACCTCCTCTGCTCTCAATACTGCACTTCTGATTTTTCTGGTCACCAAATGTGAGGTTGGTTTTTTTTTCCCCAACACTAACCAATTCAGCAACACCAGCTGGGTGTCCTACAATTTAACTAAATTCTGACACTATCTACTTGGAGACAGGTCAGATCCCACAGGTTAAGGACATCACCACTTTCAAGAGAAAAGCTACACACTGCATTATCTTCAGAATAAGAATTTTAAATTAGATTAATAAACATGTTAAAAGATATAAGGAAGCTATTGGAGCTACAAAACAAGAAAACATCAAAAAGAACCAATAAGAGAGACTAGGTTGAATACGTAATAGTTGGACTAAAAAATAATATTTAAACATTCTCTTGAACGGATGAATTAGACAGCTGAAGAATGAATTAGTGAACTGGAAGAACAGAAATTCCCCAAAAGGAAAAAAGAAAGAACAAAGGAACAGAAAGTATAAAACAGAAGCTAAGAAATATGGAGGATAAAAGTAGAAGTGGTAACATTTAGAAAATAGGAGTCCTGGAAGAAGGAGATAAAAATGGAGGGGAGGAAAGGCAAAATAAATAAAAGCAAAAATAAACAAATGGGACCTAATCAAACTTATATGCTTTTGCACAGCAAAGGAAACCATCAACAAAATGAAATGACAACCTATGGAAGGGGAGAAAATATCTGCAAATGATGCAATCGACAAGAGTTTAACTTCCAAAATATACAAACAGCTCATATAGCTCAATAAAAATCAAAAAATCGGCAGAAGACCTAAATAGACATTTCTCCACAGAATATATACAGGTGCCCAAGAAGCACATGAAAAGATGTGCTAACTAATAACATCGCTAATTGGGACTTCCCTGGTGGTGCAGTGGTTAAGAATCCACCTGCCAGTGCAGGAAACATGGGTTCAAGCCCTGGTCTGGGAAGATCCCACATGCGGTGGAGCAACTAAGCCCGTGCACCACAACTACTGAGCCTGCGCTCTAGAGCCTGAGAGCCACAACTACTGAGCCCACGAGCCACAACTATTGAAGCCCGTGAGCCTAGAGCCCGTGCTCCACAACAAAGAGAAGTCACCGCAATGAGAAGCCCGTGCACCACAACGAAGAGTAGCCCCTGCTCACCGCAACTAGAGAAAGCCCATGTGCAGCAACGAGGAGCCAACACAGCCAAAAATAAGTAACATTTTTAAAAAACATCACTAATGGGTTTCCCTGGTGGCGCAGTGGTTGAGAGTCCGCCTGCCGATGCAGGGGACACGGGTTCGTGACCTGGTCCGGGAAGATCCCATGTGCCGCGGAGCGGCTGGGCCCGTGAGCCATGGCCGCTGAGCCTGCGCGTCCGGAGCCTGTGCTCCGCAACGGGAGAGGCCACAACAGTGAGAGGCCCACGTACCGCAAAAAAAAACAAAAACAAAAACAAAACAAAACAAAAAATCACTAATTAGAGAAATGCAAATCAAAACTACCATGAGGTATCACCTCACATCGGTCAGAAGGGCCATCATCAGAAAATCTACAAATAAAAAATGCTGAAGAGGGTGGAGGACAGGATGGAGGTTCCTTAAAAAACTGAAAATAGAGTTACCATTTGATTCAGCAATCCCACTTCTGGGCACATATCCAAAAGAGACAAAAATTCTAATTAGAACTGAGATCCTGCGAGCCACACAGCGCAGCCAAAAAAAAAAAAAAGGAAAAAAGGAAAATATATATAGCTAAGAGCAAAGAAAAAGGGGAAATACTTTCATAAAACCAACCATTGAAGTCAGAATTAAAATAACTTTTGCACACATGAGTTCAGAGCTGGTAGAGCCTTGGCACTTCTGCAGGTTTGAGGTACAGAAGTGAATTCAGAGCCCCAGCCCCTAGCATGAGCCCTTTATTGGGCAGGATCAGCTCTCTGGGTTGGAGGTTAATTGATGCCCCCTACTTCAGCCTCTGGAAAGCCCCTTCCCTCTCTTTCCTTCTCTGACACTCTCCCTGAGTTTCTCAGGCTCGGGCAGATTTGTGCACCAGCTGTCATGTGGTAACTGGCTTATTTACAAGAGAGGCTGGGAACCCCTTTAGCCTTGGGGTACCCAGGGCCCTGGGAGCTGCTGGGGTGGGGGAGGGAGGAGAGGGTCTGATCCCTGCATATACCCTCCCTTGGAAACACACCTCTTCCTCTTCCCTAGTCACCTAGCAAAACCTGAAGCCTGGAAGAGTCCTGCACCTGCCTTCGGGGGAGGGTATCACACACCTCAGCTGACTGGCTTCATTTTAAATTCATGACGACAAAACTCGGAAGGGGTTTGAGCACTGCCCTGCAGTTCTCCATTTCTCTAAGAGGTGATAGGCTCTATTTCTTCAACCTTCCCACACCCTTACTCCCAGATGGTGACCTTGACCTCACGTTTCTTTGAGAAAACACCGGCCATCAGACCTTCCCACCCTTGGCCTGAAACCTGTCCACACTTGGGCCACCTGACTCCTTTTCTCGCTCCATGAACAGAGATGAAAACCTCCACTTGGGCCATCCTCTCACCTTCTTGAGGTCTCTGTTCTTGCAGGTACCCTCCCCCCTGCACTGACCACTGGACATGCATCAGCATACAAACAGAATCTGTCATTTCATGGACAGCTGATCTTTAAACGAACAATCCTCACGTCTCCTTAGTTACTGTGCCACCTCCCTGCTTCCCTGTATGATGAAACACCTCCAAAGGGTGGTCTGCCCATTATCCCAACTTCAACTTCTTCACCTTCTGTGGGCAGAGGGGGTGGGGATGACTTCAGATTGTCTTGAAAAAAGAAATAAAACATCACAACCATGGTTTAAAAATGGCTTCCTCCCCAAGCCCCTCTAAAGTGATCATAGAAGATTAAAAAAAAAAAAAAAGTAAATCCACAGGGACAAAGAGAGTGGGAGGGGAGACCAGGCAGAGGCACGGCCAGCAGTGTTTGCGCCATGGACGGTGGATGGCCACTCGTAACTCAGTAGAGAAGCTGAGACCTAGTGCCCTGGGAACCCAAGCACAGAGGAGACCCTGCTGACTGGGGGGAATGAAGTGGACACCTGTCTGCTAAACTGTGGGAACTGTGACATCACCCATGGAGGATGCTCAGTGAAGCCCCATCCACACAGCTGGCTTTTTGGTGCCAGACATTCGAGGAAAGCCTCTTCCATGAAAGGCAGAGATCCCCGCAAAGCAAACAGAAAAAGTGGAACTGGGACCAAAGGAGACCACGCAGAGACACAAAGGAGACTCTGAAGCTTTCCTGTTCTCGCTCCAACTCACTGGACCCAAGTGCTGCTTTCAGGCTGTGCCGGCCTGGACACTCAGCCTTCCTGGCCAACACCCTTTCTCTTCTGAGATGGGTTTTTAACATTGAGGCAGCCCCCTGGGGCACCCTGGGGCTCTGAGGGAGGGTCTAACAGTAAACTCTAACTCACTCTCCACAACTTACATGATAAAGTCTAAATGTGAGTGACATTTCTGAAACGTCCTAAACCCTTGTTCTGCACTCCTGTCCCTGGTTCTTGAGTCAACTTGTCCTTCCCTCTGCTGTGGTCTGAAAGTCTCTGTGCCCCCCAAAACTCACAGGTTGAAATCCTATTGCCCAGGATGACAGTATTAGGAGGTAGGGCTTTGGGAAGTGCTTAGTACAGGAGGATGGAGTCCTCATGAATGACATTAGTGCCCTTATAAAGCAGACCCAGAGGGATGTTGCCCTTGCATCCGGTGAGGACACAGGGAGAAGGCCCTGGCTACCATCCTGGTCCTTACCAGTAGGTGAACATGCTGGGGCCTTGACTTGAACTCCCAGCTTCCAGAACTAAGAGGAATAAATGTCTGTTGTTTATAAGCTACCTAGTCTGTGACAGCAGCCTGAATGGACTAAGGCACCTTCAAAACATCCTTCCTTTCCAGGCCTGCACTAGCCCCAGGCAGGGACAACAAATTTTCCTCAAAGTCTAGGGGCCTGGGAGGTGGTCAGACACCGCCAAGGGGAACTGCAGCAAAAGCAAGATATGTGGGACCTTAAAGGAAGCCAGGGATGACACGTACTGTGTGACTGCACTCACATGACATTGTGGAGACCGCAGATGTAGAGGAAAGAAATCATCAGTGGTTACCAGAGCATGGCGGTGGGGGAGGGGCGGGCAAAGGGGCACCAGAGCACATTTTGGGGTGATGACAATGTTCTGTATCTTGACCACTGTGGTGGTCATATGCTTGTGTGTGTGTATATATATATATATATAGATAGATAGATAGATTTTTTTTTTTTTGCGGTAGAGGCGGGCCTCTCACTGTTGTGGCCTCTCCCGTTGCGGAGCACAGGCTCCGGATGCGCAGGCTCAGCGGCCACGGCTCATGGGCCCAGCTGCTCCGCGGCATGTGGGATCTTCCCGGACCGGGGCACGAACCCGCGTCCCCTGCATCGGCAGGCGGACTCTCAACCACTGCGCCACCAGGGAAGCCCATGCTTGTATATTTTTGTCAAAATTCTCTGACCTGCTGGCTTTAAAGGGGTGTAAATTCTTAAAAATTACAAAGCACATTAAAGTTTTAAAGGGTGTAAGTTATACTACAATAAACCTGACTTTTAAAAAAAAAGAGATGGGAACGCAAAAGGAGACGGTACCGCCTGCTCCCAATCCCACCGCCATCACCTGCGAACTGAGCTGTAATCAAGAGCGAGCCAGTTAACTTCACCCCTCAGACTCCGTTTCCGCTTCTCAAAACTCGAGACGCCCACAGATCTCCCTCTCAGCGTGGAGGTGGGTCGTAAAAAACAGAAAGCCTCCGAGGCGCCGGCTCGAGCGCGCGCCTCCAGCTTTGCCCACGCCCAGAAAGCCTGAGGCAGGTGCCTCCCTACCCGCTGGGTGCGCCCCGCGGGCGCGCACCCGCTCCCCTGGACGGAGGCGGGGGCCACAGCCTGGACGCCCGCACTCCCGCGCTGTGACAGGGGAGGGGAGGGGGGCGTCAGCGGGGAGGCTCTGCCGCGCTCCTACCGCGTCCTTACCTGGGAGGCCCAGCAAGATCGCGGTCACCTGGCTCCCGCGGCTCGTCGGGAAAAGGGGCGGGGCCTCACCTGGGCGGGTAATTGAGGGGACGCGAAGGGAGGGGCTCCCTCGGGAACCTGGGTGTGCGAGCGACGCTGAGGCGCGGAGGGGAGGAGTCCTGGGTGTGGTCGTGGCTGAGGCGCGGAGGGGAGGAGTCGCGGGTGTGGGCGTGGCTGAGGCGTGGAGGCGGGCCCTTTGCGTCACCTGCTTGGTCTCCTGATTGGCATTCACCCCTCGGTGCTCGACCGCGGTTCTTTGGCTCGACCTCGGACGCATTCCGGCTCATCCTTTGTCTCGGTCAGGCTATCTGATGCTTCCTTGGTCCAGGCTGACTCAGCCTGCGTCTGGTCTTTCTCCTGTCGCTGTCGCTGGTTCTGGCCTGCCTATCTGGCCTCAGGCTGTGCCCCTCTAAGCGGGCTTGACTCTGTCCCTTTGACCAGAGCTTCCTCTCTCTGTCCCGTCTGTATCTCGCCTCCGCCTCCCCACACCCCCTTTCTCTATTCTTGTCTCCCAGACGACAGAATATCCTTCTCTCCCGGTCTTTTCAGTAGTAAAATCAGACATCTATTAGCCAATAGCGGGGGCTGTTTATGACGGGCCCAGATCCAGCCCGAGGTCGGGGAAATTCCCCAGAGGCTATGCGCTTGGGACTGGGTCCCCGGATTTAGCCCTCGGCCTGGCTGTGGTTATTCTGAGTCCCGGGAGAGAGGCCCCACATCTGGGCCTGGCTGAGCAGTGGCCTGCGGGGCGCTGAGGCCGTGTGGGAAGGGGCAGCTCGCTTTCCCTGAGAGCCAGAAGCCTCCCAGGCCAGGAGGGCCCCACCCACAGCAGCAGGACTTCGGTCCCGTTCTCCTGCAGGAGGCACCCTTGGCCTCCGTGGCCCTCTGAGGGCCAGGGCCAGCTCAGCCAGTATTTTCCTCTCCCATTACGATTCTGCTCAACTCCAGTCCCTGTCTCCCTTGTTCCAGGAAGACTGTCCAGCCTCCTAAACTGGCTTATTTCTATTTCTTCTCTGTCAGTCTCAGACACAAAGCTGCTCAGAGAGGCTGCATCTGGCCAGTAAACAGGCCCAGCCCAGGCTCTGGACCAAGTTTTGGGAGAAGCAAAGTGCAGGCTTGTGCACCCCGCTTGCCCCCCAAGTCCCACCCTCCCTTCCCTCCGAGGCCAGAGCAATTCCCTCCTTCCCACTCTGGACCCCTCTCTCCCACCTCTCTTTAGAATTTACATTAATTATGCACAGGCTTTAGACATCTCTTGCACAGTTGAGTTGGGTTTTTTTGTTTGCTTGTTTAACTATGCAAGAGATGCCATATTTGTTTCTCTAAAGGCAGTGGTAAAAAATTCAAATAGTCCAAATGATGCATATCGTAAAGGAAGTTGCCTTCCCACCCTCCACCCTTACTTAGTTCCCCACTCCAGAGGGAGGCGCTTTTTTCTTTCCTTCTTTCTTTTCTGTTTTTGGCTGCGTGGCATGCGGGATCTTAGTTCCAGACCAGGGATGGAACCCATGCCCTCTGCAGTGCAAGCACGGAGTCTTAACCACTGGACCGCCAGGGAAGTCCCCTGCTGCACCTTTTTTGAACCTCTCACTTGTTTTTGTTAAAATCGACTCTGAAAATCAATTCAAGTGAAAAAACATTCCTTTACAAAAAGTTACTAAGTGTGAAGTGAAACACATGGAAAGATTGAGCCTAAAGACGGCTTGGGGGAGATTTTCCTCGCATGGAGACTGGACTGGTTGAAGCTTTTTGAAACATGAGTCCAGTGGCCTTGGAATTGAGGAAGCTGTGTTTCTCTGCTTGATTCATTTCCCACTAAAAACAGGCATTCTTCTCTGCTCAGAGGACCTTTTTCTTCTTTTTTAAGATAAAATTCACGTATAGTTCTCTAATTTAAAGCGTACAATTCAATGGTCTTTGGCATACTCACAACAATCATTACAATCAAACTTAGAACATTTTTCATCACCCCCAGAAGCAGCCCTGTACCTTTCAGCTCCCCATTACCCCCCAAGTCCTGTTGCCCTAGGCAACCACTAATCTACTTTCTGTCTCTGTAGAGTCCCCTATTCTGAACATTTCACATAAATGAAATCACGCAATATAAATCCTTTGTGACTGGCATCTTTCACTTAGCCTAATTTTTTCAAGGTTCATCCCTGTTGTAGCATGTATCATTATTCCATTCCTTTTTACGGCTGAATAATATTCTATTGTATGGATAGAATTTTATTTATCCATTCATCAGCTGATGGACATTTGGGTTGTTTCCACTTGGCTATTATAAATAATGCTCTTGTGAACATTTGTGTACAGGTGTTCGTGTGGACTTAAGTTTCCATTTCTTTTGAGTACTTACCTAGGAGTGGAATTGCTGGGTCATATGGTAACTCTATGTTTAATTCTTTTGAGGAACAACCAGACTGTTTTCCGAAGTGGCTGCACCATATAATCTGCCAGCAGTGTATGAGGGTTCCAACTTCTCCATATCCTCACCAACACTTATTATTATCTGTCTTTTTAAAAACTTTATTTTATCCAAGTATAGATTGATTTACAATGTAGTGTATTATCTGTCTTTTAAATTATAGCTATCCTAGTGGGTGTCAAGTGGTATCTCATTGTGGTTTTTGATTTGCATCTTCCCGATGACTGATAATCTGAGAACTTTTTATAAACTTGATTTGCAATTACAGTTGTCTGCCAACTGTCATTGTCACCTGATGTGGTGATGCCTCTGAAGGACTTGAGGGTCTCCACTTACTCTTTAATTTTTCCCCAACAGCACAGTAATGCCCTCTGCATTATGATCATAATTCAAAGCCTTCCTGAGCACCAGCTGGGGGCTGGACGCTGTGCTGGGTGATGAGATACAGCAAAAAAAAAAAAAAAAAAAAAAGCAAGATCTCACCTCTTGGAGAGCTTGGTGGGTAAATGTGTGGCTCTGGATTTGAATCCTTGCTTTGTCACCTCGCAGCCACGTGGCCTTGGACAGGGTATCTACTCTTGCCCAGCCTCAGTTTCCTCATCTGTGAAATAAGGTTGCTCTGAGAGTTGCACGTAAAGCACTTAGCACAGCGTCTGGCACACAGTGACTGCTCACAAGGCATCTGTTATTGTTAAAGATGAAGCCAGGACTTCCCTGGTGGCGCAGTGGTTAAGAACCCGCCTGCCAATGCAGGGGACACGGGTTCGAGCCCTGGTCTGGGAAGATTCCCAAATGCTGTGGAGCAGCTAAGCCTGTGCGCCACAACTACTGAGCCTGTGCTCTAGAGCCTGCGAGCCACAACTACTGAAGCCCACGCACCTAGAAGCCCATGCTCCGCAACAAGAGAAGCCACCACAATGAGAAGCCCACGTGCAGCAACGAAGACCCAATGCAGCCAAAAATAAATAAATAAATAAATTTATAAAAAAAAAGATGAAGCCAGATGATGAAGTAAATGTTAACAATACTGGACAATGAGTTATGATCAGAGAAATGCAAAGTGTCATGGAACACAGAGTGGGGTCTAGGAAAGGCTACCCAGAGGAAGTGATGTTTAAACAGAGAGGTAGGAATTGGCTAGAGCAAGGCAGTGTGTGTTTGTGTGTGTGTGTGTGTGTGTGTGTGTGTGTGTTCCTGGCAGTTGCAACAGCTTGTGCAAAGTCTTGGAGGCTTGGAGGCAACAGGAGAGAGCATGGCATCTGGAGAGACTGAAATGTGTTCAGAATGTCTAGAGCAGGGCTGTGCAATAGAATTCTCTGCTATGATGGAACAGTTCTATCTCTGTGCTATCCAACGTGGCAGCCACTAACCACATGTGACTATGAGCATTTGAAATGTGGCTAATGTGACTGTAGAACTGAATGTTTGATTTAATTTTATTGTAACTGACTTAAATTTAAATAGCCACTGTGGCTGGTGAACTTACATTGGACAGCACAGGTGTTTACACTGGAGTGTAGTGTGTACCTTCAATCCGAGATGAAGGTGGAGTGTGGAGAAGGGCATCCAGACTGCACCGGCTTGGTATGGACTTTGCCTTTTACTCCAAGTGTCGAGGGAAGCCACCAGCTGGGGGGAGGGGAGTTAGGTGATCTGGTTTTCAGTTTTGAAAGATCACTCTCGTTGCTGTAAGGAGAATCGATTATGGGGGTGTTGGGGACAGGAGTGAAGCAGGGAGACCAGCTTGAAGGCAGCTGTGGTCTCCCCGGCAGGGATGATAGTTGCTTGGATCAGGCAGAGATAGAGACAAATTGGTAGGTTTGCCGGGTGTGGGGATCCTGACGGCTTGGATTTTAGGAGTGAGGGAGAGGGAGGTGACCTAGGGCTGGATACTTACTTGGATGGTGGCTGCGTCCCCAAGTCCCTGGAGTCTGGACCAGGGCTGGTCTGGAAGGGAGGTCTAATTTCGAAGCCCAAGTCGGCCTCCTGTCCGCCCCTGCTGGCTGGTGCTGGAAGCGCCTTTAGCTCAGGGAAGGAAGGCAGCGGCCGTCAGGGCCCCTGGCTGGGGGGCTGGGGGGCTGGGGGAAGGCCCCGGAAGGTCGGGTGGGCGGGGTGCATTTCCAGGGAGAGGTGCTGGGCTGAGTCTCTCCTCTCCGGGGGGCGTTCACATCAGCTCTCCCTGCCCTGCGACGGGTCAACGAGTTCCCAGGCTGAGCCACATGGCCGCTGGGGGGCAAGTGGTGGGGAAGGGGAGGGGCGGATGTCCGTGCAGTGGGGCGAGTCCCCTCCCCGCCCCATGCGACACGCCAGCTCCCCCCGAGGCAGGGCCCCGCACCCAAGGGTTGCCTCAGACTGCCCCCCCGCATCTGGGGGCCTCAGCGGCAGGCAGTGGGGTGGGGGCGGGTGGGAGGAGGGGCGTGTCTCCCCAGAGAGGGTGTGGCCCATGGTCCGGAGGGTCAGTCTCCCGGCCAGCGGGTCCTGCCGCGGGAGAGCTGACCCCGCTGCGGCCAGGCGCGCGGGCCGGGTGGGCTGAGCGTGCGGAACGCCGACGGACCCAGCCGGCACGCGGGGCTCCCAGCCACTCCGCGCCCCCTACGCACTTCCTCGGCAGCTCCGCCGCCCGCCCGGACGCGCCGCGCGCAGCCTCCGCCGAGCCGGTGAGTCAGGGATGATGCGGGCTTCCCAGGGGCCCGGGCCCCGAATCCTGACGGTGAAGGGTGGCGGCCGGGAAGCCTGGGTGGGCGCCTTGCTCCCCCAGCCCTGAGCCAGGGTCTTCGAGGGGCTCCGGCTCTCTTCTCCACCTGGCCTACCAGATCCTTCCTCCCCGGCCGGGAGGATGGGGGGTCCGGTGGTGCAGCGGCTGGGCAGACAGCTGTTGCTGCGGAGACTTGGGAGCAGGGCTGGGAGGCAGAATGGTGAGGGGCTGGGGACATCAGCCAGGCTGAATGGCGTGTGGCCAGGGAAGGACGCCCCAGGGTGGGCAGAAAGACGCGAGGTCGAAACTGCATGATGAGGCAGTCGACAGGCCCTGGGCTCTCCTGCTGCTGTGGGAAGATGCCCCCCGCCGGCCCCCCGCCCCCCCCCCCCCCCCGGGGCTGAAGCTGCGCAGAAGATGGTCCAGGCCCTGACCCTCCCACCCTCCGCTTCCCGTCCCCAAGCTCTGCTCCGCTCCCTGCCCCCTTCTCCTCCCTGCCAGCCCCGCTGTCTCCCCCCTCCCCAGCTCTGGACTCATTTGCCTTCTTTCTGTCCATCCACTGGGGGGGCCCCCGGGGCTTCCCCCTCCCCGCCCTGGGGCCACGCCCTGGCGAGCGCTGGCGGCTGTGGTTTCAGCTCTCCCGGGCCTCGGGCCTGCCGGGGAGCTGCTGGGCGAGGGGGGCTTGGGCACCAGCGAGGCGTCTCCCTCCTGCTGTGAAGCCCCTAGAGACCCTAAGGCACACCGAGGTGGCACTCCTCAGAAACTGCAAGTACAGATGGGCCCTGAAAGGTTTTGAGAACTGCAGAGGAACCTCATGGTAGGCCGCGGTGGTTTCAGACTAGGCTCTGCCAGCAGCTTGGGACCTTGGGAGAGTCACTTCCCCTTTCTGAGCCCTGGTCCTCCTGGCAGCAAAATGAGGGGTTTGATAGGCCAGGGGGTTTCCAACGGTTTCCCCAGAGCACCCCACACCCCCTGTGTGGGAGGTTGAGCGACCTGCCCCACCCAAATCTGCATTTTTTTTTTTTGATGTAAATATTGGCCACTGAGCAAGATGTTTTCGGACCAGGGCCTGTGGCCTCTCAGGGATCAGGAAGTCCCAGAGGGAAGGTCAGGGACAGCTGTGGCCCCTGTTCCTCCAGCAGATCCTGGCCCTCCCTCCTGCTCTCCTCCCCGCTCCTGCCGGGCCGAGCTCCCGGCTGGCGGCTGGTCTGCTTGTACCCAGCTTCTAAACCTCTCTGGGCCTGGGCCTCAGCCAGCCCTCCTGCCCCCACTCCTGCTGGGAGAAGCAGATGCCTCTGACATCTCTGTCCCCACAGAGGTTCCAGCCGGAAGGAGCAGCCTCCTCCCCTTAGGATGTCCTCGCCCTCCAGCCCGCCCGCTTTCAGGCTCGAGACGTCAGATGGAGGCCAAGAAGATGGTGCCCAGGTGGACAAAGGAAAACTGGGCGGCGGTGCCGGGCCACCCCCCATGGAGTCACCATTCCAGGGCGAGGACCGGAACTTCTCGCCTCAGATCAAAGTGAACCTCAGCTTCCGAAAGGGGGCAGGTGCCAGGTGAGGCAGCAAGCGGGGCGGGGGGAGCCCGGGGGCCTCACCTCCAGCGGAGTCAGACTGGGTGGCCTAGCCCAGCCCCAGTGCCCCTGTGCCACAGCCTTGAGGGTCCTGGGTCTGGCTCTGATGGCTCCTGGGCCCGACAGGCTGAACCCTGCTCTGCTCTCTGGGGCTGCTCCTTCCAGAACCTTCCCCACTCTTGGCCTTCTGTCTCCTGGGGTTGTGTTCTTCTTGTAGGGACATACTCTTTCACCTCCTGGCACGTCCCTTGTTGGTGCTGTCCCCTTCCCAGCCACAGTCCCTGCGGGGGGTGCTAGCAAGATCCATGCTCCAGTCCAAGAGAATCAAGGACATCTGGAAATGTCCCAGGTGTTCCCGGGCTCTGCTCCAAGGCTGGACCTGTTGCCCTGGGGTCGTGGACTCTGGGGATTGAGGACGGTGGCCTTCTGCTCAGAGCCACCTTCACTGTGACTTTCCCGTGATGTCTTCTAATTCAGACTGTGGGAGCCACTCTCGCGGAAGCGCCACCTCCGGTCCTGTGGGTGTGGGGGAAGGGTGCACCTGGATCCCCGCAGTGTGAGGTCTGACATGCGAGGCTGGAGAACCTGCGTGGGCCTGGGCCGGGCAGCACTCTGCCAGGGAAGCCCCGCCCTCCCTTCTCATGCCTGGGACTCAGCCCCCAGCCTCGGCCTCCCAGCGCAGAGCCGCCTGTCCTGTTTGTGCTGCAGGCCCGAGGTCAGGTTCAGAGCAGGTCAGGAGAGGATGCTTGCAAAGCTTCTGGGAATGGGGAGAGGCTGCCCGAGGCAGAACCGGCCCCTCGATGCCCTTTGGTGCTTCAATCTGTGCTCCCGTGGGGCCTCCCTATACCAGGACCGTGATGCCTCCCTGTGACAGGAAGTGCTTTGTCCAAATAGCCACTTCCCCCGGCCGGACTGCCCACGGGACTCACCAGTCAGCCGCAGTGACCTATTGGTCACGTCGTGGCCGCGTGGTCTGCTGGATCATGGCTTAAAACACGACTGATCCCAATAGTCCCACTCATCAGAGCCCCCAACCCTTTCTTGGTTAATCCATTCCATGGCAGACCTGAGGGTCCCCAAAGCATCAAACAGTCCCCCCTTTCTTGTCCCTTCCTTTCTGCTGGTCGTGGTACCAGGAGCCCCAGGGGCGAGCCCAGGCGGGGATGCCCACACACGCTGGATTCAGAAGGGCTACCAGCACCTCCTGGGGCCTTTCCCGGAGGTGTGGCTTCTCAGGAAAATTCTGTGAGTGTCTGGTGTCCGCTCTGGACCCCACGTCTCTGAGAAACCTCCGTCTGTCCAGGCTGGAGTCTCTCTGGGGTTGGGAGTCGGGGTCTAGAGTTAGTTGAACAGCCAGCATCCCACACCCCGTGAGCTCTGCACCGTGTGACTTTGGGAAAGTTACTCTACCTCCTTGTTTGTCTGATGGAGAAAATAGAGATTACTCACGCAGGGCAGAAGTGAGGGCCAAAGGGGCAGGTACTCCATTGTTCGTCCATAGATGGTTTCGGAGAGGATGTGGGGCTTTTCTTGATTTTCTTGTTGAGGCCAGCGGCACGTACGGCCCCCAACAGTCTGTGGGCACCTCCGGTAGCCCCGCCCCGCCCCAGAGCCCAGCTCAAGAGCCATGACGAGCTCCTGTGCTGAAATGGATAATGAGGCTGTTGCGAGCACCTGGCGAGTGACAGGAGACGCCTGCAGTCAGGACGCGTGGTCCGGTGCCCCAGACAGGCCCCTGCTCCGGGGGTCTGAGCACTTGCGGTCTCCATGGTCTGCCTGGGTGCGTAGAGGCTCTCAAAAGGGGCTCCTGGGCCCCAGAAAAGGCTCCCTGGGAAGCAGGACTTTCTGGGGGCCCAGGGCTCTCCTGCAGCGTCAGTCACAAACCACATCCCCCCACAGCCAACCAGACCCAAACCGCTTCGACCGTGACCGGCTCTTCAGCGTGGTGGCCCGGGGGGTCCCCGAGGATCTGGTGGGGCTACCAGAGTACCTGCGCCGGACCAGCAAGTACCTCACGGACTCGGAGTACACAGGTAGGCCTGCTGCTCGGGCCAGAGCCGCCGTGCGCTGTGCTGAGACCAGGCTGCCGCTGGGTGTTGGCCACAGTCAGGAACTGAGGGGCGAGCAGGGGCGGAGTTCTAGCAGCCCTCCTGCCAGGATGACTGCAGGGGCCCTGCTGACAGAGCGAGGACAGCCCACTCCCTCTTCCACTCACCCCACCGGCTCCCAGCCTGTGTCTGCCGCCCTCAGCCGCTTCAGTGGCCGAATGGAGGGATGTTCACGGCCTTCCTCAATGCAGCCTTTCCCTGTCTCTCTCTCTTTTTCAGTAGCAGCATCGCTGAGATCTAATACACGTACCTTACACTTTATCCATCTCAGAGCATTCTTTGCCCCAAATCTAAATATCTGTATTGTTTGGGGATATCTGATTAGGAAAAGAACATGTGTGCCTTCTAGAAGGTTCAAATAGTAATGAAATGTATAAAGCTGAGGATAAAAACTGTCTGTCATCCTGGACCCCTGATAATGATTTGGGGTACATACTTTCAAACTGTTTAAATACATTAGGCATATATTTACATAAATGGGGTCATGCCATTGATGTAAATACATAATGATGTGCTTGTAATGGGCTTTCCCCCAACTTAGTCCATTTCAGTACACAGGCCTCTAACTCAGTCACTGTAACAACCTGCAGAGTTTCCCATCCTGTACATTTACCACAATTTACTTAACTAACCCCTTAATGGTGGCCATTTAGGTTGTGTGTAGTTTTCAGCCTCAACACACTGTGTGCCAGGCCCTCTGTGGGCTAAGAATTTTGTATATAATTCCATGTGATCCTTACAATAACCCTGAAGGGTCCCATTTTACAGTGAGGAAAACTGAGGTTAAGAGAGGCCAAGGGGCTTTCCTGGTGGTGCAGTGGTTAAGAATCTGCCTGCCAATGCAGGGGACACGGGTTCAATCCCTGGTCCAGTGGGCCACAACTACTGAGCCTGTGCTCTAGAGCCCATGAGCCACAACTACTGAGCCCACACGCCACAACTACTGAGCCCGCACGCCACAACTACTGAAGGCTGCACGCCTAGAGCCCATGCTCCGCAACAAGAGAAGCCACCGCAATGAGAAGTCCACACACCACAACAGAGAGTAGCCCCCGCTCACCACAACTAGAGAAAGCCGGTGCGCAGCAGCGAAGCCCCAGTGCAGCCAAAGATATAAATAAATAAACAGGAAGCCAAGTGACTTGCCCAGAAGAGACAGAGTCATTAAGTGGTAGAGCCACTTAAGAAATACTGCTCCAGGGCTTCCCTGGTGGCGCAGTGGTTAAGAATCCACCTGCCAATGCAGGGACATGGGTTCGAGCCCTGGTCCGGGAAGATCCCACATGCTGCGGAGCAACTAAGCCCATGCGCCACAACTATTGAGCCTGTGCTCTAGAGCCCACGAGCCACAACTACTGAAGCCTGTGCTCCTAGAGCCCGTGCTCCGCAATAAGAGAAGCCACCGCGATGAGAAGCCCGTGCACCACAACGAAGAGTAGCCCCTGCTCACTGCAACTAGAGAAAGCCCGTGTGCAACGAAGACCCAATGCAGCCATAAATTTAAAAATTAAAAAAAAAGAAATACTGCTCCACATGTTCTCGTGTAGATAGTGTTGCACACATGACGAACTCTGTCTTAGAAACTTAATTTCTAGGGCAGAAACTATAGTCATACCTGTTGGTATTCTAACACCTGTTGGCTGGAGTCTTAGCTCCCTCCAGCCAGCCGGGGTACTTTGGGGCATGGGCTCACTGTACAGGCGGGTGGGTGGCCTGAGCACCACGGTGCCCCCCCCTCCTCCCACAGAGGGCTCCACGGGGAAGACATGCCTGATGAAGGCCGTGCTGAACCTTCGGGACGGAACCAACGCCTGCATTGAGCCGCTGCTGCAGATTGACCGGGACTTGGGCAATCCTCGGCCTCTGGTCAACGCCCAGTGCACAGATGAGTACTACCGAGGCCACAGCGCCCTGCACATCGCCATCGAGAAGAGGAGCCTGCCGTGTGTGAAGCTCCTGGTGGAGAATGGGGCTGACGTGCATGCCCGGGCCTGTGGCCAGTTCTTCCAGAAGAAAAGCCAAGAGACCTGCTTCTACTTCGGTGAGGAGCCTTCTTGGATAAATTGAGCTGCAGAGGCGGTAAGGCCTTGCCCAAGGTCACAGGGTTAATGTGACCCTTAAACCCAGATCTGTCTGACCCTGAGGCTCATGCTTCTAATAGCTAGGCCGCCTGCAAAAGCAGTTTGTCTTAAGAGGTGTTTTATCCTTGTCTGGCCAAGGAAGCTCACCACACATGAGCTCAGACCAGGGCAGGGGAACGGGGGCGTAGAACTGGTGTGTGAGGAGACTAGACCAGATGGGGCCTGAAGAAAGGGGTGTCTAGGCCCCGGCAAAGCAAAGAGAAAGAGGCGAGGGGCGGGAACCCTGGTTGGCAGGCTCCCGTTCTGCTCCCTTAGATGGTGAAGAGCTTTGGGCCCCTCTCCCTTGGGTCAGAGCTGGACAGAGCCACCTTGACTGGGGCTCCTAGGAGGATGCGGGGCCCGGGGCCTTCTCCGCTCACTGCACTGGCCTGGGTGGGCCCGGGACCCCAAGGCTGTGCGCATCCTCTCCTGTGGGCGCCTGACCCACCTCAAGGAGGTCCAGGGAGGGTGAGAAGCAGGCGGGTGGATGCTGGGAGGCCCAAGGCCCAAGCTGTCCCCTCGGCCCCCAGGCGAGATGCCCCTCTCCCTGGCCGCGTGCACCAAGCAGTGGGACGTGGTGACCTACCTCCTGGAGAACCCGCACCAGCCCGCCAGCCTGCAGGCCGCCGACTCTCTGGGCAACACGGCCCTGCACGCCTTGGTGATGATCGCAGACGACTCGGCCGAGAACACGGAGATGGTGACCCGCATGTACGATGGGCTGCTCCAGGCGGGGGCCCGCCTCTGCCCCACGGTGCGGCTCGAGGACATCCCCAACCTGCAGGGCCTCACGCCCCTGAAGCTGGCCGCCAAGGAGGGCAAAATTGAGGTGAGTGGCCAGCCCCCCTTTCCAGGAAGCAGCAGGACTCAACCCGGGATTTCTGCAGGAAGAGCCTGGGGTGGTGTCTAGCTCAGAACAGTTTCAGCATGCACCTCTCCTGTGTGTGTGTTTACTGATAAATTATATATGAGCTACAGAATGAATATATTACATTTTAAAACAGGGATTTTATTTTATTTATTTATTTTCTTTTGGTTGCGCAGCTTACAGGATCTCAGCTCCCTGATCAGGGATTCAACCCAGGCCACGGCGGTGAAAGCACCAAGTCCTAAACACTGGACCATCAGGGAACTCCCAGGGATTTTTTAAGTCACTTGGGTTTCTTGATTAGGAGACAGTCTTGTCATGTTCTTAGCTCTCAGGTTTTCTTCGTATTGATGGCTAAGTGTTCTTGATAACGAACGTATCATCATTTTGTTTACTATAACAGTTGCAAATTTTTCTCCCAGTTCAACATTAAAAAAATTTTTGTGGCATTTTTTGCGACACAGAATTTTTACATTTTTATGTATCCAAGTGTTATCTTTTCTTTGGTTTTGCTATTGCTTAATTCCTTCTACAAGGTTTTAAAACTTTGTGTGTGTGTGTGTGTGTGTGTGTGCATGTGTGCACGTGAGTGTGTATATTCCGTATCCATATTTGCTTCCAGACTTTTCTTTTGCAGTTTGATTTTGAATGCCTAAAACTTCGATTTATCTGAAAGTTATAGGTTACTCTTATAAAGAGTAAGCACGAGGGACTTCCCTAGTGTTCCGATGGTTAGGACTCTTTGCTTTCATTGCCGAGGGCCCGGGTTCAATCCCTGGTTGGGGAACTAATAGCCGCTCGGCAAAAAAGAAAAAAAAAGAAAAGCATGCTCCAGCTTTACCTTTTTCCCAGACGACTTTCCTGTTGTCTGATCCTTATTATTAGGGGAGCTTACAACCCACACAGCCCACACAGGGCCCAATGCTTAGAACACAGGTATTTTTAAAGGTTAAGATAAAAATAAACATAAGCAGAAGTTTTATGTTTTTTTCCTGCCCTCCAAGGTCCCTGGGGTGTGGGTACCTCTCTTTGCCGTCTAGAGGCATGGCTATGTGGCCTATGGAAGCCGCTGCCCCATCTGGGAAGCCTCCCCACCATTCCTCATTTGTAAGACCAAATTGCTTCTGGAGCTGTCCGGGTTAGGGGTGGCTTCTAGTCTGTTGAAAGCTCTAGACTCTGGCCACAAACGTGCACACACGTGTGTAACTGGTAGCCTCTGATCTCATGGGGCCTTAAGGACCCTTGGATTGGGGGTCCCTCGGCCATATGAGTGTCCAGGAAAGAGGCATTGGGGCAGGAGTGCGGAAGGAAGAGGCAGGCTGGCAAAGGCGGGTGGGTGGGAGTGTCTACGTGGTGGCTGAGTGTGCGTGGACCTGTGTAAGAGTTCATATGCGCAAGGACCCGTGGGTGCAGGGCATGTTCGCGTGTCTGGGCGGTGGGCAGCTCTGTGCACGCCAAGCTCACGTGCCTGCCCTGTAGATTCTCAGACACATCCTGCAGCGGGAGTTCGCGGGGCCGTGCCAGTCCCTTTCCCGCAAGTTCACGGAGTGGTCCTACGGGCCTGTGCGGGTGTCGCTGTATGACCTGGCCTCTGTGGACAGCTGGGAGGAGAACTCAGTGCTGGAGATCATCGCCTTTCATTGCCAAAGCCCGGTGAGCCTGCTTCACCCCAGGGGCGGGGGTGTGCGTAGGGGGCCTGGCAGAGCTCCCCGCAAGGTCCACAGTTCGGGGCTGCCTGCAGGGCCGCCCCTGCCCTTTAACCGAACAGTCGGGGTGTGGTTGCACGTGCGCACCCGGCCGCTGGGCACACGCTCGCTCCACACGGGCCGGTCCCACCCGACACAGGGGTCACACCGGGGTCCTGGTGGCTACCGCTGGGGGCCTCTCTGGACTTGTCACTCCACAGCCACGAGGGTGGGGTGGCGGCCGGCGGGGAGGGGTTGCTTGGGGCTCCGCACCCTTCCCGCTCTCCCTGGCGCCTCCACGTGTACTTGCTGACTGCACCTCTGGCTCTCGCCTTCCCATCCCAGCACCGGCACCGAATGGTGGTTTTGGAGCCGCTGAACAAACTGCTGCAGGCGAAGTGGAATCTGCTCATCCCCAGGTTCCTCTTCAACTTCCTGTGTTACTTGACCTACATGTCCATCTTCACCGCTGTCACCTACCACCAGCCTGCCCTGGACAAGGCAAGGCAGGGAGGGGCACATCCTGGGGAGGCCTCCTGGAAACAATCCTGGCAGAAGATGGGGCAGGGATTACAGCCCCGTCCTGCAAATGCTGACCGGAGGCCAGACCGCTTGGTGGCCTGCCCGCGGCGCTTACACAGCTGGTCATGATATGGAAGTAACAACATAGTAGTAACAACAACAATACTACTACTCACTGAGTGTGCAGCACACGTGAGAAAGTATTCAAGTGACTGACGACGTGTGTTAACGTATTTAATTAATTTCACAACAACCCTCTGAGATGAAGAACTCTCATCGTCGCCAGTTTACAGTTGAGGGAAGGAAGGCACAGAGAGTTTAAGGAACTTACCCAGGGTCACACAGGCTGTGAGTGGTGGAGTTGGGATCTGAACCCAGGGAGTTTGGCTCCAGAGCCCATGTTTGCTCTGCTGCTCGGGGGGCCTCCCCACAGCTCTCACGAGCAATGGGCCCCCAGCCTCGCTCTCAGCGGGGAGCTGCTGGGGGGGACCCCAGGCCCGACCCTAGTGTGTCTTCGTGCAGGACTTCCTCCCGCTGGAAGGAACTGCTGGGAACTCCATGCTGCTGCTGGGCCACATCCTGATGCTGCTTGTGGGGGCCAACATCCTCATGGGCCAGGTGAGGGTTCCTCCCATCCCCCACCCCAAACCCGGAATTCTGCTACAAGCAGCCTGAGAGTGAGTTCACGACAGTCCCTCCATGTACGGGAAGCTGAATCCCACACCCGGTCCCATCCTGGCCAGCCTCAGGGCAGCTGAGGGCCGAGGGTTCTGGCCTTGCCTTTTGGGCTGGGTACCCTCCCTGCTGTGCTTTCTGGGGTGCCCACGGGGCAGCAGATATCTCCTATGACTCCTTGGCAGTGCCGGCTCTGCTCCCCTGGGAATGGAGCTGGAAGCCCCTGACCCCAGGTCCCTGGCTCATTCCTCACTTGGGGAGCACAGGAGGGTGGCGACAGGGGGAACTCAGCCCAGTGCCTCCAGCACGGCCTCTTCAGGGCAAGATGCTGCCAGCTTGCAGGAGACAGGCTGGGCCGTGGCACTGAGACTCTTGGAGTGAGTCTTTGAGGGTGGGCAGGACGTAGGCACCGAGGCCAGGTTGGCTGGAGCAGCCGGTGGTCCCTGTGAGGCCAGGGTGGGGGAGGGAAAGGAGCCTGTTTCACCACGCGGAGTGTGAGCCCTCCACCTGGACCCACAGGGAGACAGCAGGCCCCTGGCATTGTCTGGGTCTCTGCACTTTTTGGAAACAGGGTCCAAACTTTCTCAGCTACCAGCAGGACTCATGAGCACCCCAAAAATTCAAAGCTGCCGCCCGAGCCCCTGAGGTGGTCCTGGCGAGACTTTTACAAGCAGGCCGGCCGGCGGCCCTGAGGGCAGCGGGGCTGCTTGTGGCCTGGAGAGCAGGTGTCACGGCCTGTCCTCCTCCTTCCCCCGCAGCTGTGGTACTTCTGGAGGCGCCGTCTGTTCATCTGGATCTCGTTCATGGACAGCTACTTTGAAATCCTCTTGTACGTGCGCCCTCACTCCTCCCCTGTCTCCTGCCTGGGAGAGGGCACCAGGCGGGCTTTGGGGGTGAGGACCCTGGGCCAGGGAGCTGCAGGAGGCTGGGAGCAGCTCACAGGCCAGACCCCGGAGTCGGGCTGCTGTCCGGTCCGGGCCCTGAGCATGGTAGTCACATCGACCGAGCCCTCGCTCCGCACCAGTGGAGGCTGAAGTCTTTACATGCGTGTCTCCCGGAATCCTCGCCGACACTCTCCGAGCCGGGCGTTACTACTGTTACCCCCGTTGTACGGGGGAGGGAACTGAGGCCCACGGGGGTTGAATGCCTTGCCCGAGGTGGAGGTCAGGATGCTTGGATCCAGTCCCAGACAGAGGCGGAACTTCTCATCTCTGAGACCGCGGAGGCAGCGGCAGCGGGGGTCAGCGCTGGCCACAGGAGGCCCGCGAGCTGACCCCGCCCTGCCTCCACGCAGCCTGGTCCAGGCGCTGCTCACCGTGCTGTCCCAGGTGCTGCGCTTCCTGGCCATCGAGTGGCACCTGCCGCTGCTCGTGTGCTCGCTGGCGCTGGGCTGGCTGAACTTGCTGTACTACACGCGCGGCCTGCAGCACACAGGCATCTACAGTGTCATGATCCAGAAGGTGAGAGGCAGGGGTGGCCCCGTGCAGCCAGACCGGGCAGGGCTGGACACCGCACCCCGGGGGGCTCCTCGTGGGCCCGGCAGGCAGGTGCCTCCCCCAAGCTGAACCCCCCACCAGCTCGTGCCTTCTAGGTCATCCTGCGGGACCTGCTCCGCTTCCTCCTGGTCTACTTGGTCTTCCTTTTCGGCTTCGCTGTAGGTAAAGGCCCCCCGTCCCCCACCCACTCCTTGTGCCCCCTCGAGGCTGCCCGCTGGTCTCCCCAGGCTGAGGACCCCCTGCCTATCTCCTCAGCACTGGTGAGCCTGAGCCGGGAGGCCCGGGACCCCGGGGCCCCTGCGGGCTCCAACACCACGGAGGTGGCGGGAAAGGGGGACGCGGAGGGCAGCACGGCCCCGTACGAGGGCGTCCTGGACGCCTCCTTGGAGCTGTTCAAGTTCACCATCGGCATGGGCGAGCTGGCCGTCCAGGCCCAGCTGCGCTTCCGTGGGGTGGCGCTGCTGCTGCTTCTGACCCACGTGCTTCTCACCTACGTCCTGCTGCTCAACATGCTCGTCGCCCTCATGAGCGAGACCGTCAGCAGCGTCGCCAGCGACAGCTGGAGCATCTGGAAGCTGCAGGTGCCCGGCGAGGTGCCCCGTCCCCTCCAGCGTTCCAGGCCCGGCAGGAGTGCGCAGAACCCACTGAGCTGGGCCCCCGAGTGGGTCCGGCCCTCTCGGGGCCTCCCTCGGCCACTCCTTCCTGCGCAGGGCTGACGGGAGGCTGCAGTAAGGGCTGAGGGCGGTGCCTGGCACACAGTAGGTGCTCAGCGTGTTAGCCACCGTCATCATTAGTATTAAGTGCTTTCTGAGAGCCTAGTGCAGGGCTAGGCACAGTTCTAGGCTCTAAAGACCCGGCGGAGAACGAGACGGAGACCCCGCCCTCATGTAGCCCCCTTCGTCGCTTGTTCTGTGGGGCAGGCTTGGTGGACGGGGCAGGCTTGGTGGACGAGGCAGGCGGGATGCGCGATCCTGGAGCTGGCCCAGGCTGCAGGAGCTTTGGGAGCAGGGGCTCGGGTAGCTGGGAGCTCATGTGGCACCTGCCTGCCGTGGAAGCAAGAGCTGCTTCTTGACTGGGGAGGGTCGGGGGTGGGCCTAGGCAGTTGGTGCAGGGAGAACCTCGCCTGCGGGGGCTGGACTGTGTGACCAATTCACCGTTGACCTTGGGCAAGCCCCTCACCTGCAAAGTTCTGTGCCTGCCCCCCTCCCCCAGCTCGCTTGTGTGATAGCAGCAGGCACGTGTGACGTTCCATACCTGGTGGAATTCTAGAACCTGTAACGTTGCAATTGCAAGGAACTGTAGGGCGCTCGTCACATGCCGACTTCCCAGCAACCACCCAAGGCATATTGGCCTCAGTCTGTAAGTGGGAAAGAGACTCAGAGGGATACAGGGCCTGACACCACATAGGTAATCAAACCTCGGGGCTGGACTCAAATCCATGCACTTAGCAGATGCAGAGTTCTACTGTAAAGTGCTGGCTACTCTGTCTGATGTATCCTTTGTCCCCAGAAAGCCATCTCTGTCCTGGAGATGGAGAACGGCTACTGGTGGTGCAGGAGGAAGAAGCAGCGGGCAGGGGTGAGACTGACAGTTGGCACCAGGCCGGACGGTCTCCCCGACGAGCGCTGGTGCTTCAGGTGAGTGGAGAGGCTGGGGGGCGGCCTGGGGACCTTGCTGAAAACCAGGCGACAGCGGCTAGGAGTCAGGTCTGGTGGGAAAGGCAGGGCCTCGGGGCGCCAGGGGACTCTGCCCTGGACAGGCGAGGTCAGCGATGCTGGATCTCATAGGCCCGGCCTCCACTGCCTGCTCTTCCTGTCTGGTCGCCTTCCTGTCCCACTGACTGAAACTGGAGGTCCCTCCCCAGTGGTCCCTGACCGACTCCTTCTGGCCTGAAATGGGGCACAGTGAGGAGGCCAAGAAGCCAGAGGCATCCTCGGGTTAGAGCATGCTAAGCTTGCCCTGGCTGGTCTGCTCTGTCCTCCCAACGCCCCCGTCCTGACCACGGAGGCTACAAACCCTTCCACGCAGAGCAGACGCTCCCATGGGGGCGGGAACCTGGTGACAAGTGCTCGGCCAGCAACACACTTTCCTGAGGTAGCAGCCAAGCAAGGGCGGCGGGTCTTAGCCACGTAGAGTAGCCGAGAAAGGGCCCCGGAACCTGGGAACACACAGATCCAGCTGATCTAAACTCCTCTCTGGACGCTGGGGGCAACCCAGGTCGCCGTGAACAGCCAGAGGGGACAGACGCCTGTTCCCCCCCGGTGGGCGCCTGGCCGGGGCGGCAGTCTGAGAGCCGAGAGGACGGGGCTCGCGGGGGGCTGCTGGGTGGCCCAGTGTCCTGCGGAGAGAAGCCCCGTCCTCCTCACAGCCCTGGGGGCCCCTCTCCTGGGGCAGAGCACGCTGCCGCCTCGGCCTCCTGGAGCCTCACAGCTGCCCTGTGGCCCGCAGGGTAGAGGAGGTGAACTGGGCTGCGTGGGAGCAGACGCTGCCCACGGTGCGTGAGGAGCCCTCGGGGCCAGGCGGCCCGGGTGAGTAGCTGTGGAGTGTGTGTGTGCGTGTGTGTAAAGGGTTTGCCCCTTAAAGCGGCGATCCCCCCCCCCCCGGTCGCCTGGGAAACCGGCTCTTGGGCACCCTCCCCTCCCTCCTCCGCCAGCAGGGGGACAAGTTAGGGAGGCCCCCCAACCCCGTGGCTCCGCCCCGACAGGCCAGCCTCGCTGCCGCCACACCGCTGAGAGGCCACTTCATCCGCCTTTGTCCCCGTCAGGCCCGCGTCCCCTCCATTCTAGGGTGGCGCTGGCCCCCTCCACCCCGACTCCTTCGTCCCCCTCCACGGCCGGCAGGCACCCACCTCAAGGCTTCGTCCCCCCTCCTCTCCTTTCTCGTGCTCTTTCCCACGCCTCCACTTGCCGTGGCCACCCGAGACCCTGTACGTGCGTGGAGTCTCCTCCGGCCGCCCGGGCTCCTGGGTCCCTGACCGCGGCCCTCGCGAAGCGACAGCTTTCCTGCGCACCTGTCTCTGTGTCGCCCTTCCTCCGAGTCCTGCCGTCCCATCCCTGCAAGACTCGTAAAGCCCCGTTGTCCCTCATCTTGCCCCGCGCCGCCCCGACTCCCTGCCCCACCCGCCCGCGCCGCCTCCGGCTGGACACCCCCAACAGGAACAGCCTTGGGCTGCCCTGCCGGGGCCTTGTAGTCGGCCCCACCCTCCTGGCCAGGCGGGGGGCCTTGCGGGTCTCTCCCCCGCCCCCTGGTGCTGAGTGTCCTGGGGCCTCCGGTGGCTGCGGCCCCGCCGCCGGCCCCTCTGCCCTGCGCCTCACCTCTCCCACGTCTGCACCACGCGGGGGCTGCTCAGCTAGCACCCGGACCCCAGACAAGGCTTTAGGTCCAGGCTCGTCCTACTCCAATCCCTCGTACGTAGACGAAAACTACACACAGCCGCACCACACACCGCCTCCCACTCCCTGGCAGGCCGCACCCCTCCCCCCGGGGTCAAGGCCCAGAGCCGTTGTCCAGCCCCCTCCCCGCACCTCCCTCCATGTGCCGGCCGGTCCCTCCACAGTGCTCACGTCCCTTCCTTTCCCGGGCTCTTGTCTCTGTAGGTGCCCTTCCATCCTCCGGGCGTCCCTTCTCCACCTTCCCCACCGGTGGCGGCGGGGGGTCAGGGGGGTGTCTCCTCTCTCGTCTGAGCACCTGACGCTCCCCTCCCTCTGGCTCCTCAGCACATCATCGGCTGTTCTGGTTTCTAACACAAAGGCCTGTCACCTGCAGGGACTTTCAGCTCCTGGGAGGAGGTCCCTGACTGGCACCTGGCAGGGGTTCAAAAGATGCTTGCAGAAGCAGGGAGGCAGGAGAGGGACTGCTGGGGACCCCGAGGCTGCTGTCCCCTGGCATGATGTGGTTTCATGGCCGTGGTTCCCTGCTGTTTCCCTGGTGCCTGCGTCCTGGGGACACTCCCTTCATCCCATTCACAGGCGCCCTGAAGAACCCAGCCCTGGCCTCCCAATCCAGCCAGGACAGTGCCGTGGAGGAAGACCATGTGCCCCTCCAGCTCCTTGAGTCCCACTGATGCAGCAGGGGGCCGGGAGGACAGAGCACGGAATGTTTCCAGCCCCACCTACTGGCTCTGGGACCTCAAGGGACTTTGGTGGCAAAAATAAATAAGTAATTCCTTGTGGCTAACTCTCCTGGAAACATTATTTGAGTAAAGGTACTGGGCCCCAGGACTTCCCTGGTGGAGCAGTGGTTAAGAATCCGCCTGCCAATGCAGGGGACACGGGTTCGAGCCCTGGTCCGGGAAGACTCCACATGTCGCGGAGCAACTAAGACCGTGCGCCACAACGGTCTCTAGAGCCCACGTGCCGCAACTATTGAAGCCCGCGTGCCTAGAGCCCGTGCTCTGCAACAAGAGAAGCTCACCGCAGTGAGAAGTCCACGCACCGCAACGAAGAGTAGCCCCCGCTCAATGCAACTAGAGAAAAGCCCGCGCACTGTAACAAAGACCAACGCAGCCAAAAATAAAATTAAAAAGAATTAAAAAAATAAAAAGGTACTGGGCGCCCGAGCTGGTCGGCGTCTGCATGTCTCTGTGAGCTCACGTCTGTGTCCGGGGCCGGGCTGCTCCCGCCCTCTCCTGGGCCCAGGGACCCTCACCTACCGCCCCCCAGCTGCCCTCTTCGGGGTGCAGGCAGCTAGCCGAGGCGCTGTGCCTGCTGTCACCGCAGACGCGAGGTGGTGGACACCAGCAAGCACAGCCGCCTGTCCTTCCTCTCCCACAGCCTCCAGACGCCCCTTAAAGCCACCCCAGGACGTCTCTCAAAGCCTTCGCGCTCCTGGGCTTACTTAGTTCAGGTTGTGGATTATTGCCTCCTCTCCCCGCTGGCTTCCTGCGCAGTTCCCACCCTTCCAAGCCTGAGGGACCTTCCTGAGACACAAGGGCAACAAGTTATCCCCGTCTCTGAAGGCTTGAGAGGCTCCCGGCGCCCACGGGGGCCCTAGCTGGCGCCCCCCAGCCCTCCGCGGTTTTGCAGACGCCTCCTGCTCTCCTTGGCACCTGCAGTATATCCTTCGCGCAGGATGGTGGACCTCGTGTGTGTCTGACTCCTAGGCTTGGCTCTCCCTAGAAACCTCCCCTCCCTCCATTAAAATGCTACGCTTATTTCTAAAACCAGCTCAAAAACCTATGTCTCGCTACCGCTTTTCCAGTTTTCACCCTTAGGGTAATGTATGTTCGTAAGACGCGCGTGCACGGGTTGAATGTTTTTTAAGTGGCAAGAGCCGAGCCTGTTCCCACGCTGGGACGGAGGGAGGTTTCGCCGCTGGTGAGACGGAGCACAGCTGGAGGAGTCCCGAGGGAGAGGGGACGGAGGAAGGAGACTGAGGAGGGGGTCGGAGCGTAGGGGGCTGGAGAGGCTCGTGCAGGGGAGAGCAGACGGCACCGTCCCCCAGGGCCAGAAGCAGCTACGGTGTGTGCACACTTGCCGCGCGCCCAGCCTCTGCAGGGTTTCAAGGGCGTGATCGCACGTGATGCGCAGAACCGCCGTCTGGGGCCTCCGTCGCTCCACCTTCCAGAGGAGCAACCGGAAGCTCACGACGGCGGACTCTTCGCTCGGGACCACCCGGCAGAGGGGCGGAGGGGCGGAGGGGCGGCGGAGCGGCGGGAAAGTCCCCAAACGTCTGGCGCGCACTGGACCTGCGCACGCGCGCTGGGGCTCGCTGTGCCCCAGAATTCCACGGCCTCGGAAGAGACCATGGGCTCTGCAGGAGGGGGGAGTCCGGGGGCGGTGCCTGCACCATTAAACGGGCTGGAAGTTCCGTTGAGTCTTTTGCCATAATCCCCCTCCCTTCTGTGAGGGGTGGAATGTTCCGACTGCTTAAGAGGCTGGGACGGTTGTTGTGGGGCCTTTCCACCGTAGGTGTCGGGCGGCTGGTGGTGAGTTCGTTTAGGCCAGTCCGCGGGCAGCAAGGGCGAGGGAGCCAGAGCTTTTCTTTTTTTTGCGGTACGTGGGCCTCTCACCGCTGTGGCCTCTCCCGTTGCGGAGCACAGGCTCCGGACGCACAGGCTCCGGGGCCATGGCTCACGGGCCCAGCCGCTCCGCGGCAGGTGGGATCCTCCCGGGCCGGGGCACGAACCCGTGTCCCCTGCATCGGCAGGCGGACTCTCAACCACTGCGCCATCAGGGAAGCCCCAGAGCTTTTCTAATTTTTCGAACGATGTCCTCGGGGAGCCTAACTGGAGGGCGGCGGGCGGCTGCGTCCACGCGGGCCTCAGGGCGGGCGCCGTGGCCTTGTGTCCGAGTTTGGGGGCCGAGGCCCGAGGACCGCGTGCGTCTTCGTCCGGCCGGGCAGCCGCCGTCTCGGGACCCCTGACCCCGGGCTCGCCGTTGGGAGTGAGCACCCCCCGAGAGAACTAGGTAAGCGGGGCTGCCTGCACCCTAGGGCGCGGAGCGACGTTCGTAGTGGGGCCGCAAGGGAGGCTTGCTCGGCTATCCTGATGATTCCGTAGCAAGTGCCGTCAGACACGAGGACTGACGATTTCTAAGCCCATCCGACCGCAGTCGCTGACACCTGATGCTTTACATTACTGTAGCTGCCCGAGTCTGCCCTAAATGCACGTCCTAATCTTTGTTTCAGAGAGTAGACACACTCGCTTTTGGAGACGGGAGCAGCATCCCTACCCGAGGTTAAGAGCCAGTCTGGGTAAGGATTAATAAGTATTGTAACTTAGCCGTGTCGGTCTTGCAACCTTAAATGCACTGATAACTGCCTAGTGTCTTCTCCCTGTTGTCGCTTTCATGCATTTGACGTAATTATGCGCTGCCTCGTTGCATAACTGCAACGGTTAGGAGGTTGCGGCCCCTAGTTATGTCTAAGCCGCATCTGTATTGAGACACGGATGCCTTACGGCGGTTTTAGCCGGAGACCAGGTCTCTGGGGCGGTACTGTGGTGAGGTGCTTGGCTGCTCTGATGAAATCACTAATAGGAAGTGCCGTCAGAAGCGATAACTGACGAAACCAGTTCCTGGCTGACTGCAGTCACGCGTCCTCACCAGTAGCTGGTGCCCAGGAGTAAGCTGGGCTGGACTGTGACCCATAATCTGTCTTCACCCAGGTTGCAAGCTAGTGAAGGGTGGCCAGCGCGTGATCACCGTACGGGAGCCCGAGCATCGGCCTGCTCCGAGGTAAGCTAGCTTTGGGCTCTGGAGAAGTTCGTGGTTGAGGAGGCCTAGCTGTTGATTCATGTGAAGTTTCTGCTGGACCAGATATAGGTCCGGCTGACCTAATACTTTGTGTCGATGCAGCCCTTGAGCATGATTGAGAAAATATCTGAGAATGATTTTGGTTCGTGATGTCTGGACCAGACGGCAGAGTGAGCCCAGGAGTTCCTTTTGATGTCATGGCTGTACAGTCCTGAGCAAACTGCTTATCTGCTCAGAGATGGACAGCCTTGGGTCTGTTAGCGATAACGTGACTGAACGGAGGTTAAGACGATGGGAACTGCCTCCAGTTGCTTTTGGCATCTGCTGTCTGTCCGTGGGTGCCTCATTCATCCCGCCAAGTTTTAAGCACTGAAGAGTGGGGTCAGCACAGCAGAGTTCTAAAGCGGGTGGCAGTGGCAGCAGTACCCCAGCCCAAGGAGAGGTAAGATCTGGTCTACACAATGACCACCCCCACGGTAGAATGGATAAGCAGCTAGTTCTGTTGAAATGGATTTGCAGAAAAGGATATCAAATGATGAAATCACCTAAAAAAGCTGGAATTACCGGCAGATTGTGTGGTGGTGAACCTACGGTTTTCTGAAGATATCTTTTGGGCTGTGAATGACTGTTCTTAGAGCATGAAGTAAGATTAACTGATACTTAATTTTCTTGCAGGCTGTGCTGCGGCAGGGGCAGAATTTGAAGTCCAAAGGAACAAGGGTAGCCATCAGCTTGGGCCCTGAAAACCTGGGCCTCCCACATTTGGTGTAGAAACACCTTGTGCTCAGTATCAGAGGGACGTTCTTACCAATGAGAGCCAAGAAATGGATTTTCTGGGACCGCGTGGACTGGCATTTCTGGTGTCACTAAGTTCATGAGTTTTCTTGTATCGTCCCTTAACCAAAAGGAGCTTTTGTACTTTTAAATATTGTATAAGTGTGTTCTTGGGTGAGAGCCTGAGGTTTCTGAACTGGAAACTTCCTGAAATTTGTATCTCCATGCAGTTAACCATCAACAATGTAATAAAAGTATGGTCTTTGGTATTGGTTCTTACAAATGTGTATTTGAAGGAAAAGTCCAGTTTGATCACTGCTGACAAATATTAGCGTCCAGGTATTAGTACTTGTCACCTTCCCTTTAGGTAGGTCTAAGCTGTTCTTCCCTCGAGACTTGGGGCAAAAATCCCAAAGCATTTTAAGGCATCTGTAACACGTGAGTCCAGTCCCTGCCCCCCTGGGCTCTGTCTGCCCTTCTGCATAGCCTCCCTGTAGCTCCTGAAGCCCTACCCCACACCTGCCCAGACAGCAGCAGGCAAGGTCCCACTGTCTGGCTCTTCACCCACCCCCATCTTGCCACCTTCCGACGTACCTGGCCTGAGGCTGGAGGCATGTCAGCCTGTGCTTCCCTAGCCCTCTGCTGTTTGCCTGAGGGGCTCTGTCTGGTTCACCAACACTGGGCACCCAGAATGATTTTCTCTAGCTCAAGAATGACTGGTTCCCAATCTCCCTGGACTTGCTAATTGTGCCTGAAAGGGATGACTTTTTAACCCATAGGCCTTGGGTAAGGGGAAGGTAGGGTGAAGACCTTGGCTTTCTCCCCTTGGGAACCTCCGGTTTATTTTTTTCCCCTTCTCCCAGTTGTCTTGCTTTGTGGGCCTGGGTTTTCGGGAATGTGCTCAAAGTAGCAAGGATTACTTTGGGGACTCCATGGGGAGGGATTTTATGGGAAAAGGGTCCTTATGAAAGCAAGCAAGGCTCACTCTGGCCTGTACCCTAGGAACACCGACGCATGTGGAGTTGCACTAGGTGGAGATGCTGTGCGGTTTCTGAGTGGCATGCACTGTCTGCCCCAGACTTCTAGGATGTCCTAATATTGAAGGGTATGGGGGGTGGCTGGTCCCGTGGCCTCTGAGGTCAGGCTGAAGGGTGAGCCTTGAAAATGGAGGCTGAGGCCGGGAAGTTGGTCCCAAGGAGCCTGGGCGCCACAAGGAGGAGGCAGACACCCCTCAGTCCAGATGGGGATGAGGCTCCTGGGGTCTCCAGCAGCCAGTCCCCTACCCCAACCGTCAGCCAGGAGCTGAGATTCCGACCTGCCTTGATCAGGGGCACATCCAGCATCTGGATATCTGTAACTCAGGACTGGAAAATCCCGGGTTAGATGCAGAGCCCCCACTACACTTCCTTTTCTGGGGGGGAAGCTCTGACCGCTCACATTAACTCAAGCCTCCAGCATCCCCAGCCCCTACACGGCACCCACAAGTTGGGAAGCTGAGGGTTGGTTCCTCTTGAGCCAGGGATGACTGCTGAGGAGCCAAAAGGCAGATGTGGACTGACGAGGGGGTGATGGAGAGGACCAGAGAGGAATTACAGTCCTTTCCTAGATGCTACCATCTGGCTTCCTGGGTCGGGGGGAGGTGCTGCCAGGCCCATTCTAGATGGTGGCCCGCTACCCCGCTGGGAACGCCCGCCCTGCCTCGGCCATCCTACCCCAGCAGGACTCCCTGGAGAGGCCCCCACCTCCCTGTCACGTCTGAGATGCACCTGTAGTCTCCCTGGCCTCCTGGTCCCCTCCAGGGTCCTCCTGGCCCACAGTCTCATCCCGGGCCTCGTCCCCGCTGCCCGGGCCCTCGCCCAGCTCCAGGATGGTGGGCAGGTGACCCTGCTTGGGGGAGCGCTTGCGCAGGCTGAGCAGGAAGGGCTGGGGCAGTGAAAAGATGTCCACGTTGTTGCCCAGGTCGATCCACGTGACACTGGGGAACTTACTGGGGTCCTTCAGGGCGTCGGTGAGGTCGCGCAGCAGGGCCCGCGTCAGCCGGTTGCCGTTGAGGGCCAGCGTGGTCAGCCGGGGCAGCGTGCTCAGCGCGGGCAGCAGCTGCAGGGCCATGTCGTCCGTGAGGCCCGTGAAGCCCAGCTCCACGCTATCCACCTGCTCCCCGCAGCGCTGCAGGTAGCCGGTCACCCGCTCCAGGTCACGGGGGGTCAGCGGGATGCCAGACAGGTCCACCGTGTTGTCCGGAGGGCTCCCGGCCAGGACTGCCTTGAGGCTGAAGGGGAGACGAGACAGCAGGGTTCAAGCGGGTGGGGCAGGCTTTTCTCCGGAGGCAGCCTCCGCTCAGCCCTCTGCCCGCGGAGCAGAGACCAGGGGCCCCGGTCCCCTTGCACTGCCCACATCTCAGCCTGGCTGCCCAGCGGGCAGAGCCTGGGGATCACAGGGCAAGGCCCAAGTGTTTCTGCAGTGACTAAGGGGACATTCTGGGGCCAACGCCGGGGTCTGCACTGGACTCTTTCCTTCCTTCCCGCTTTTTTTTTTTTTTTTTGGCTGCACCGGGTCTTAGTTGCGGCACGCAGGATCTTTAGTTGCGGCAGGCGGGCTTCGTCCCTCATGCGACCTTTAGTTAGTTCCTTAACCTCTGCGCCTGTTATTTGCCTCAGAAATGAAGCCAACTGGGTACCACAGGGTTGTCATGTGAAATAATAAACGCAGTCAGAACGGCGCCCTGTGCAGGAGGGCGGCGAAGGGCCGAGCTCCCTGCTCCCCCACGAGTGCCACAGATCTCGGAAGCCCCTCCTTCAAGACCATCTTCCCCACCAGACAGAGGGTCCTTGGGGGGGCCCTCGGGACGGCAGGCGGGTGAGGGCGCAGGGGCCCCGAGCCTGGTGTGGGCTGCTGTCCACCCCCTTCCACTCCCTACCGCCCGCCACCCCTTGCTCTTCTTTCTCACCCGCTCCCTTGCTCGGGGGCCCAGATCTCCCAGCTTCCAGATACCCCAGGCGAGCCCCAAGGCTCCAACCCTGGGAAGGACAGGGAGTTAGAGGGGGCGCAGCACCTGTTACCATCAGCAGCCCTGGGATCACAGCTTGGGCTTCCTTGTCGGCCTCTTAGGAGAAAAAACAGGCCAAGGGAAGAGCTCGGTAAGAGTCCCAGCGGAGGGAACACAAGTGCAAAGGCCCTGAGGCTGGTGGAGCTCAGCATGGCTGTGAACCAGCAGGAAGGCCAGTGTGTGGGCGGGGGCGGGCGGGGGACCATCACTTGGGCCTGAGTGGGTTTCAGTCAGCGGGACGGGGAGGTGTCCGAGCAGAGTAAGGCTTCTGAACGAAGAATGGACTGAGCGCCCTGTGTGCCGGGGAGACAGGAGGCCCCTGGGTCCCAGCAGAGCGTACCCTCCTGCATTTCCCTCCTCCAGAACTAGCGCACAAGCAGACAGAACTGCCCTGTCCCCGCATTTGGTCCCTGCCCTCAGCCCACCTGGCGCCCCCTTTGGTGACTTCCTCCACCAGGGAAGGGCCCTTGAGGATCCATCTCCTCTCCTGCCCTGGGGGGCGGGGGGTGGTGTCCAGGAGAAGGGAAGGGGGCCCAGAGCTCTTCTGCTCAGCGAGGAGGCTGGCCTTCCCCTGCCGTCTGTGGGGCCTGGAGGAGCCTGCGCGCCAGCAGGGCCCTGCCAGAGCCTCAGGGCCTCAGCCGCTCCGCTCTGTGATTTGCAACAGTTCCCCTCTGCTTCTTTCTGCGGTGCTGTTCTGGCTCCCAGGTCCTGTGTCCCAGTGTCCCCTCTGCCCCCAGGGTGCAGGGGGCCACACAAGCCCTGAGGGTCCTCACTGCTGTACGCCAGGGACAAGGCTGGGGCCTGGGTCCCCCTGGGAGACATCAGGAGGGCTGGGGGGAGGGAGGTGGTGGGGCGAGTGCCCGCATTCAGCGCACCAGGATCAGAAACCCCTCTTGTCCCCCTCCCCCAGCATCAGAACGGGCGCGCACCCCCAGATCCCACCACACAGAGCGGGGCCCAGCCGCCAGCATCTCCCAGGGCTCCTGCCCACCTGGAATGCCCATCCTGCCTGCCACTTTCCCCCGGCCCCCAGCCCTTCACTTCACCTTCTCGAAGCCGCTCTTGCCCTCCCCCCACGGCCCGGGACGGAGTGCTGTTCCCCAACAAACGGCCCAGCACAGCTGGCTTTGAGCTGCCCTTATAGGAGGTGGCTGGGCGGCGGCGGAGGAGGAGACCCGCCTCGGGTGACGGCGACTCACCAGGCCTGTGGCTTCCTCTTCACCAGCCCGCGGCGGCGCCTCCACTGGGAATGGGGGCTGAGGTGGTAGGTCAGCTGCCGGCACAGCTTCTCCATGGCGCCCAGCGCGTCGCCCTCCTGCAGAGGAAGCCACAGGTCCCTGAGTCAATGGAGCAGGCAGGGAGCCCAGGCCCCCACCTCCAGCTTCCTGCCTCTGCGGGACCAGCATGGACCCCAGGCCGAGCTGGGGAGGCCTGCTGTGCGGGCCCAAGGTGGCCACCCTGAGCAGGGAGCAGGGGTTGCAAACTCATCTGCACGATGGTTTTAGTTTCTGTGAATTCGTTGCTATCACTGAAAAACCTGAGATTTCTATAGACGTCTGGATTCCAGGTGATGACAGCTGACCCCTTACCCAGGGTCACCACGGTCCCTGCCGCTCCCCGATGCCCAGGGCCACCTTATCATGCTCACTCGCTCGCCTGACAGATACCCGCTGGGTACCTCCTAGGTGCCGGGCACTTGCTCTAGAAGCTGGGGATTCAACCACAAGCAAACGTCCTTGCTCGCGTATTCCACACAGCAAAGGGGACGGTGAAATACTTTACCACGTCTCTTCTGCCCACGTCAACGGTGGGAAAATAAAAGAATGAGGCGCCAAGTGGTTCCGGCCCAGTTCATTCGTCTTCGTTACCTGTCTGGCCCATCAGCATCTGACCTTGAGACCCTGGGTGTTACGGCCTGAATTGTGTCCCTCCGCCAAGTTCTTAAATTGAAGTCCTAATCCCCAATACCCCAGAATGTGGCTGTCTTTGGAAATTGGGCCTCTAAAGAGTAATGAAGGTAAAATGAGATCACTGCGGGGGGCCCTAACCCTATACGACTGGTGTCCTCACGAGACGCGATCAGGACACAGACGTACAGAGGGGAGGCCATATGAGCACACAGGGAGAAGACGGCCGTCTACACGCCAAGGAGAGACGCCTCGGAAGAAACCAACCCTGCTGACGCCTTGATCTCGGACTTCCAGCCTCCAGAACTGTGAGGAGATACATTTCTGTTGTTTAAGTGGTATTTTTGTCATGGCAGCGCCAGCAAACAAATACGCTGGGTTAAAGGATGCAGCAGAGAGATTTCAGAGGCTCCAACTCTGTCTCAAGGGGAGTCGATTCAACGAAGAGTCCCCGAAGCCTGGGAGACTGAGTGGCCCAGAGCGTGTGCTCCCACCAGATGGTCCAGTGCCAAGGGCCAAGGCCAGGAAGTACCAGGCACGGATGCAAACCCACTTGCAGACAGCAACGCGATGTGGTGAGGGGGCCAGTGCCCAGCAGGGCGCCTGGCACAGAGTGGCTGCTCAGTAAAGGCTGGCTTGATTATTACCATTATCATCATCACGCTGTTAGTGCTGTCCCCCCCACCCCTCATCTGCTGTTTGGCCCTCCAAGGTTTCAGGTTACCTGTGGTCAACCTCGGTCTGAAAATATTAAGTGGAAACTTCCAGAAATAAACTCAGACGTGTACAATTGTGCGTCATTCTGAGCAGCGTGATGAAGTTGCCTGCTGTCCCGCTCCTTCCCGCCTGGGACATAAATCATCCCTTTGTACAGCGCATTATCGCTGTGTATGTTACCTGCCCTTCAGTATAGGAAAAACAGTGTTCTTAGGGTTTGGGGCTCTCTGCGGTTTCAGGCATCCCATGAAGGCTTGGAACGTATCCCAAGGGTCACGGTGCCGGCCGGGGTGAAGGCCAACTTTGGAGGCCAAAGGGAGAAGGGGAGGGGCTGCACCCAGGACCCCTGCATGCTGGAATCACCCAGAGCTTTAGACAACACTGCTGCCTGGGCCACCCCGCAGCGATGGGTGGGCAGCTCGGGCACGGGGACTTTTAAAAGCTCTCCCGGTGATTCCCCTGTGCTGCCAGGCGGACACACTTGAAAGACAAGAAGGACCAGCGGGTGGGGTGTGGTGGTCTGCCCGGCATCACCCCTGCGACCACCCGGGACAGAACGTGGTCAGTCTCCCACAGCACCCGTTCCAAAGCCGAAGAATGAGCTCCTGGCCCTAAACCTAACCTCCCGCAGGGCTTCCAAAATCGGGGGCCACGTACTCTCCCTCCGCCCTCCAGGCCCGGAAGGAAGAAACAGGAAAAGAGGCGGCAAAGCAGCCGCCGCAGTGCGCCGACACTACCACCAGGGGGCAGCCGCGCGCAGGGCGAGGCCCCCAACCTGAGCCTGTTTCCTCATCTACTAAACAGGGACAGAAGATGTGGTCCCTTAACAGCGGACCCGAGACCAAACGTGAGCTAATGTCCTCGGAAGTGAGAGCCCCTCCGCTCGTCTGGACTAAAGAAACACAGCTAACCTTTACCGAGTTATATTACCTACTATACGCTGGGCACTAACGCATAGCCATCCCATGAAACAGGGGCCCCTACAATCCCGCTTGACAAATGCGGGAACCGAGGCACCAAGAAGTGGAGGGGGTGGCAGGCCACTCGACGTGTAGGATGGCGTCAGGATCCAAACCCCGCAGCCGCTCTGAGCCTGGGCTCTGCTCTGCCCTTGAGGGATGAGTCTTTTGCAAAGGTTGGTTCAAGTAGCTTCTATCGTTTGCAAACCAGAAAAGCCTCAAGCAAGCCCACCTACGTTTTCCCAACCCCATCACTGTCGGAAGCCCCCTCCAGGCCTCCTCCTGCAGGAAGAGGACTAAGCAGGAGTCGCCCAGCGTGGAGGATGAGGAAGGAAGGGGAGGAAGGAGGCGAAGGAGGAGGATGCTGGCCCCTCTCCTCTTATTCGGAAAGGCGCGGGGCCCAGCAGCGCTTTTGTGGGACCACACCCCACTCCCAAGCCACAGCTGACCGGTCCAGAGGCGGACCCTGGGGGAGTCCCGACTTGGGACAAGACTCCTCGGGGGCTGAACACTGACAAGTCAACTCAGGAGCCCCGGGCAGCCATGAGGTGTGGGTACGGGGGGCGGGGAGTGAGGCTGGGTGGAGCAGAGGGAGGGGGGCAGGTGTCTGTGCTGTTTGGGGTTCTAGTGCCTCTTTCAAGCTTGGCTGCCACCGGGAAGGATAAGTCCTCTTCCTGGCTCGAGGCAGGCCGCGGAATCTGCAGCTTTCCCTCCCACCCGTGGAGAAGGAAGGAGAGGGAGGGGCTGTGGCGCAAGTCGGGTACACTGGGCATCGGCCCAGTGCCGCTGACCGCGGGCCTCGGAGAAGACCCTGCCTGAGGGACTCACTGACCCATTGGGAGAGAGGCCGACGGCAGACCTGCAGGCCCCTCCGGGCCGGGTCACCGTGTCCCTCCGACTCCCCTGCCGTCTTCAACCCCCAACCCCAAGAAGTGTAGCAAGCACAGCCCTGACCACTCTGCACCCAAGGCTTCCTCACTCAGTCATCAGACATGACTGCCCTGTCTACTGCACCTGGACGCCGCTCCAGATCTGGAGACTGTGCTGGGCTGTTTGTTCACTCCCCACCCCGCTCTCTGTGCTGGGAAGGCTGAGCTCTCACAGACGGCACCACCCGGCCCTCCTGCTCCTGGCTGTCAGTGCGACTCAGCTAACGGGAGGGAGGTTAGAGGGCAGGACAGAAAGGCCCAGGATTAACTCTTCTCACTCTTGCCCTGCTTTAGCCAGCCTCCAAGTCGGCCCCCATGGACGCTGGCCTCCTGGCAGGGTGCAGCCTCCTTCCGCACTGCGTTAGGGCTGATTGGGTGATCAATACGCTACGGCAGCAGGGACAGTATGCGACGTCTGAGGCTGGTCATAGAAGACACTGTGCTTCTCCCTTGCTCTCGGGGATCACCCCCTCTGGGGCGAGCCAGCTGCCCTGATGTGAGGAAGCTCAAGCAGTCCTGTGGACCGGCCACGGGGCTCGGAGCTAAGGCTTCCCACCAGCAGCCATGCTACCCTGCCAGTCCCCGTCGAGCCACCACGACTCGCAGCCTGGGCCAATGTCCTGAGCCCCTGACTAGAACCCCTGCCTGTGCTGCTCCTGAATTCCTGACCTGCAGAGGTGGATCAATGGTGAATGTCTGTTGTTTTAAGCCACCATGCTTTGGGGTGACTTGCTATGCAGCAATAGAAAATACAGTAAAATATAAAAGAAGAAAAAAAACACAAGGTGGTTCTGGGAGAGCTCCTCAACAAATCACTGAGCATACACCCTCATCTTAGTGTCTGCTGGTGGGAAGCCTGACGGTGGACATGATGGAACAGACGTGCTGGGTGGGAAGGAAGGAGTTCCTAAAACTTCCCGCGACATGATCCGCGCTGACAGGGGGATTTGTTCTGGGGGATTTAGGGACACCCAGGCGGAAATGTCCAGGAGTGGGGAGACTTTTGAGTCTAAAGCCAGGCTGCAGATACAGACTTGGGATTCATCAATACGCAGTCAGGGGCGGGACGGGGTTTTGCTTCTTCCCCCTTCTGCGGGCAGGCACGGACCCAGCCCTGTCTAGGGTCTCGGCCCGCACCCTGCTGGGCTACAGGAGGGGGTTTCTGGTAGGTTGAGAAAATAGACAGGACTCATTCGAGGCGGTCGTCTTAGCAGTGGGAAGGATTCTGTGTCTTGTGGATGCTTCCCCAGCAGCTGGACCAGAAACGGCTACTTTCTTCGTCCCCTCTCACGGCTAAGGGAGACCCCGCCCCCCCTTTTGTCTACAACCTCCTGGCACACACTTGGGCTGATCTGAAATTCTCAGATGAAAGAGGTCCGAGCAGCAAGGCCTGGCTAGCCCTGAGCCAGCTCACGTGGGTGTGCGTGCGTGTGTGTGTGTGTGTGTGTGTGTGTGTGTGCAGAGGCCGCCCCCATCATCAGCTTGGGGACCTCAGAGCCAGGATCTCCCACCCATGCCTCAACCCCAGCTGGGAGAGTCCTTCCAGAGGGCCTCTCCTGCCACGTGGCCTTGGGTACGCGGAGGGGACTGGCCAGGCCCTAGGCCTCCAGCGGGGTGGACCCCACTCTGGCTGCCTCTGGAAATCTGGGTTGGCGATCAGCCTGTTGATTTCCAAGACTCTGAGTCCACAGGGGCTGGGCCTGAGGCCGCGACATTCTTGCTTCTGTGTCCCACAACTGACCTGCTAAGTCTGAGCACCCTGCCTGGCACGTGGTCAGCGCCCACAGACTGGTTACACCTCAGCTCCTGGGCACGAGGCTCTCGGCCGTGCCGGGCACACGCCCATGCTTCCTGTAAATCACCTCACTGAGCACTGGAGACAGCTTTACAGGGGAGGGCATGGCTGTGTCCACATTCGAGTTGAGGAAAACGAAGTTCAGCTAATTAAGTGACCTGAGAAGGTTACACCTGTGCGATGGATGGAATGTTTGTCCCCCCTCCGCCCCCAGTTCATATGCTGAACCCCAATCCCAACGTGATGCTGTCTGGAGGGAGGGCCTTTGGGAGGTGATTAGGATTGGATGAGGCCACGAGGGTTATCGGAAGAGACCAGAGAGCTAGCTCACCTCCTTTCTGCCACGTGAGGCCACAAGGAGAAGGTGGCCGCCTGCAAACCACAAAGAGCGTCTTCCCCAGAACCTGCCCGGGCCGGCACCCTGGTCTCAGCCTCCAGCCTCCAGAACCGTGAGAGATGAGTGTCTGTTGTTTATTAGCCACCCAGTCAATGGTAATTGGATGTAGGATCCTGAGCAAAACCACCTATGAATGGCCTTCTAGCCCTCCCCAGTGCAGGACCCCTTGGCCTCAGCCCGCAGCCCCTTAGCCCTGTCCTGTTTCCTGGGGTCGACATGGGCAGTTGGCCACCTGCAGACCCGCCTGCGTGGAGGGAGGGGGGCACTGGAACTGCCCCCAAACAGGCCCCTCCTCCCCAGCCCAGCCCGGGCCTTGTGAGCCCCACGGAGCACTGATGGCCCAGAGATCCAGCACCTGAGCGCTGGCCTGCCCTGCCCAGCAGTGGGGCCCAAACGCTGGGGTTCTCACCTGGGCCGTAACCTTTCTCAGATCGCTTCATCACCTGTATTTCGTCTTCCTCAACTCTAAGATGGGCATAAAAAACAGTCCTCTCCTATTGAGCTGCTCTGAGTGCCCTGTCATCTGTCACTCCTCTCACCTGCGGGCAACTAAACCCATGCTCTGGAAAGGGCAGGGGTCTGGCACCCACAAGGCCTCCTGCGGCCTGGTCCCAGCTCCCCAGGAGAGCCGGGTGTACCCTGAACGAGAAGCGGGCAGTTCCAGCTGCAGCCGGCCCCCATGGCTCCTGCGCCAGCCCCTCGGCCCCAGGCCCTGGGGCTCCCAGTCTGCGGACACTCATTACTGTCACACGTCTGAGCCCAGCACCCCTGCCTCTTCCTGTATCCCTCCACCAACCCACCCCACACCTGCCCCGACGGGCTCCCAGCCCTCCATGGCCAGCCCCCCACCTTGAAGTCTTGACACCAGGCAGTCCAGAGAGAAGCCAGAGACAAGGCCCTAGACAAAGCCCCAGATGGAGGTACCACCCCAGAGCAAGGCTCCAGCCCTGGGCGCCCGGGCCAGGTGCGGCGTGGGCTTGGGAACCGCCTCTCGCCCTGATCCTAGGTCCTGCTGTGAAGTGGAGGCCGCCCCAGGCACTCCTCCATCCTGCTCTGGCTTCCTGCCCCTTCCTTCCTGCTGCAAGGAAGTGCATCTCTTGGAAGCTGCTGGAAATTGAGGGACGGGAGAGAAGAAACCAAAACAGAGAGAAAAGCCCAAGTGTGGAGCTGCCCTGCCCTGGCCCTCCTGTCCCTGCCTGGGTCCCAGCCTGGACTGTGGAGCCAGAGGGAAGAGGAGCAGATCCCCCAGACCCAGAGGGGCTGGGCAGCGCCCGTGGAGGCTGGAGAGCCTCGGAGCCAGGCAGGAAGTGGACAGGAGTGAAGTGGGTGGGTGTAAAATGACACTTGGCCTCAGAGAGGAGGACACGTGGGCGTAGCGGGGACTGCAGCAAACAGAGCGGCATGTAGGGCCACGGCTACATTTGCTTACACAGCGCCTTTGTGCAAAGAAGACAAAGCCCATCTCTAGGTGGACACAGTCTTGCACCCGTGCCCCCGGCTGGTGGGCAGAGAGAGGGCTGGACCAAGCTGTCTCCTGTCTCCCCGACCCCTGCCACCTCTGTGTACACATCTTTGTGCAGGGTACAGCCTACACAACCGTACCTGGCGGCTCTGACCCCATGTAACAGGGGTGGCTACTCAGCTCCAGGCCTGTAGAAATGAGGAGCTTCCCATTTTTCAAGAGCAGCTAATATGGGGATTGTGTGAAATACTCTGAGGTTTACATGTTGGCAACGAATCCAGATTTACTGCAGCCAGTGGGCCAAACGAGGCCAGCGCTGATGGTGCTGGTACGCAGCCTCCGCCGTGAATGCTGGGCCTCAGGGCAGGGTGACCTGCCCGCCTCGGGCACCGGGCTGCTCCGCCCAGGAAGCTCCCCCCTTACACCCTGGCGCTCGCTGGCTCAGACCACGGCCACCCTACCGGCTTGGGACAGTGGATGTAGCGTGCCAGGCTGATGATGAGGTCGTGTGTGATGGGGTCCACCAGGTTCCTGAAGCTGGCGTAGCGGTACAGGACGTCGTCCAGCGAGGTCGACTCCATGCCTAGGTCCTGCAAGAGGGAAGGATGCCCAGAGGTCAGCAAGGCCCCACCTTACCCTGGAGCCCCGCCCAACATGCCCAGAGTTCCCCCTGGCCAGGGAGGAGACCCCTCCAAAGAGGTTTCCCATCCCACACGGAAGCATTTACAGAAATTCGCCCGGGGGCCAGACAAGCCCCTGCAGAGGCGGCCCTCCCCAGATAGCCCCCCAGCCTTTGCCTCTCCAGTTCCCCCGAGGATGAAGCCAAGGGTTGTGGGCCACAGCGCTGGTGGCTGCTTCTCCACGAAATTTGGAAACGGCGTGATAGTAAAACTCCCGTGCTTTGTGACAGGACCACGTACTGAACTGATATTTATTTGCTTTCTTTTTGCTTCTGAGGTCATTTTTACTGCTCCTTCTGTTAAGGACCCCGCCTTGGTGTTCCTTTGCCTTGGGGGGCTGGGTCTCTGAGTTGTGGGGTTAAAAGGAGAAGCTGCTAGGCACCCAGAAGAAAACCCACCAGCCCTCCCCCTAAGAAAGGGTGTCAAGTGCAGTCCTCGTAACAGGAGGGGCGGGAGCACAGAGGCAAGGGGCACGGGGTGGGCGGGGGCCATGGCAGAGACCTCTGGGGCAGAGGTTCCCCAAGCCTGGGGAGAGGCAAGGGCTGGGAGCATCTGCAGAGACCCCTGTCCACCAGCAAGAGACCCCACGGGCTTGGCCAAGAGCAGTGACCGGTCTGGGTCCTAATCCCCGGGGCCTCGCTCCAAATGTTCTGGACTGTACAAGACCCGAAGATCCTCGTCCAACCCCAGGAAAGGGGCAGGCCCCCCAGACACGGCTAAGCTTGAATTTCCCACCAGCCAAGCTGGCGGGGGCTTGAAACAGAATTAATTGCTTTAGAGAAGTAAAGAAAGATGGTTTTCTAGCCCAGGGTGTTGTACTACACTTTGTGCCCTCTGTCTGTGGAAGAGCTTGGGTATGGCTTCTGACGCTTCTCAAACCCCCTCTCCAGTTTCTGTTGTCCTTGGCGGGAGCTGTGGTTCCCTCCTAGCTTGGTCCCTTGCACAGAGCAGAAAAGAACGAGGACATTCCCATCTGAGGACTGCCCCACCCTAGGTCCCCTGGGCCCCCAAGCCGTATGCGGAGCTGCCCCATCACCGCCCAGAGAAGGCAGGCTCCCAGCCCGGGTTGCCATGGTCCAGCGACCTGCAGACAGGAATGTGTGGTGACAGGTGAGTCCCAGCCGGGGTTTGCTCCCTTGTCATTTCGGTGAGTTATCCTGAACTTTTCTAAATACCTTCCCCATGTGATTCTTAGAAATCCCCGAAAGCAAGTAGGCTGGGTTTCGTTATTCCCAATTTACAGATGAAGAAGCTAAGGCTCAGAGCAGCTGACTTTGTTTTTAACCAACCGTCAGAATTTCAGGAATGGAATGTACGACTGGTGACTATAGTTAGCACAGCTGTGTGGTATATTTGAGAGTTGTGAGGAGAGTAGATTCTAAAAATTCTCATCACAAGGAAGAAAACATGTTTTCAAACTATATGAGGTGATGAATGTTAACTAAACTTATTGTGGTAATTATTTTGCAATATTTGTAAGTCAAGTAATTATGCTATACACCTTAACCTCAGTGCCAAGTCAATTATATCTCAGTAACACAGAAAGAAAAATAAATTGCATGTAATAAAGATGTTAAAAAAAAAAAAGAATTTCAGGAATGGTAGGGGCGGGCTTCCACGTGGGCCTAGGGCCTGTCTTGGGAGGATCTGCCTTGTCCACCCCTGGGGTGAGCTGGGCAGCAAGCAGGCTGGAGGGCGGGGATGCTGCCCTGTGGTTTGGCCGCTGACATTTCTAAGAGCGAAGAGAGAAAGGGCTTTGCTGGGGTATCTGGAGGGGCCGTGCTCTCTGTCCCATGGGGAGCCTCGCGAGTCCAGGTCCTAGCGGGGTTCCCCCCGCAATGGTTCCGGGACCTCTGCCTCCACCTCCCTGTTGGAAGAAATGGGTCTCGAGTGCCATCGAGGACACGAGGGGCCAGCCTTGGGCTGTTTCTGTTCCGCAGGAATGAGCGTCAGAGGCAGCAGCCGTGCCCGGCGCCAGGTTCTCTGGCTGCGGAGATAATTGACACGGTCTGGCGTGGACGCGGTGAGGGAGGCGTCGGATCAGGCTGCGGACAGGTCCAATCCTGCCGTGGACCTGTCCCCACCCTGCTTGTCCGGCCCCTCAGCCTCTCGGGAGGCATCCGGGGCACGCTACCTGTGTCACTGCGTCTCAGCCTCCTCGTATGTAAAATGGGGACGGTGACCCCGCGTCACAGGTGGGCGAGGGACATAAACCTAGTAACACAGGGTAACGCCTCCGCAGGGAAGAGAATCACCAGCTGAGCGCCCCTCCCGCTTCGGTGCCCCCCCCCCCCGCCACGCCCCGCCACGTACAGAGGTTCTTAGCCTCTTTTTGGATACCAGGCCCATTTGAGAACGTGACAAAAGCCACGACCTCTCTCTCTCTCTAGAAAAGCCCGGGAGTCGGGGCAGGACAGGGAGCCTGGCGCACAGACCACACCGGCCTCACGGTCAGCAGGGCGTGCCGGGGCCGCGGGGACGCTAATTATCACCAAGCAAAGTGCAGACTCCGGCGCTGCCCTCTGTGTGGTAGGAGAGGCTGGGAATATAGGAAGCGGAATTCAGGCTGTCAATACGTGGACGAGAGACCTCTTCCCCCCTGGGGTCCATTTCCCCATCTGTGAAATGGGCAAACGGACCACACTCGTAGTTACTGAGCCGTGTCCCAAGACCTTGGGGCTGATGATGATGGAGAGAGGCCCAAGGCTTTGGGCCCAGCTCTCCGCAGAACAGCTCTCTGGCTGCCCTTCAGGGTTTCTGTTTGTTTCTGTTTTTTAAAGTAGTTCTGTTGTCAGAGAAGTTTGAAACCCCGGGACTGGATGGCTGCTTGGGTTTCTTGGGTTCCTACCAGCCCTGCCCCGTCTTCCCACTCCCCTCCTTCCCAGGCCAGTAGAGGCCATCCCATCCTGGAAGGACCAAGAAAACCCTAGCTGCTAACCCAGGACGCTGGGGCAGGTGTGGGAAGATGTAAACTGTCCTTCCCCAGCCCCACCCCCACCCCGGCCCCCTGCCACGTCCCGCCCTGCATGTCCCCACCCTCCCTGTCAGTCTGGGCGCCCAGCCTGCTGACAGTGGGTCCCTCTCTCCATGCTGCTGCTGTTGTCTGGGGTCATGGAATTGTGGCTGGGGAGGGGGCAGAGGGTGGGAGGAAGGGAAGGGGTAGGGAGGGGGTCTCCCCAGGAAGGCAGATGTGGCTCTGCTCCCGTGCTCTGGGTAAGTTACGTGTGAGTCATGGCCACCGCCCGCCCTGTGAATTCCAGCTGGGGTGGGGCTCCCGGAGGTCCCAGGGCTCCGGGTTACAAGAAGCTGCAACAGGGAGACCCAGATGGGGGCCCGACAGACGCTGCTGCACTTTTATCTATCGCTTTACTCCTTTACTTCGACCCCACCTAGGCCCCCGGAATGCTTGTGCGGCTTTCAGACACCTCACATGTCCTGAGGGCCTCGGGCCACGTCTGGCGTCCTTGGTGTCCTCTCCATATCACCCACCAAGCCACCCACATTGTCACCCACACTGGGGACAAATGTGTCATGACTGCACTGACAGTGCCACCGACCCTGCCCACCAGGGACCTCAGTGTTCCGCTCTGCCCTGGCTGCCCGTCGGGGTGGGGGAATGCGGGGGTGGAAGAACCAAATCCACGTGCGGCTCCTCCAGGCTGCCCCGGGCAACTGCTTTGGCCTTGGAGGGGCTGGCCTGCCTTGCAAAAACCAGGCACTGAGGAGACTCCTGGATTCCTCATTGCGAATCTAAATGGTACTATCTCTGGGACCTGTGCGTGTGGTCCGTCCCCGATCAGAAAACCTGGGAACACCAGCCCGAGTCACTGCTCTGGGCAGCTTGGCACGGACAGTGTCGCTGGCCTGCGACCAAGAGGGTGAACGGCAAGCACGTGTCACCTCGAAGAAGTGGGGCTCCCGTGTTACTGAAGCTTGAAGAACCAGGTTTGGGGACTCACTCCAGTGGGAAGAGTGAGGGGTACGGCTTTCCAAAAAGCGAGCAGAGATTCACAGTATTTCTCAAAGTGTGAAGGGGGTCCTCAAGACCCTTCCAGGGCCTCTGTGAAGGCCTCTTTTCCAGTGACACAGCAGCACGATGCTACATTTTCTTTGTAGACTTCAACCAGAACAACCTACTGCAAGACACCGAATGCAGAAGCAGTGCGTGTGAGAATCCAGCTGTCTTCTACTAAGCCAGCCACACACGAAAGGGAGTCACACAACTATGAAACAATGCCGCTCTTCTCACTATATTTTTTCTTTTGGAAAATATAGTTATTTTCACAAAAATTTCTTTCACATTACAAGCTTATTAACTTTAAATGAATGCATAAATAAATCTTTAAAATATTTTTGTTTTGATTTCTTATACAGCAGATAGCATTTATAAGATATGACCCACAGAGAGAAAACCTCTTTGAGGTCCTCCATAATTTAGAGTATAAAGGTTCCTCAAAAAATTAAAAACAGAACTACCATACAATCCAGCAATCCCACTTCTGGGTATATATCCAAAGGAAATGAAAACGTACTATTAAAGAGATATCTCCACTCCCATGTTCACTGCAGCGTTATTCACAACAACCAAGACACAGCGACAACCCAAGTGCCCATCAACCTAAGACTGGATATAGCAGTTGTGGTCTACATACACAACGGAATACTATTCAGCCGCGAGAAAGAAAGAAACCCTGCCATTTGCAACAACGTGGATAGACCTTGAGGACATTATGCTCAGTGAGGTAAGTCAGAGAAAGACAAATACTGCATGATTTCACTTATATGTGGAACCTAAGAAGAACTGAACTCCGAAAAACAGAGTGGATTGGGGCTGGGGGGTAGGGGAATGGGAGACGGTGTTTAAAGGTACATACCTGCAACTAGAAGAAAAATAAGTCCTGGAGACTAATACACAGTACAACTATGAAAGACAACAAAACTATTGTTACCAACACTAGAAGAAGTGATATTTATGGGACAAGACAGGGGTGTTGGCTAACGCAACAATGGCAACCACATTGCAATATAAATGTATCAAGTCAATACACTGTGGGCCTTAAACAATGTTATAGGTCAATTATATCTCAATTTAAAAGAGTTAAAAAAAGTATAAAGAGGGCTCTTGGACTTCCCTGGTGGTCCAGTGGTTAAGACTCTGCGCTTCCGCTCAAGGGGGCGTGGGTTTGATCCCTGGTTGGGGAAGTTCCGCACGCCGCGCAGCACGGCCAGAAACAAAAACAAAAACAATTAAATTAGAAAAAATAAAGAGGGCTCTTGATACCGAAAACAGCTGGAGAACCGCAGCGCTAGAAGCATGGGGGGCCAAGCTGAGCCAGGCGAGGAGCCAGGGAGCCCCTAGGGAGGGTGCAGCTTCCCTGCTGTGCTCTCTCCCGTCACTCCGACCCTCAGCGAGGCTCCCTGTTGATGCGGGTGTGGTTTTGGCGGGGGAGCGGGGTGGGGCGTCTGGGAGAGGAAGCTCCGCCCATGCCCACAGCTCGTCTCTGGTGTCTGGGAGCAGAAGCGATATCAATCTCGGGGGCTGGCCCCGAACTAGTGAGCTGGCACCGTGGGGACCCCGGGCAGCTTCAGAGGGGGCCCCCAGGACCTCGGCAGCGCTTGGGGTGGAGGGTCAGCGGGGAATTTTGACACTTGCCTGACCGCCAGCCTCTCCTCTTCTTGGCCTTTATGGGTATAATCAGAGATTTCAGATCCAGGTCACTGCTCTTATTGTTTTAATTTGTGAGTTTTTTTTTTAATTGTTAAAGGCACTCTATCGATGATAAAATTTGGCCATTTGCATTCAGTCTGAACACAGATTTGCACGTCTTTGGGACTGCGATAGCGTTCAGGGCCACGGCTCAGCCCTTCCCTGGAGCTGCTCCCATACCTGCACCTCATGCCGTCGCTGCCGGAGAACGTCATCCAGAATGAATACACGGGTGGTTATTTTCTGAGCTCTAGCCTACCTGAAAAATCCTTTATGTTAACGTCGCACCTGAAGGCAACCTGGCTAGAGAGAAACTAACCTTCAAAACGCGGTAGCCCCCTGGTACTCAGCATGGCAGGCGACTCTGAGGCAGCCTGGGTTTTGTGTCTTTAGCTGCTTTTTCTGCCCAGACATCCATGGGATTGTCTTTGCCAATAACCTCTAGCTGCCTCTCCTGGATGGTCTCAGCACACGGTCCCCTTCCCAAGAACATCAGTTCAACATACAGCATAGCCCGAAAAGCAGCTGATGTCTTTACAACAATCTCACAACGTCACCAAAAGGGCATCCTCATGACAGCCCACCAAAACTCCTAACATCCCTTCCTTGTGTCTCCCCCAAGACCCCACCTGTCCCTCAGCGGCTCATCTCGACCCTGCAAACCCTCTCAGCACCCAGCCCTTCCCTTCCTAATACAAATCAAATCAACTTCTCTGGCTCATCCAGTTCTTAGCTCAAGCCACCGCCAGCCCCACTCTAACCAGAAGATGCCAGTGTTGATGAGGATGGACACACAGCTGGACCTCCGGTGCATTGCTGGTAGGAATGTGAAGTGGTGCAGCCACTGTGGAGAACACCACGGCGATCCTTCAAAAAATTAAAAACAGAGTTACCGTATGACCCAGCGACTCCACTTCTGGGTACATATGCCAAAGAACTGAAAGCAGGGACTCAGACAGATCCTTCTACGCCTATGTTCATAGCAGCATCATTCACAATGGTCAAAAGGTGGAAACGACCCAAGTGTCCATCAGCTTCTACAGACACATGGATAAACAGAGTGTGGTATATGTCTACAATGGAATAAGAAGGAATGAGATCTGACATATGCCACACTGTGGACGATCCTTGAGGACATTACGCTGAGAGAAATCAGTCACAAAAGGATGATTCCACGCATATGAGGTACCCAGAGAAGTCAACTTCATAGACACAGAGTAGAACGGCGGGTGCCAGGGGCTTTCGGGGAGAGAGGCTGGGGAGTTGTTTCTTGGGGACAGAGTTTCAGTTTTGCAAGATGAAGAGAGTTCTGAGGATGACGGTGGTGATGGTTGCAAAACAATGTGAATGTGCTTAACGATACTCAAGTGTAGAAATGGTTAATTTAAGATGGTAAATTGTATGTGATGTGCATTTTGCAACAATTTAAATTTTAAAAAAAGGTCCTGCCACTTAGGCAGGCAAAAACAGACACCTTCCTGAGATACGAGGGAGCACATGTTCCTGGCCATTGTTTTTCTGCCTGCCACACCTGGTTATTACAATTTTTACCACTGTGTATCTGGTTGTGGGTGTTTTCTTTGAATTTACCTTCAGTGTTGGGGTCATTCCATCTACAAACATGGACCTTTTTATAGCCTGTCTCATCAGGAGGGCGGATGCCGGCTCTGAGCGCCTTCTGAGCTGACCTCTTCTCGTGTTCATCCCGTAACACACGCCCGTGGACGGGCCGGGTTTGCCTTCTGCCACTGACCTCATGTCTGGCACCGTCAACCCCACTCCCACCGCTTCCAGTCAGGACTGTGTGTTGGCCAGCGTTTCGAGTCCTTGCAATTCTTATTTCGCTCATCGATCTCCCTTTTCATCTCACCCTTTTTTCTCTTTTTTGCCTCTTTTCGTGGCATTTTGTTCTTTTCCCACGAGGTTCATTTCCCCCGGATCCTGCCGTAGATCATTCCAGAGTCAGGGTCCAGCCTCCACAGTATTTCTCCGACGCACAGGGTTATTTTCCCCACTTGCTCACCCCTGAAGGAGGGGTGATCTAGTGAGACCCCATCCACATCTGTCTAGTGTGATGTTGTGATTTATAATAAGAAATAGATATTTGGTCTTTGTTCTCTTTCTGGCACAGAGCTCCTAAAACCTGCGGAATTTCCTAACTGATGAGAGAGGCAAAGGTGTCTTTTGTTATGAGATGACTTTTTTTTTTTTTTGCGGTACGCGGGCCTCTCACTGTTGCGGCCTCTCCCGTTGCGGAGCACAGGCTCCGGACGCGCAGGCTCAGCGGCCATGGCTCACGGGCCCAGCCGCTCCGCGGCATGTGGGATCTTCCCGGACCGGGGCACGAACCCGCGTCCCCTGCATCGGCAGGCGGACTCTCAACCACTGCGCCACCAGGGAAACCCAGACATGACTTTTTTAATGACTTTATTTTTGTTAATGAGGTGACTTTTGGAAGGCCCCTTGGTCACCTGAGGATGGGGCCAGGGGAACCAACCATGTCATCAGAGGTTGGAACTTTCAGTCCCGTCCCTATCTCAGGGAGGGGAGAGGGGATGAAGAGAATCAGTCACCAATGGCGACCGAGGTAATCAGTCGAGCCTATGTGATGAAATCTCCAGAAACTCTCCGGAGTGTGGGGTTCGGAGAGCTTCTGGGTCAGGGAGCACGGGGAGGTGTGGAGAGTGGACACCTGGAGGGCTGGAAGCTCCGTGTCCTTCTCCACACCTGGTCCTGTGCCTCTCTCCCATCTGGCTGCTCCTGAGTTACATCTTTTTTTTTTTTTTTAATTTATTAATTGTTGGCTGTGTTGGGTCTTGGTTGCTGTGCACGGGCTTTTCTCTAGTTGCGGCGCACGGGGGCTACTCTTTGTTGTGGTGCACGGGCTTCTCATTGTGGTGGCTTCTCTTGTTGCAGAACACAGGCTCTAGGTTCACACGGGCTTCAGTAGTTGCAGCACACAGGCTTCAGTAGTTGCGGCACGCGGGCTCAGTAGTTGTGGCGCACGGGCTTAGCTGCTCCGCGGCCTGTGGGATCTTCCTGGGGCCCAAACCTGTGTCCCCCGCATCAGCAGGTGGATTCTTAACCACTGCGCCACGAGGGAAGTCACGAGTTACATCCTTTTATAATAAACTAGTGAGTAAAATGTTTTCCTGAGTTCTGTGAGCCACTCAAATTAATCCAACCCAAGGAGAGGGTCGTGAGAACCTCCAACCTATAGCTGATTGGTCAGAAGCACGGGTAACAACCTGGACTTGTGATTAGAGTCTGAAGTGGGGAGCTGCCTTGTGGGATCCCCTTAACCTGTGGGATCGGACACCACCTCTGGGTAGAGAGCATCAGAATCAAGTTGAATTGTAGGACACCCAGCTCCTGTCGAGTAACTGCCTGTTGGTGTGAAAACCACACCCATACGTTGGAATTTTAACCAGAATCTTGACCTTGTCCCACGGCTGCCTCCCTGGATAAGAGCTGAGTCCACCTCTCAGGTTCTGGTTTGTAAGGAGCCCAGCCTGGGGACCACACCCCGGACACTGAGCTAATGTGACTCTGACCTTGGCAAGGGACATCTTTGCCCACCTCCACAGCCTGGGCCGCCAAAACTCCAAAGATGGAGTCTGTGGAAACCCACAGTGGTGTCCACATCCCAGGACTTCCCCATCCCTGGCTGAGCCCACGGGCCACGCTGGACTGCCAGCGGCCACCGCTCGCGGGTTTCCCTCTCTCCCGCCTGCCTGGTGGAGGTAGCGTCTGAGGGTGGCTTTCTCCAAATACACGCAGATGCCTGGGGAGGTGCAGTGAGGGCAGCGCTCAACAGTACTGTTTCTGCCCCCGAATCACTGCTCGCGTGGGAAAGGGGCAGCTGCCTGACGACTCCCTCCGACTGGGGAGAAGGGGGCTTCCCCTTCCTCTGGGAGGTCTCAGCTTCCGGGGCAGCTCCATCTGTCTCAGAGCTGGAAGGGGTTCCTCCCAAGCCGCCCACCTTTCTTGGCTTTCAGGAATTTTCATCTGCTTTTGGTGTGTCTCCGCAGGTATTTTAGGCGGAAGCCACTCAGCAGGCTGCCACGCACTCGCTATTTTAAACCACGAGCACCCTCTTGCCTTTTAAGTTCCAGGTTTTGGGCCTGTTCCCAGGAGGAAGGCCCTGCAGGAAATGCGCTTGTGTCTGTCTCTCTCCTCCAGGCATGAAGCTACGGCTCCTGCCCGGGGAAGGAGCAGGCAGCAGGCTCCGCATATTAACCAGAAAAGGTAGACAGCTGCATTGAGGCCACCGGAGCCCGCGTGCGCGGGGCGATAACGAGGCAGTGATCGCACGCGGTCCTCCTCTGGAACATCAGAGGCCACTCTTCCGGGGGAGGGACACAGTCTGCAGTACTGGCCTGCCTGGGCCACCGGTCTCCGTGTCCCCTCCCCCCTGACATTCTGGCTGCCTCGGGGATTCCCAGGGGAGGGACGGGAACTGCCAGGTGCTGTCAGGGAGATGCAGCCCCAGGAAGCCGCCAAGGGGAGAAGCCAGAGGAGCTCCGCGTGAATGAAGACCACGACCTCTAAGGAAGGTGGGCAGAGTCCCGCTGGGGATGGACGGGACACCTGGGGCAAGGTACACACCACGTGTGAGAAACGGAAACGGATGCGCCGGGCTAAATGGCGGCGCCCCAGAGACAACTCCACATCCCTAGTCCCCAGAACGTGCGAATTTATCTCATTTGGAAAAAGGGTCTTTGCAGATTAAGGATCTCAAGATGAGATCATCTTGGGTTACCCAGTTGGGCCCTAAATCCAACGCCAGGTGTCCTTACAAGAGACAGACACAGAGAAGAAGGGGATGGGAAGATGGACGCAGCCAGGGCCACCAGCCGCTGAAGCGGTGAAGAGTGAACTCTCCCGACAGCCTCTCAAGGGAGGGTGGCCTGCCCACACCTTGATTTGAGGCTTCTGGTCTCTAGAGCCGTGAGAGAAGAAGTTTCTGTCGTTCGAAGCCACCAAAACAGTGGTCGTCTGTGACGGCAGCCCTAGGAAACTAATACAGCGGATGGAAACAGCGGTGGCATTTTCCCCAGGGGACGCACCGAGGCGGAAAGGTTAGGGCAAGTGGGCGGGGACCCCTTTCCTCCTCTGGCCTGTGCTGACCTCAGCCAGGAGCACAGCTGTGGGCAACTGGGACCGTTATCGGCAGAAACCTCCTTGCTGCTTCCACCAGCCCTGGGCCCTCTCTGGATGCGTGTACCCCCGACACACTCTCCTTTGCTGTCTGCTCCCAGAGGTGGGACTGGGCTAGTCAGAGATGCTCCCTGTAGGGAATTTCCTGGCGCTCCAGTGGCTAGGACTCCGTGCTTTCACTCCCGAGGGCCCGGGGTTCAATCCCTGGACAGGGTTGACTAAGATCCCGCAAGCCGGGTGGCACAGCCAAAAAAAAAAAAAAAGAAATGCTCCCTATAGAACCACAACCCCTAAGACGGTTTCCAGCCCAGTGTAAGAAAGAACATTTAAAAACAAGTGGTAAAGGGAATCCTGACACGCACTCCAACAGGATGAACCGGGAGGACATGATGCTAAATGAAATAAGGCGGTAACAGAAGGACACATGCTGTACGATTCCACTCGTACGAGGTCCCTAGAGGAGTCCAAACCATAGAGACAGAAGGGAGGATGGAGGGTGCCAGGGGCTGGGGAGAAGGGGATGGGGAATTAGTGTTTAATGGGGACAGAGTTTCAGTTTGGGAAAATGAAGCGCTCTGTAGATGGATGGTTGCACAACACTGTACATGTGCTTAAGGCCACTGAACTGTACACGTAAAAGTGGTTAAAATGGTAAGTTTTATGTTATCTACACTTTACCACAATTTAAAAAAAATCAGGTAGTGAGTTCACAGACACTGGAACTATGTAAGCAGTGGGGAGAGATCCCTTAGTGCTGCTGTAGTAGGAGTTCTGTACCAGGAGGGAAGGTCGCTGCTAAGGACTCTTTCTTCGGGCCCCCTGGGATGCACGATCCCGGAGCCAAGGGCGTGGGGTGTTCTCCATCCAAGAGGACACTGCTAAACAGCTGAAGAGGTGGGGCCCTGAGGGCAGGAGGAACAGGGGAGGACGGATGAAAGGAACAGCAGCAGACAGAATCCAGCCCAGCGGTGAAGCCGCCCGGACAGGGGAGTTGGAGGGGGCGCAGTTCGGGGTACTGAGGACAGAAGGTCGCTCTTGGGCTCATCGGCTGCCTCTTAACCCCGGAGGCGTTGAATTACACCGGCAGACACTGGAGCAATGCGGCTCAGATGCACCCAGAAATTCATAAATCTGACGCTTCACACACTTGTAACACTTCAGAGAATCACCTAACAGATGAGGCCTGCAATTCCAATCTGAGAATTGGAAAAATCTGAGAGGGGTAAATGAGTAACTGACTTTAGGCTTATGATTTTAAGCAGGACGCTGAAGGAGGATCTGGCCGAGTTTGTGACAGTTTCGAAATGTCTAACAGAATTTAATATTCACCGTATTTATAAGCTTATGCATTTTAAGAACTGTGCGGGAGCTTGGGAAAGTCCCGCTTTTTAGGACGGCTACTTATAAACTTAAGAAAACTGGATATATTAAATTTGCGAAATCACTAAGATATTGAAAGAAACGTGACAAAGTTATAAGCCCTCTACCCTTAAATGTGATTATTTAAATCTACTAGATTCATAAACAGAATGGCATTTGTAGCTTACACTTAAAATCTTAGGGAAACAGTGGGCTTTAACATTTTTAGTTCAGTATGTTGAATCGTAATTGAGAAAATCTAGCACCCATGAGTACTGCGTGTGTCTGTATATATGTGCGTGTATGTGTGTGTGTGGTGTGTGTGCACAAACACGCCCCAAGGACACCATAAACCTCCCAGGGACACGACAATGAGGCCGAGGTCCGGGCGGGCAGCTGTCCTTGTGTTTGTGCGTCCAGTGTAGCCCGTCCCCGGGGAGGGAGGCCAGAGGCGCGCGGGCGCGCGCACACGCACACGCACGCACGCACACACACACTCTCAGACTTCAGAAACACCAAAGCAAACCTGAAGAAGTCATAAAAGCTACCGCCGCGTTGGCCTCTTCCTGAAAGAAACCCGCTGGCATTGGCCTGCTTGCTGGCAAGGCTGCTCCCGCCGGCTCCAGGGTGGGCGCTGCCCCTCGGGCCGCTGCCCTGCCCGCTTGCCTGTCCCGCTGAGGGGCGAGGCCGGTTCTCTCGTCCCACTGCAGGGCCGCCGTCCCCCAGGGGGGCGGCTGGGGGCTCCTGCCCCTCCACGACCACCGGCCCTGCAGGGTTTGAAGGCGGGCACCCTGGCAGGCGACCCTCCTTAACTGTGACAAGTGCCTGGTGGGTCTGCTCTCCCCGCCAGCACGCAACGTGCTGGCTTCACGGCTGCACGTTATTTGTGTTTTAACTTTGAGGTCTTTAAAAACGACACTCTCTGCACAAAGCAGGCCTCTGGAAACAGATGTTTGACCATTGCCAAGTGTAATGCAATTAAAATCCAAGAAACGGCAGTAGCAACAAATAAATAAAAGGCTGCTTTCTCTTCAGAAAAACATAAAATCAGCCGGGAGGCACAGCAGGCCTGAAGAGGGTTTGCTCCGCCCCCTGCGGTCACAGGTCCACCCAGGCTCTGCTCAGGGCGGGGCAGGAGCCCCCCAGGCTCCAGGCCTGAGGTAGCCCCTAGGTCACTGTGTGGCCCCAGGCACGTGCCGCCCACCCCTGCGCCCTGCTCCCGTCCGACGACGTTTCAGCCACCGCTTTAAGACGGAAAGGCTGGGAGCATTCGCGCTACTTCCCAAACTTATTTTCCAGCCTCCCGCTCCCCAGAGCACCTTGTGGGCTTATGATTCTGCAGAAAGGCTGGGGCCAGCAGGTCCCTGAGGTCCACCCGCTCCTACATTCCACAGATTCTCAGCACTCTGTCATCCACCCCCGCCCCTCCTGATCTGTGCTTGGGAGATAATCCTTTGTTGATGGCTTCTGGTGAATGCATTTAAGCCCATCTGTCTTTCCCTGTGGTTACTGTTGTCCATTTTAAATAAAAGGTTTGGTCCATTGTGGAAGGAAATGCAGAAGAAGGGGTGGAGGAGTGACTTCAAGGCTCCTCTGGCTCGCTGACAACCTGCTTCCCAAGCAGGACAGGCTGCACGGGACAGCCCACTTCTCAGAGTGAGAAGTCAAGGACCGGAGGGTTGCGATCCAGTGGCAGTGCGGGGGGCCACGGGGGCCTCCGGAAGTTCCTTACCCGCCTCCCCCAGACGTCAGCCCTTGGAAGACAAGTGTAACAGTCGGCGTTCTCCAGAGGAACAGACCTGATAAGAGGGGTGTGTGAGAGAGAGAGGGAGGTGTGAGGAATAGTGACTGTAGGAGCCGGCAGGTCTGAAGGCAGGCAGCCTGGGGCAGAATTCCTCCGCCTTTTCTCTCAAGGGACTTCAACTGATCGCCTGAGGCCGACCCACACTACACAAGGTCACCCGCTTTACACAAGGTTGACGGATTGCACGTTAATCTCATCTAAAAAATATCTTTGCGGCAGTATCTAGACTCACATTTGACCAAAAACTGGGTACCATGGCCTCGCCGAGACGGCACATAAAATCAACCCCCCCCCCCAGACTAGGGGTCTTTACCACTTTAAATCTCTAGGTCAGAGGCAAGGCCCGGGCACAGCCTCCGAGAATCCGGGGGAGCAGAGATGAGTCACGCAGGACAGGGAGTCCAGCTCGAATGCAGCTCACACCCAAGTGCAGGGGTAAGAGGTCCCCCAGGTCCACGGCCGCGGCGAGGCCCTGCCTGCCTGCGCTCCAGCTCAGCTGATTCCCCCAAGACCTTTTCTCTGGGCAGCGGGGGGTGGGGCAGGAGTGGACCCAGGGAAGGAGCCCTGGCCAGGTGGACTCTTCCCCATCTTAAGGCCCTGCCTCGGGGCCTCACTGCCCCACAAGTGGAAGAACCAGGGGCCACAGCCAGCAGCAACAAGAAAGAATCAGTGAGCCTCAAAGGCTGCAAAGGGCAGTGTCCTTGGGGAGGGAGGGCCTTTGCCTGGTCTCTGGGAGGTCACCGAGTTTGTCCACAGCTTCCAGGGACCCTGGGAGGGCCGGGTTGGAGGTGGAAGTGGGTGAAGTGAAAGGGCCAAAGTGACAGGCCCGCGGAGGCCCAGAGCCTCCTGCCCGGGTCCCAGGTCTCTCTCCCGGTCCCAGGGTCCCTGGGTTCTGCCCACAGGATTTCCTCGGTGGCGTCTTCCCACCAAAGCCTGGCCCAGGCGCAACACACCGGCTCTCACGTCCCCAGCCAGCTGCCTCTGCTCCTTTGGGTTTCCTGGTCACCTCCTGCCAGCTTTCCAAAACTGTTTCTCCAGTTCCATCCTGCTGCCCCCTCTCCTATTTCAGGCCTGCTCCCCCAACTTCCTGAGCCTCTGGCCCCCTCACAGTGCCCACTTCTGGGCCCTCGCGCGTGGTCCAGCCTCCCACTGAGATGTGTCACACCGAAAACATCTCTATTATTCTCCCCCTGCTTGACTGGGCCGATTCTCAACCAGCAGGTGATTTCTGGAGAGATGGGAATTCTCAGAACAGGTAACTTGGAAACTTGTGTCTGAGCTTCCATCTCCGAGAACCTCCCCCCTCCCATGGTCCCTGGGCTGGCAGCTGTTTGGAAACCCCGAAACTCCGCAACTGCAGAAGAAAATAGAAAACGTAGATCGGCCGATGAGAATGATAAGAAGTTCAGAAGACTGGCTCGTACTAGGAAAAACTAAACTGAAGGGAGTTATTTCATCTGGAGACGTGGAGGTTATTTACAGGGGGTGCAAGCATCCAGACCTAATTTCCCCCAGAATCAGCGGAGGCGGGGATGCAAACAGTCTGGGAAGCTGGGGAGGGATTCCTGGTCCCCAGGACATGGGCGAGGGGCTGGAGTCCTTGGGAGCCCAGCAAGGAAGGACTCTCTGATCTACCTGTGTCCCCCCTGATGCTCCCCCCTGAGCCTCACTCCAGACTCACTGATGTCTTTGCATCTGTCCAACGCCCTTGGAGAGGCAGGAGTGTTGATCTGGAACCTTCTAGAAGAAGATACCCGATCGTTTCAGCTCCCTGATTCAGGAGGGAGAGGGCAAGCGTTCAGCTCAGAGGCAGAAATCATGTTCTGGCTGACACTGCACTGTTCCCTGCCGTAGGTGATGTAGGAAGGCCATGCCCGAGGGGGCAAATGGGAGAAGGGGTGAGCCTCCTGACTGGCTTCAGCTGATAAAGACTGAACTTCTGTGCACCTTCACCAAGGATGCTAAGTACAGCTGTGCAGGATGCACACTGCACAAGGGTGTCTGGGTGGGGCTGAACTCACCGAGCCTTGACTTTGTCTCTGCCAACCAGAGAGGTGTCTTCTTCTACTTCTCACAAAGGCACCTGTATGGGCCAGGAGCTGCCTTACATCTCACTGAAGGACTGAAGCGATGAGGCACCACTGGGCCACCTGGACTCACTCACTGAATGGCCTTCACACCCCCAGAGTCCTTGGTTGCCGGGAGCAGGGGCGTGGCCACGCTCCACTGTGCGGGGACCACCCTCTCCTCGGGCTGTGCTCCACTCTCCACCTCCTCCAACTTCATCTGGGCCTCCACTGCCACATCATCCCACTTTAACAAACAAACCACTGAAAAAGTACCACTCGGAGAACGTGCTGGGGGACAGGGGGCCAAGGGGCCAAGGGCCTGGGAAGGGGGTGTGGACAGGAGAGGCACAGGCCTGAGCACCAGGACCGCTGGGAGGGACCAGGCAGGGCAGGTGAGACAAAGTCCCAACTAGGAAGTGGGGGGCTGGCGCCCTGCAGCTCCCAGCCCAGCTCCTGGTCCATTTGGGAGCCCCGAGGGAGGAAGGGTTTGTGCCGGTGTGCAGAGGTCAGCCCCAGGGGTCTGCTTCCCTCCAGAAGCCCCTCCCCGTGTCCCAGCTCTTGTACAAGGTGGGGACAAGGGAGTGACATCAGTGCACGACTGTGAATCTGGCTCTTGTGGGAATGAACGGGTCCATCCCTGAATCCACAGGAGCCTGGTGGAACCTGCGTGGTGACAGGGAACCTCAGTGGTCATCTCAGCCACACAGCCCTTCACTTTGTTGGTGGGGAAACTGAGGCCAGAGAAGGGAAGGGGCTGGCAAGTTAGAGCCTGAGCCGGGATCAGAGCCGAGGTCCCCCCAGTTCCCAGTGAAGGAGGCCACCAGAGCGGAGCCCTTTCTCGGAGCCCCGCTAAGCACCTGCACCAGCACCGGCCTCCTGGATCCTCACAACCCCTCCATGAGGTGGGGGGACAATTACTACTGTCTCTTCTGCCTCCCGGGGCCTAGACCACTGCCTGGAAGAGCGGGCACTAGACCGTGGGACACGTGAAACACTCTCAGGTCTTAGTTTTGCTCATCTGTATTTTCTTGTTTTCGTACAATGATGATGCGCTGCTTTTATAATATTAAAAAAGAAAACCCACCCTTTTTTGCTTTAAGCAATATGCTGCTGACCTCACAAGCCTATTTAAGGAGCAAAATAAACAGGAGAAAATGCTTTACGGGCTGGGAAGCAGCACGCAGGCGGGAGGGGTGTCTCCAGTGCCTGACCTCCTGCCCAAGGCACCAGGCACCGACCAGACCAGACAACCAACCCCCCCGCCGCTGACTCCCTCCAGTTCTCACGGCCCCCATGGCTGCCTTCCTGCCATGGAGGCTGGGGCGTGGCGGCTGCAGAGGGAAGCTGAACAAGATGGGGCCAAATAACAGAGACGAAAAGTCTGCTTCTCGCCCAGGGAGAGGGAGAGACACAGAGAAGGCCCAGGAGGCGGGCAGGAGAGAGGCAGACAGAGGCCGGGAGGCGGAGGCCAGAGCAGGCAGGGGCAGCCCTGGAGGTGGGCACAGACCTCAGGTCCAACGTAAGGCCACCCTGCAGGCAAACACTGACATCCTCCACTCTCGCCCGACTCTGCGTCTATCCTGGTTAAGATGAAGTTAGAAACATCAAAATGCCACATCCCTTGAGCAGCAGCCTTCGGCAGAACTCCATATGGCTGCAGCAGCCAGGAGTTTGAGCTAATAAAAGTTAAAAAAAAAAAAAAAAGGCTGGGAAATGTTCCCAGAGAGCCACGTGGGCTCTGCTCGGGCCAGTGGGTGGGGTGGGGAGGAAAGCAGGCACTGTAAGGCCCGGCCCCGCCCTGCTCGGCCCGTCAAGGTCACTGCTCTCATCAGAACAGCGGACTCTCCCAGCGACAGTGATGGGGCCCGCCGGTTTACACAACGGCTCCCACCCCCAGTTTCTCCTGAGGAGAGTGGATGTGACACAGCCGGAGGGCCAGGGCACGCAGCATAGGGTGGGGGGGTCACCCTTGTCACAGGCCGCCCACGGTGCTGCTCCTGGCGGGAAAGTGACGGGGGCAGACGGCTGGCTGACACCTCCACTCGGGGTGGGGACCTCCCCGGATGTTGACCGCACCCCTTGGGCACCCCGATGGGGAGAAACCCTAATCACCTGGATAGCCCTTCTGCAGGTGGCTCCGGCCTGCAGGCGTGTGGGGGCTGTGTGGGCAGACTGGCGCAGCCGCTGGAACCCTGAGGATGGGGGAGGCTGTTCCAACAATGCCTCCGGTTACTGGCAGGATGACTCGAGAGGTCTGAGCCAGACCCTGCTGGCTCCTGAGCGAGGACACTGTGGGGGGGTGGGGCGGGGGGGGGAGCGTCCCTGAGGACAAGCTTAAAATCCTCTCAAGGATTTCCTGTGCCCGGTATACGATCTGTGGCCTCTGCCAGCAAAGTGCACTTGGAAATGAAATGACTCTGGGCAAGGGGAGGGTGCCCCGATGCCCCAAGGCGGCGTTAGGCAAGGCGGGGGGGGTGGGGGTCCGCGGTGGAGCCCAGGCTGTTTGTGGGCATCTCTGAGGGGGCGGGCATTAGCTCTAGCAGAGGGCCCCCTCCGCACCAGACCTGAAGCCAGGATAGCTGGCCCAGCCCCGGCCCTGCCGTCTCCCCGCCCCCCGGCCATACTGAGGTGGCCGTGTCCTGGCCTTGGAAACCAGTAGAGCAGGCCCTGGCATGGGATTCCTCCTGCTTCTGCAGCCCTGGAAATGCCCAGCCCGGTCAGAGAGCAGCAGCGTTTAAAAAGGCAGGTTTCTCTTTGCGGATGGAACAAACATGATTCAGCACAAGCAGCGAGTGAGGAACGTGGAGGCCAGCCTCCAGTCAGGCTCCACTCTCTCCCGCCACGTCAGCAGAGGCCCTGCGCTGCACCTGCCGAGCGGGATCCCCACGGAGCCCTCGGAGGCCGGGCACCATGCCACTCCCCTCTCCAAGAACACCACCGCCTGGCGGGCCGCCAGGCCACAGCTGATCCCTATGGACACGGCTCCCAGGAATCCAACCAAATGACAGCAAACTCGCCAGATCTCACGATCGTACCAGCCGGCCGGGCAAATAAGCCCCTGGACGCACAGCCCAGATCCAAGCGCTTGCCGAGGACATGCCGTGACAGCGCATCCCCAGCACACGACTCACTCGAGGTTGCAGCAGCTGGTGTTCAACACAAAGGCAGTGGTGGGGTCTCCACTCTCAGGGAGCATGTGACATAGCCTGACAAACAAAATGGACAGAGGGGAAAACTACGTCTGTAGGGACGATTAAATCCACACAGCCTAACCGGCACCCGGATCTCAGAGCCCTGGGCTGACGTGGCTCAGAAGGGTGGCCTTGGAAAGGTAAGGAGCATTCCGCAGAAATGAGGAAGTGCATCCCAGGTGGAGAAGAACGAGATCGAGGCTGAGGGTGGGGAACTCCCTGCTCGTTGTCTGGTGGCCTTCCAAGCTGCTCGCCTAAGCAATCCTCTTGGGGGGTTGTCGGAGGAAAAAGCACCCAACCTCCAGGCTCCCAAGGGCCCTCCGTGTGCTCGCCCCTTAGCCAGCCTCCTGGGGCAGCCAGACATCCTCGTTGCTGAGGGTTCCTTTCTGCACTGCTGGTGAGGCTCACGTTCCCAGGGGCCACAGCGTCGGGCTAAGCCTGGCACAGCTCTGCTCAGCGGGGCTGTGCCACACTGAGGGGCAATAAGCCAACCCGACCAGACCCTCTTTATGGGAAAGCAGGGAGGAGGCAGCCACCTCAGCCTGGGGTGTCCCGGGGAAACTGAGCCCTTCCTCTGGTGCTCCAGGAAGCTGGCTGATGGCCCAGTCTGGGATCTGGGGACTCAGAGAAACCACTGCTCTGAAGAGATGACACCCCACCTCCCTTGTAGCTCGGCACTTGCCCTCTCTCCATGACTAAAGGTTACTTCTTCCCCAGGGCTCCTTGAAGATGGCAAGTGTGAGCCTAAGACTTAGGAAGCAACATCTGGGGAAGGGTGAGGCCTGCAGGAACGGGGCCGGGGGAGGGGAGAGGAGCGGCCTCTTCTATCCACAGCTGACTTCTTTCATCCCCATGCCGCCCCACACTGCTTCTGAACTTGCAGTGAGCTTTTGACCCGGACTGAGCCCTGGTCAGGTAGACAGAATCTGAAACATCCTGGGCCCGGCCGGAGAAAGGGTATGAGACCCTGCCCGCAGCCCGCCCAGACCCCAAGCAGATTCTCCTGTTTCTTATCATCGTGGCCGGGAGAACGAGTCTTGATTTGCAGAACCAAGGCAATTTCACATACTTTGTAGCATTTGCTCTGCTCAGTACCTCAGATACCCTCTGGGAAACAAGGAAACACCACACAGAGGTTATCAGCTGGGTCCAAGGTCAAAGCAGACTGAGGACCGTAAGGCAAGCTGCCCGAGCTGACCCTTGGCCCCAGGCTCTTACTGAGATGACACGGCTCCTACAGGGAAGGGGGCGGCTCTCTGCTCCTTCCAGGCAGCTGGCAGCTTCCTGGCATCCTGCCGGCACCCCCAGCACAGCTCGGCATCCTTAACATGAAGGAGGCCTCCTGATTCCTCTCTGGCAAGGGACAGGCTCGGACAGGCTGGAGAGTCTCCCATCAGGGAAACCACCCCCCAAATCTCAGGTTGGAAAGAGTCCTAGACTCAGAAGCGGCAGCAGCGGCAGCCACCATCCTTCAGCCCACCGTGAATTGCCACACGTGGTCCCGGGGTCTCTAGTTCCACATCCTGAGCCTGTAGCAAGTCATATGGTCGGGGGAGGGGAGGTCCCATATGGGGGCATATCCTGAACTTGGGGTCTGCGAACCCTCCGAAATACTTGCAAGATTGTGAATGTTGCTGCACTGGTCTGGGAAGAGTGTCTAGAACTCTTTCAGGGCCACAAAAAGCTCACGGACTCAAGGGGGTGAAGAACCACAGGGACTGAGGACCTCCATCCTCCTCCCCCCCTCCGGCTCTGGGGAGCCACACACGTTGTCAAACACAGGAGCAAGTGCGGACGCCGTGGCTGTCAGGCTGCCACCCTCTCTGCCTGTTTCTCTTCATCAACGCCACCCTGCGCCTTGTGGGGCTGGGACAGCATCCCAGCAGAACCAGCCCCTGAGCTCTGCACACCCCGCCTCTGCCCACTGTTACTGGCGAGGCCTTGCTGGTCCCCCCCCCCCCCCGCGCTGAGGCCCCGGGTGTTTGCACCTCTCTCAGTGACTTCTCATTCCCTTTCTGAACATCACCACCTCCAGCCTAGAGGAGGAAACTGGAAAGGAAAATACGATTTAGGAGAAAGCCACTTCAGTGCACAGCACAGATGCAGCTCTACGTTCCTCCAAACAGCCTCAGGGTCCTAAAAAACCACCTCTTGGTTTCTCACAGACATTTGGACACCCGGGGCTCCCCTCCCACACCGCCCAGGGCCCACCACCACTTCCTGGAGGGGCCCTGATCTGCAAGTTCTAGGCAACACAGCTCTCCAGGCGCCTTGGGCAGGCCCGTCACTGGCTCCAGAGAGGCCCACAGACCTTACCCAGAGGTCAGGAAAGCCCAGCACATGGCTGGAACTGGAGGGCAAGTTATGCTGCTGCTTTCACAGAAAAGGGTGAGCCTGGCTAACCTCTGCCCTCCATCAGCCCTCGCAGTCCTGCCACTGAGAAGGGTGTCAGGACACAACAAGGCACTATCTCTCCGGAAATGCTCTCTGTCTCAGGGACCCTGTGGGGGTCACAGGGACGCATCTACTCTCCGAAACGAGCTTCCCCAGGATGTGGAATCACACTCAGCCTCGAGGGTCTGCCTCACCCCGCAGGCCCCAGCGGACCGACTGGCGGCACTGTGCTCTTTCACCCTCCCAGAAGGGCTTGTCTGGACCTCCACCGTCAGCCCCTCCACGGTCCTGAATCCTCCGAAGCACCCACCCCGGTGCGAGGGAACAGCACATGATCAGAAAAACCTTCTCACTGTCTGGTGTGCAAATGGATATGATGGTCTGGAAAATCCATTATGCCGTTTAAAAGCAAAACAGTTTCCACAGAGGCCATACACTGGTTTCCAGTTTTTGAAAGACAAAGAAATACACACCAAGAAAGTTATGTGGTGTGGAATATCATCTTTCTTTGATGACTGGGCTCAGAGAAGGCACCTGGGGATCCAGTGGCATCTCAGGCAGCCTTCCGGACTCTGTTTGGGAAAGTGGAGGCCAGAGCAGAAGCCTCTGCTTCCCTCTCCCTGTACAGCACACACCTTGGGAACATACACTCCAGGGTAACCCACACCACATATAAAGGGGGTTGGGGGTCTGCTGCAGACTCCAGGAGGGATGTGGGTCTGATTCGATTTTGGAAGCTCCTCCCGGGAAGGTTCTCCTACAGCCTCTCTCATCAGTGATGGAAGAACTTCAGAAAGGCCACCCGAGAGGCCCCCTCCCCCATCCCCTCCGGACTCCACCACTAACGGGGTCAATCTAGCAAGAATACGGGCTTGGACTCAGCTACTCTCACAAAGCCCCGCCAAGACAACCTCTGGGGATGCAGGAGGTGCACCCTCCTGCCTCTCTGCGACTCCACAAAATCCACGGAGCAGGCCGCCCCCTCCCTCAAAAGAAAGTGAGGAAGGAAAAAAGTCAAAGAGAGGTGGGGGACAGCGTCAGCCCCAAGGCAGCCCCAAAGCAGAGGAGACCAGCCAGATGTGCAAGGACGGTCCCTAACCAGCGGGGCAGGGACGGGAACAGGCTGAGGGCAGAGTGCAGGCAGCCTCCTGAAGTCCCTGCAGATAGACAGTCACGCAGGAACCCGGTCCAGCCCCCCCCCCGCCCCACTCCACTGCTCCGCGGGGGCCCCCGGCTGAGCGCCTGCCAAAGTTAGTCACAGGAGAGAAAACCTTGTCGCCCACCCGAACCGCCATCCGGGACGCCTCTTCTCCAGGAGGCCTCCCGGGTGGGCAAAGCCCCTGGGGACTGGCATCTATCTCACCAGCCCCAGGGCTGCGCCCTTGGACGCCCCCTGGGGAAGCTGACGACTGCGCATTCCTTGAGGACCCTTGACGGGGGTGACTGCCGGCGGGTAGAGGGAAAGAAAAGCGCCTCGGCCCAGGCAGGCATCCCCTCCCACGAACCGTCCCCCGGACCAGCCTCCTCCTCCTTCAGTCCTTGCCTGCGGAGGACTGAAGCGGGGACATTATTCCAACAGGTCCCCCTCAGCCGGGCCTCACCGGGCCAGCCTTCCTCCGCCCTGTCCTGAGGCCTCGAATTCAGGGGCAGCGTCGAGGCACCTGCGGCGAGACCGGGCTCCATCCCCGCGAGCAGGGGCCCGGGCGGTGCCCCTCGGCGCTCCGGGGCCTCTGCGGGAAGGGGCGGGGCACCCCCGCGCCCCCTCCCGGCGCTCACCTGGCGCAGGTGCTGCAGCAGCGTCCCCGCCTCCTCCCGCCGGCCCTGGCGCACCATCCGCAGCAGCTCCTGGACCATGCCGACGCGCCGGTGGTAGGGGGGCAGCCCCGAGCCGGCGCCCGCGCGCCCCGCCTTGTCCCCGGCGCGCAGCAGCAGCGACGCCCAGAAGTCGGGCCGCTCGCGGCGGGGGCCGGGCGCCGCGCCGGGGCTGGCTCTCTCCGCCAGGCTGCCCTTGGTCTGCCGGGTGCCCATGCCGCCGCCGCCGCCGCCGCCCGCGCTCTCCGCGGCGGGCCGCGACGCCGCGTCCCCGCCGCCGCCGCCCGCCCCTCTGCCGCCCGGCGCGCGCGCCTCCCGGGCGGCAACTTTCGGGGAACTGTTGCGCGCGGGCGGGCGGGGGCGGCGGCGGCGTCCGCGCTCCTCCTCCGCGCTCCCCGGGCGCGCTCCCCCGGCGTTCGCCGCCCGCCCGCCGGCCCCGCCCCGGCCTGGCCGCCCCGCCCCGCCCCCGCCGCCGCCGCGCGCCTCCCAGGCCTCGCGTGCCCCTCTCCTCCCCTCCCCGCTCCTCCGCTCCTGCTGGGCCGCCCGGCGCCCCCTCCGTGTGGTCCCCGCGCCGCGCCCCCTGCCGGCTGCCGCGCTGCGCCTCCCGGGCGGTGGCGCGGAGCGAAGGGGGCGGCCGGGGGTTTCCCTCCCGGCCGGCACCACTCTCCCCAGATGCTTCCACGACCGCGCGCGGGTGAGGCCCATAGGAGGGGAGGGGAGAGGGCCCGTGCGCTCGGCGACGTGGGGAAGGTTTGGAGCATGGAAGCTGTGGGGTGGGGGGGCGGGTCTCAGCCCCGGAGTCGGGTTTCTCAAAGCGGGCGCCGCTGAGCATCAGAGCCCAAGTCGTCCGAGGGCTGGTTGAGAACGCAGACTCCCGGGCCTCGCCCCAGACCCGCCCGATGAGAGTTTCCGCGGCGGGGCCTGGCGAGCTGCATTTTTAGCCAGCCTCTCGGCTGATTCTGACGGACACTCCTTTGAGACTCGGCCAGTGGCGGCGGGAGGCGGGCGGTGGTGCATGAACCAGAAACCAGGTGCAAGGCTGCGTGTTGTGTGCGTGTTCTTTTAGGGAGAGCCCATTGCTGGCATCAGTCAGTGTCAAAGGGTTTGGACCATCCAGGTGCAAAGAACAGCTGTCTTGTCTTGCTCTCGCTCTCACACCTCTGGAGAAGGGGCCTGGGGGTAACCCCCGTGCGAAAAAGCAGAAGCATGCCTGCAAGCAGCCCCACGGCACATTCCTACCGTCCCCTCCCTTCCTGGCTCCACGCCAGACCAGCCCTCACCCCCTTGGTGCGGCAGATCCCCCGGGGTCAGACGGTGGTAGGAAAGCTGACCACAGCCCTGCCAGAGAGAAGGCTCAGGCACCTGGGGACCTCCTCTGTCGCGACCCGGACCACCCTGGTCTCAGGGTCACGGCTGCGGGAGGAGCAGCAGTTGTGTCCTTGCCTCTGAACCCAGGCCCCGGGTGCTGCTCGGGGGAAAGGACAGCGTGGGATGTAGGGCAGGAGAGTCGGATCCCGAATCAGAGAGAGCTGAAGTCCACTGTGTCCTGAGCCCGGAGCGTCAGGCAAGTCCTCAGCTCCCTCCTGTGCCGCGTGGGAGGAGAACACTGTGCCCTGAGCTGGGAGGGTAAGAGGAGGGGTACAGAAACTCCAAGCAGGGTGCACGTGCCCCACAGAGGACTCGCCTCCTCCCACTCTGTGAGTGAACGCTGGGTCAGCCCCCAGTACCTGGAGGGCGGCCTGTGTGTCCCCCAGCTGGCTTCCTCTGCCCTCTGGACGCCCCACTCGCAAGGGCCCACCTCTGCCGGCAGAGAACGCTCAGTCTTCCTGAAGGCTGGCTTCGCAGGGCTGGGCGACACCTTCCAAATTCACCTGCACCCTTTGTGTGTAGAACACACCTGTTGGCATCTCCAGAGAACCCCGGCCAGGAAACACTTCGGTGCCTCTCATCTCTAACCTGCAGGACCACGAGGCAAAGTGGCCTCCAGGAAACGTGCTGACCAGGCCCCTCCCTAGGGACGCTGGGCTCCACTTCCCTGGCAGGTTGGCCGGCGGGAGGGCGTGTGGCTGGAGCAATGCCATCTCAGTGGAAGAGGGCCCAGGCCACCCCCGCTGGGATCTGAGTGCCACCCCCTTCCTCTCCTCCAGAGACCTGGTTCCGTCCTTCTCCTTGCTCTTAATTTCACCCCCAATTTTCCTTCTTTTCTGGCTTGTTCTCAGTATGTAATCTCAAATCTCTTCCATCTATTTAGAAAGGAAACTTGTATTTGCTCCCACCCCTCCGGTTCCCAAGGCCCCATCTCTCTCTTCTCAGCCAAGTTCCTTAGAGATACCTTGTATGTACGTCCATTCATTCCTCACCCACTCCACTTTGGCTTCTGGCCGCACCACGTCACTGAAATGTCTCTTGCCAGTGACCTAGTTGCTAAACTCAGTGACTACTTTCAGTCTTCATCTTCCTTGACTTTTAAGCATCATCTGATCCTGTTGCCTACTCTGTTTTGATGGAAACTGCACTCCCTTGGCCTGTAAGGAACTGCTCTCCTCCAGGCTTCTTTCTTGACGTCCTCTGGGAGCTCCCTTTCTTAGCCGTATCCTTTACTCATTGCTGCTACCCTGGGTGCGGCCCCAGACCTCTTCCTAGGCAATATTTTTTTCTTTAAATTAATTAATTAATTTTGGGTTGCATCGGGTCTTCGTTGCTGCACGCAGGCTTCTCTCTAGTTGCAGCGAGCGGGGGCTACTCTTCATTGCAGTGCACGGGCTTCTCATTGTGGTGGCTTCTCTTGTTGCAGAGCACGGGCTCTAGGTGCGCGGGCTTCAGTAGTTGTGGCACACAGGCTTCAGTAGCTGTGGCTCGAGGGCTCTAGAGTGCAGGCTCAGTAGTTGTGGTGCATGGGCTTAGTTGCTCTGCGGCATGTGGCATCTTCCCAGACCAGGGCTCAAACCTGTGTCCCCTGCATTATCAGGCGGATTCTTAACCACTGCGCCACCAGGGAAGCCCTAGGCAATGTTATTTATACTCATGGCTTCATCTGACATGCACACACTGATGACTCTAAGTCTCTCTCTCCAACTCACAAGCTGCTAAGTTAACCTGTCACTGAATCTTGGCTGCTGGCAGAAGACATGACGCTGGGTCAGAGACGCAGGACTTTCTATTCAGGCACCCACAGCACCTAGCGTGAGCATCAGCATATTTGCATCAGTTCCCCTGGCCTCTGAGTCCTGCAGGAGCAGTGTGCTGGGCCCAGAGGGATTCTGCGCACGCAGCGGGTTTGCACCACCAAGGGTGGAGGACACCCAGCTTGGGAATCTACTGCTTATATAGGAAGCTCGTAAGCAAGCCAGGAGGAAACAAACAGCGCTGAGAAGTGGTCCAGATGCAAAGCGGCCAAGTCCTGCCTTCTTGGCACACATGGCGAGATGTGAAGGAGTGAGAGAGGCCCGTGGAGGATTCTCTCTTCCACCAGTGGGTACTTCAGACTCCAAAAAACGAGCACATCTCCTTCCCAACCTGCCTGCCCTGCGACCTGCCCACTCTGGGCTCTGTTTCCTGTGAGTAGCGGCAGCCAGAAACCCTGGAGCCACTGTGCACTCAGGTCTCTGAGCATCTGTGTCTGGTCCCCGAGTCCAGGTGATGGTGCCCAGGGTGGTAGCTCTCATCTGTGTGTTCACTGCGTGCTCCGTCTCGGGCTTTGTGTTCTCCAGTACAGTGCTCTTTCATCCTTTCAACAGCTGTGAGGTCGGTCTTACTATTGTCCTGACTTCACAGCTGAGGAAATGGACTCTGAGAGGTTAGTATGGGCGGGGTGGGGATTCACACTCAGGTCTGCCTACCCTGAAAGCCTAGCTGTGAATATGACTTAATATCATGGACCCTACTGGATACACATTACACGGTACAGCCCCGGCCTTGTGGACGACCTGTCGTTTTCACCCCAACCATTGCGTCACAACAACCTTCTTTCTAACTTGTCTCCCCACCGCCAGTCTTGCCCCTTCTAGTGCATCTTCCGTGGAGCAGCAGGCGCCATCATTCTAAAAGGGGAAACACGGTCACAGTCACACAGACACACACAACCTCTCGCCCTTCAGTGACTTCTATCCCTTTTGGTCCAAACTACTCAACATGCATTGCTGTTCTCCAGGTGCTACACTGTCATCATCCTGTGTTACTTATACCCGTCCCAAGATGCCATATTCCCTTTTTTTTTTTTTTTTTGGCCATGCCACACGGCTTGCAGGATCTCAGTTCCCTGACCAGGGATTGAACCCAGGCCACGGCAGTGACAGCTCGGAATCCTAACCACTAGGCCATCCGGGAACTCCCAAGATGCCATCTCCTGTGCCTTTGCACACACTGCATATGTTCCTGGGATGTCGTCCTTCACCTCCTTAACAGATGCCTAGTCCTTCCTCAGGTCTCGGTTGGTTTAGGTATCACCTCCCTCAGGAAGCCTTCCCTGAATGCTTCCCAGGCCTGCCTCCATGTGACTACAATACCCTGTGAATACGACAGCGTATCTTGTTTCTACCGTTCGTTGGCACGTGCTGCTAATCTTCTGCCTGGAGCATCCTTCTTCATCCCTTCATTGGCCAATCCCTCTTCTTCCCTTGCCTCCCACCAGTCGGTTAGGTGTCCATCTCGTGTTTCTCCAGGTCTGACCGCCTGTGCCGATACTGCTGTCGTGGCTGGTGACCTCATCAGGGAGGAGCTCAGCAAACATTTGCTGAACGAAAATCCCGTGGGCCACCCCCCCCACTCCCCGTGCACAGCAGGCACTCAGGAACCAGAGCACTGATGTGCCGGTGGGGTGTGTTGACATAGACGACCTTCAGGAAATCCATTCGCAGGCAACTGAGAAGCAAACGGGACAAGAAAGTTGAGAGCGCTAATGCAGCTTGTTCTCTCAAGAAACTTGCTTGTGCATGTGGGCTGGTGACCAGAGGGACACGGGGCAGAGAGGCTGCTGCTGTTCCTTGTTGGCGGCTTCTTACAAGGGAGATGGATCATGTACTTAGAGGGAATTTATCCTTTCGGTCATTCTCTTCTACGCAGGTAATTTTTGTAACATGAGAAGCACTGGCCTTTTTTCACCATCAGACTTGCAATTACGGAATTCTCATCATGGTCTTTCTTTGAACACTCACTGCAGTTTCTTCTCCTGTTGTAAGAATTTGAAGTATAAGATGCCTAGTTGAAAATTAAAGCTCTTTCAGATTATATAAATGCTTAAGTAGAAACATCTAATGTATGGATCAAACACTAAATATTTTTATCCACAATTCAAGCTCTTATTGCTGCAATACATTTTATTATTTTTTTAATTTTACTTTTTAACATCTTTATTGGAGTATAATTGCTTTACCATGTGGTGTTAGTTTCTGCTGTACAACAAAGTGAATAAGCTATACGTATACATATATCCCCATATCCTCTCCCTCTTGCGTCTCCCTCCCACCCTCCCTATCCCACCCTCCCTATCCCACCCTTCTAGCTGGTCACAAAGCACCGAGCTGATCTCCCTGTGCTACGCGGCTGCTTCCCACTAGCTATCTATTTTACATCTGGTAGTGTATATATGTCCATGCCACTCTCTCACTTCATCCCAGCTTACCCTTCCCCCTCCCTGTGTCCTCAAGTCCATTCTCTACGTCTGCGTCTTTATTCCTATCCTGCCCCTAAGTTCTTCAGAACCATTTTCTTCTTTTTTTAGATTCCATATATATGTGTTAGTATATGGTATTTGTTTTTCTTTCTGACATACTTCACTCTGTATCACAGACTCTAGATCCATCCACCTCACTACAAATAACTCAATTTCGTTTCTTTTTATGGCTGAGTAATATTCCATTGTATATATGTGCCACATCTTCTTTACCCATTCATCTGTTGATGGACACTTAGGTTGCTTCCATGTCCTGGCTATTGTAAATAGAACTGCAATGAACATTGTGGTACATGACTCTTTTTGAATTATGGTTTTCTCAGGGTATATGCCCAGTAGTGGGACTGCTGGATCATATGGTAATTCTATTTTTAGTTGTTATTTTTTTGTGGTACGCAGGCCTCTCACTGTTGTGGCCTCTCCCGCTGCGGAGCACAGGCTCCGGACGCGCAGGCTCAGTGGCCATGGCTCACGGGCCCAGCAGCTCCGTGGCACGTGGGATCTTCCCGGACCGGGGCACGAACCCGTGTCCCCTGCATCGGCAGGCGGACTCTCAACCACTGTGCCACCAGGGAAGCCCCTATGTTTAGTTTTTTAAGGAACCTCCATACTGTTCTCCATAGTGGCTGTATCAATTTACATTCCCACCAACAGTGCAAGAGGGTTCCCTTTTCTCCACACCCTCTCCAGCATTTATTGTTTGTAGATTTTTTGATGATGACCATTCTGACCGGTGTGAGGTGATACCTCACTGTAGTTTTGATTTGCTGCAATACATTTTACACGGATAATACTGAACCCTTTTCTTAATAATCATGCAAAAATGTTTTGATAGCCCTTTTTACAGCAGAAGAAACCAATGTTTAGAAAAAAGTAAAGAGTTTGGCCAAAGCTTCCTGGAGAGCTGGAATTCAAAACCAGGTCTGCGCTGCTTGAGAGAATATAAATGCTCAACGTAATTAAAAATGTTTTGTTTGAAAATGTTATGTTGGTGCCGCTCATCTCTGAACGTGGGGAGAGGACTTAGCGGGAGGAGCTCAGGAGAGGAAGGCTCCTGCCCAGGTGCTGGGAGGTGGTCCAGAACATCACTGGAGGGATGAGCTTCAGACAAGCCTCAGGGAGACTCCAGCACAGATTTGGGAAAGGAGGAAGAGAGACACAAATAAGTTTGCAGATGGAAGAGAAACTAGGGGAGTAACTACCTGCTAAGGTGCCAGGAAGGCAGGGCAGGGGCTTGTGAAGGGAGGTGCAATGGGACCTCCACTGAGGGGAGAGGCAGCTGCCAGGCAGCTGGAGGGGAGGGCAGGCAGGACAGGCACGTGCAGAACCTTCTGTAGGCGGGAGACAGGAGACAGTGTTAGCGTGAGGGTTAGGGTTAGGGGACCACACTTTGAGAAGAGCGGAAGAGCTGGGTGTGGGCAAGAAGTGAGCAAGAGCTTTTGCTCATTAAGGTCGCCAAGGGGCCAGTTCTGGGCTCAGAGGAATTCCAGGCGTCCCTGAAGAACTGGCCCCGAGCGAACACTAAAGACACACGCGCACACACGCACAGGCACGCACGATGCAGGGGCCCTGTCTCTTAGTCCATTTTCTTCTCGAAGGAAGACCCCTTCCCCCTTGCAGGGTGCTCCCCCCTCCCCCCCGCCTACTTCTCTCCCAGCAGCTACTCCCACACGTGGTCCCTTCTTCAGGGCCCCTGAATGCTGCCCTGTGCTGGGGATGAATGTGAGCCCCTGAGTTTGTCCCAAAGTGCAAGCAGATCACCTGTGACGTCCCAAACGTGGGACCAGCTCTCATCAGGAAGCTCGAAGCCCCAGGACAGCTGGCCCAGGCCTTTGCCGGAGAGGATTTAGAGAAGTGGCCTGGGCGGGGAGAAGGGCTGGCAAGGGCAGGAGAACGAGCGAGCAGCCAGGGCTGCACAGGTTCCAAGGCTCCCCTTGTAGATGGAGCTTCAGAGGACCGTCCTGGGAACAGCCCACCCAGTGCCACTGAGAAGTGCACACAAGGCTGACTGCACGATTTCCGTCTACTTCCCAAATTGCTTCTTCGTTGCTCCATGCGTGACTTGCTTTAATTTGGTTATTTAGTTAGTTATGTAACAAGTGCCCATGAACTCACCATCCAAAACAAAACAAGCCAAGCCAGACCTATGACAACAACCGACATTTCATCGTAGGGTTCCCTGTATCCCATCACCCTGACCCCCTGCCTTTCTCTTTATATTAACATTTCTCTCTCTAATGGAAACATCAAACACATCCAAAGCTAGAGAGACTAGTGAATCCACATGTCCTTGTCCAGATTTTAACTTTTCAAATCATGCCCAGCTCTTGTTTTACCTGTTTTCTCTGTTCCCACATTCTTTAGGTGGTTGTATTGTATTTATGCGATCCTAAAGGGTATCTATTTTTAGTTTGGTTGTTTTGTATCAAATAAATATATATATATAATTTATATATATATCAATATATATATAATGATATATCAAAGTATATCTTGCTCTGTGTCATTTTTTTCAGAGCTACTATTTTCACTTAGTATTGTGTTGGGAAGAATCATGCCAGTTGCCACCTGTCACCGTAGTCTGTCCGTTTGGTTGGGGTATCACGGTACACTGTATGAATGTCCCTTGGTTTATTTCTCCACACTCCCGCTGATGGCCATTCAAGTTGTTTCCAGCCTTTTGCTACTGGGAAGAGCGCTCTTATGATTATTCTTTGACGTTCTTGCCGTACCCCTGGTAGAGCTCTAGAAGTGGAAAGGTGTGGCTTCAGGATTAACAGGGGGTTGTTTCCCACCAAAGTACCGCCCCACCCCCAAGACTGTACGAGAGACCCCTCCCCCATCCACGGCCTCTTCTCCTCCCTAATGTTGGTTATTGACAGGCTTATTAATTTTTTCCGATTACTCTGCCAATTAAAGTATCCGGCTGGCCAAAAAGTTCGTTCGGGGTTTTCCGTAACATCTTATGGAAACACCTGGACGAACTTTTTGGCTAACCCAGTGGAGCGTCACTGGGGCCTTAATTTGCATTTCCTCGATAACTGGTGTCTTAGCTTAGGCTGCCAAACAAAACACCACAGATTAGGGTTTGGCCTTGCTAGGGACTTGTCACCCCCTCCTTCCTTCCTGTTTCCCGCTTTGGGAATGGGAATGTCCATTCTAAGCCCCCCAGTCCGCCGGGGATGCTGGCTAGCCCTTCACCTGCTTACTGGCCCGTGCGTCTCCTTTTCTGTCAAACGCCTGTTCACCTCTTTTGTGCATCTTCAACTGGGCTGTCGAATTTGTTTTCTACTGCCGCTGTAACACATCCCCACAAACTTGGTGGCTCAAAAGAACATAACTTTATTAAGCTACAGTTCTGGAGCCAGAAGTGTGACGTGGGTGTTGCTGGGTAAAATCAAGGCGCTGGCAGCGCGCGCTCCTCCTGCAGGCTCTAGGGGAGAATCTGCCTGCCCCTTCCCAGTGCCTAGCGGCACCTGCGTGGCTTGCTCATGCTCCCCGTCAGCAATCACACCACTCTGACCTCTGATTCTGTTGTCACATCTCTGCTCTCTCTGACCCTCCTGCCTCCCTTGTACAAGGACCTGGAGATGACATTGCCCCCCGCCCAGAAGTTCCAGCATCATCTCCCATCTCAAGATCCCTCGCTTAGTCCTATCAGCAAAGTCCCTTTTGCCACGGAAGCCAACATATTCAGTGGTTCTGGGGATTAGGGCGTGGACATCGCTGAGGATCACCGTTCTGCCTGTCACACTTGCGCTCTCACCTTCTTCATGGTCGCTGTGAGCAGAGCCCTGAACAGATGGTGCAGCAGAGGCCAGTCCCACATGGAGGTACCTGCTCCCACCCTCTCCACCGGGCCCCTGCAGGTGTTTGGGGAGAGTGCAAAGCCCCGCCACCGCAGACCCTCTGAGCCACAGGACGGTCCATGTTCCCAGGTGCCAGGAGACATACCTGCCTCATGTGTCCTGACAGTGTTTCACTTCTTCCCGACATGTTATATTATTCAAAGCGCTTTCCCATCCACACTCTCCCTTGGCTCTGACGCTGTCACAGGCCGAGTGCGGTGGGGGGACTGTGCTGGAAGCTTCCCATCTCAGCGCTGAGACTAGCATATCCCATGCTCCTAACCCCCAACCTGGGGGTCTTCCTAGGATGCTGGTCTTCCGGGGAGAGACCCAGGTGACTTGTGAGGGGGCCTGGTTCTAGCCTCCCCTATCAACTGCCATGTGGTGAGAGCTGCAGGGTCATGGGGCAGGGCTTAGAATCACACGGGATTGGTCTAAGTCCCTGCTCAACCACTTACAGCTGTGTGACCTTGTGCAGGTGGTTTAACCTCTCTGGGCCTTGGTGCCTCTTCTATAAAAGGCGAATATCGATTGTACCTGCATCTCAAGGTTATTATGAGGATAAAATGAGATCGTGTCTGTTACTGGCTTACATAATCCATGACATATACTACACTTCATGAATGGCAGATAGCAAGTTTAATAGATGACTACAAAAACAAACACCCTGATTTAAAAATGGGCAAAGGATTTGAATAGACATGTCTCCAAAGAAGATGCATGAATGGGCAATGAAAAGACGCTCGACATCACCAGTCATTAGGGAAATGCAGATCAAAGCCACAATGAGATACCACCTTATGCCCATTAGGATAGCTACTATCAAAAACAAAAAAAACAAAAAATAGGAAGTTTCAGGGAGGATGTGGAGAAACTGGAACCTCTGTGCACTATTGGTGGGAATGTAAAATGGCACAGCCAACATGATGGGAAAAAGCATGGTGGTTCCTCAAAAAACTGAACATAGAACTACCATATGATCCAGCATTCCACATCCAGGTATATACCCCAAAGAATTAAAAGCAGGGACTTGAACAGATATTTATACACCCATGTCCATAGCAGCATTATTCATAATAGCTGAAAGGTGGAAGCAACCCAGGTGTCCACTGATGAATGAATGGCTAAACAAACTGTGGTCTATACATACAATGCAATACTATTCAGCCTTAAACAAGAAGGAGATTTTAACAAAAGAGAAGCAGAGTCATAGAAACAGAGAACAAACAAGTGGTTGCCAGAGGGGAGGGGGAGGAGGGAGGAGAGGTATAGGTGAGGGAGATTAAGAGGTACAAAGTTTCAGTTGCAAAATAAATGAGTCAAGGGTATGAAATGTACAGTGTGGGGAAAAGAGTCAATAATTACGCAATGTCTGTATTGTGACAGATGGTAAGCAGACTTACTGTGGTGATCATTTTTAAATGTATAGAAATATCTGATCACTATGTTGTGGAACAGGAACTAACACAGTGTTGCAGGTCAATTATACCTCAAAAACAAACAAACTCATAGAAAAAGAGATCAGAGTCGTGGTTACCAGAGGCAGGGGGAGGGGGGAAAGGGGAATTGGATGAAAGCTGTCAAAAGGTACAAACTTCCCCTTATAAGATAAAGAAACGCTAGGGATGTCACGCACAGCATGATCAAGATAACTAACCCTGCTGTTAGACAGGAAAGTTATTCAGAGAGTAAACGCTAAGAGCTCTCATCACAGGAAAACCTGTTTCTGTTTCTTTAATTTTGTATCTCTATGAGATGACGGATGTTCACTAAACTTACTGTGACAATCATTTCATGATGCGTGCAAGTCAAATCATTATGCTGTCCACCTTAAACTTACACAGCGCTGTATGTCAATTATATCTCAATAAAGCTGGAAGAAAACAAAGAAGGAAACTCTGATACATGCTAAAACATGGATGGACCTTGAGGACATTGGGCTGAGTGAAATAAGCCAGACATGAAAAGACTACATGATTCCACACACCTTAGGTCCCTAGAGTCAGCCACTTCATAGAGACAGAAAGCAGAAGGGTAGTTTCCAGGGGCCGGGAAGGAGAAGGATGGGAGAATCAGCGAGTAATGGATACAGAGTTTTCAGTTCTGCAAGAAGAAAAAGTTCTATAGATGGATGCATCTACTTAAAATGCCACTGAACTTTATACTTAAAACTGGCCAAGATGGTAAATTTTAAGTTCTGTGAATTTTATCACAATTTAAACAAAACTAGACAGACACAGGAGTTTTGTCACATTCGGGACAGTGCATGCCTTAAGACTGTTCTGGAACCCAGGGGTTTACACAGTCCAGAACATGGTGTAAGCACCACAGCACCTCAGCAGCTGGTGTGGCCTGCATGGCCCCTCTGGATATGGGAGGGCACCGATGAGTCTTCACCTCTCACCACCCTCTCTCAAGCTTGCATGCTGGGGCTGTGTCCAGGGCCCCCGGTGTAGAGTGCTCCATGTAAGGGCACCGATGGGTCTCCACCTCTTGCAGAACTTCCTTCCAAAACAGAGCCGTCGGGGCTCCCCTGGTGGTGCAGCGGTTGAGAATCCACCCGCGAATTCAGGGGACACGGGTTCGAGCCCTGGTCTGGGAAGATCCCACATGCCACGGAGCAACTAAGCCCGTGTGCCACAACTACTGAGCCTGTGCTCTAGAGCCCGCGAGCCACAACTACTAAGCCCACGAGCCACAACCACTGAGCCCACGAGCCACAACCACTGAAGCCCCTGCACCTACAGCCTGGGCTCCGCAACAAGAGAAGCCACTGCAATGAGAAGCCCACGCACCGCAACCAAGAGCAGCCCCCGCTCGCTGCAACTACAGAAAGCCCGAGCGCAGCAACGGAGACCCAACACAGCCAAAATAAATAAATAAATTTCTAAAAACAAAGCAAAACAAAAAAGAGCTGTCCCTTCCAAGGACTTGCATAGACATTTCTCCAAAGAAGACACACAAATGACGAGGTGTGTGTAAAGATGCTCAACATCACTAATCATCAGAGAAATACAGATCAAAGCCATGGAATATCACCTCAACCTGTCAAAATGGCCAAAAAAACCGGAAAATGGCAAGTGTTGTCAAGGGTATGGAGACTGTGGAGTCCTCGTGCACTGTTGGTGGGGATGTGAAATGGTGCAGCCACTATGGAGAACAAACAGTATGGAGGTCCCTCAAAAAACTAAAAATAGGGGCTTCCCTTGTGGCGCAGTGGTTGAGAGTCCGCCTGTCGATGCAGGGGACACAGGTTCGTGCCCCGGTGCGGGAAGATCCCACATGCTGCGGAGCGTTTGGGCCCGTGAGCCATGGCCGCTGAGCCTGCACGTCCAGAGCCTGTGCTCCGCAGTGGGAGAGGCCACAACAGTGAGAGACCCAGGTACCGCAAAAAAAAAAAAAAAAAAACCACTAAAAATAGAGCTACCATATGACCCAGCAATTGCCCTTCAGGGTATTTACCCAAAAGAATCGAAAACAGGCTCTCAAAGAGAGATTTGCACTCTCATGTTCAGACCATCATTATTCACAATAGCCAGGAGGCGGAAACAACCTAAATGTCTGTTAATGGCTGGATGGATAGAGTAAATGAAACCTATACATGCAGTAGAATATTGTTCAGCCTTAAAAAAGGAAGAAATCCTGTCATGTGCTTCAACATGAATAAATCCTGAGGACATTCTGCTGAGTGAAATAAGCCAGTTACACAAAGCCAAATCCTATATGATTCTAGTATATGAGGTGCCTAGAGGGGTCAAACTCATAGAGACACGAGGTAGAGCAGTGGCTGCCAGGGGAGGGGAGAGGGGGAAGTGAGCAGTTGTTTAATGAATATTAGTTTCAGCCCTGCAAGATAAAATGTGCGAGATTTGCTGTACAACAATGTATGTATAGTAACAGCATTGTACTATACGCTTACATATTTGTTAAGCAGGTGCATTTCATGGTATTTTTTTAACCACAAATATTAATAATAAAATAAAGCGCTGTCCCTTCCCAGTCTTAGGGCAGCCACGCCCTCCCCTGGGTCCCACCACTCCACTCACCCCATCTAGAACCACCTTCCCTCCCCGCCCCCATCTGTGGAAACTGAAGCTTAACTCATTGATCTGCTTCTCCTTGGGAACCAAGTCCTGCGTGGGAGCTTCCATCAGGTGCCCCCGACATTCAAAGAAACTGTAAACTGCTCTCCCTGCCCCCCTCCCCCAAGGAGAGCCTAGACTGGCCCTTCTCACAGGAGAAGGAAATTGCCTTTTCCTTCTTCCGAGTTGCCTCTAGTTTGTGGTTTACTTATGCAATCAATGTTTGAGTGCGTGCCGTGTGCTAAGCGCTGTGGTGGGCTGTGGAGACATGACAGTAAAAAAGGACAGCACCTTGCCTCAGGGAGTTTACTCCTCAGCAAACACACAAGGTAAACTTCAGAAGGTGTCAAATGCTGCGATGAAAATAAACAGAGGGATATGACAGAGTCATGGAGGTGCCCTGAGGAGGTCCTTCTGCGGAGAGAACGTTTGCCTTGAGACTCCGTGTGAGGAGAATGGAGCCGGGAGGGATAGCATTCCAGGCAGAGGAAACAGTTTGTGCGAAGGTCCTGGGGCAGAAAAGACCTTGGCACATCCGAGGAACACAGGAGGCTGGTGGGGGCCGGGGGAGAGTGGACTGGAGGGAGGCAGAGACGCAGCTGGAACGGGCGTGTGCAGGGCTGCCTGCAGCAAGTAGGCTCAGGAAACTCTTAGCGACTAACTTGCAGGTAGCTCCACAAAGGACAGCGCCTGAGGACATCCTTGGGTTCTCCCAGGTCTGTAAGCTGCCGCCAGCATGACTCTAGGTCCGGGCTTCCCGACCTTGGGCATGCATTTGAGCCACCTGGAGGGGGCTTGTGACGACGCACAGGTGGGCCTCATGCCAGAGCGTCTGATTCAGGAGATCTGAGTGGGGCCCAGACTTGCGTGTTTATGAAGTTCCCAGGTGATGCCGACGCTGCCAGTCCTTGGACCACTTTGAGAATCATGCTCTAAGCAAGTTACTGATTCTCTGAGTCTTTTCTTCACCTGTGAAATTGCCCTTCTTTCCTGGTTGATGTTACCATCAAATGAGATAAAGCCCTTCGTAAAGAATAAAAAAGACACACAGGGGAAATGATCAACTTAATGTTTAATAATCACTGCACCCGTGTGTGTTTCTCACAACCTACAAGGAATGTGCGCACGTTAACGCTGCAGCGGGTGCCTTCGGAGCGGCGGCTGTTTTCCTGCATCGACCGTAAGTCTGGCTGACTCCCGCACGACGTGCATGCTTGAGCCCAGCGGTGCCGCAGGGGACGGACGCCTGCCTGGCCCTGCCCTGGGGGAGCCTGGGATTCGCTCCTGCTGTTCACTCCACAGACACAGGCTGGATGACCCCCAGCGTCTGTGGTTTTTGTTACCCCTCATCTCCCCCCACGCCTCCCCAAGAAAAAGTCGTCCCGTGAGTCACCCGGAGGCCCGGGAGGAGGCCATGGCTACTCGGCCGGCAGCTGGCCACTGAGGGGCAGGAGGGGTGGTGATGCCTCCTTGGGCTTTGAAGAGAAACTCCATAGATTCACAGACTCCCGGAACCTCGGCCTCTGGAACGTGTGCATATGATATACATTTGGTGTGTACATTTTTTATTTGTATTCACTCACAGGGTCAGCAAATATTTGTTGAATATCTGCTACGAAGCAGGCTCTGAGGATACAGCCGTGACAAAGTGCCCCTTTCATGGAGTTTATGTGTGTGTGATATTCACCCAGGGACCATACTGAAAGCCTACGATGTGTGGCGAAGTTTATAGTCTGGCAGGGAAGACAGACTTGTAATCACATAAATGAAGTAAAGTGTAATAGGGCTTGTGATGGAGATAAACACAGGGTTGGGGACAGTGAGTGATGGAGGAGGGAGAGGGCCCTGAGGAGGCGTCCCGATAAACTGGTTATTAAAGGCGGTGGCATTTCCGAGGTTGTCTAAGGGGAGGCCTTCTGCAAAGAGGAAGCAGCGTGCTGTAGCTAGGCACATGGGCGCCTGCAAGAGGTTCCACAGAGTTGAAGTATCGGGTGCCAGGGCTGGAGGGGAGGCTGGAAAGGGCGGCAGGGGTCTGGGGCTTAATCCTGCCTTCAGGGTATCGAAGTGCTGAGGAGCTCGGGTGAGAGAGTGAACTGTGACAGGGCTGTGCTGTGTTCATTGTGGAGGACACGTGTGGAGAGAGCCAGTAGGAGGGCAGGACTGGAGGTGAGCAGAGGAGGCTGCACTAGCAGATGGGAACAGGATGCCGGCTGGAGCAGAGGCAGCAGACGCGGGCTCAGAGAAAGACGCTAAGCACGCAGGATGGACAGGCTTTGCTTACAAGTTGGATGAGGGACAGGAAAATGCCGAGAGAAAGAAGCATCTAGAGGAGTGAGAGTGTGGGCAGAAAATGACTTCTGTCCCGCACATGTGGAGTCTGAGATGCATGTTGGGAGAGCGCAGGACCTAACGAGACGTGTGAGGTTGAGAAGCACCACACCCGGAAGTAACTGAACCCAAGTGAGTGTCAAGGTCGGGCTGAGGACGCGGACGGGCAGACCGGTGGGCGCTGCGTCGTCTAACATGCTGGAGGGGACGGGGCTGAGCCCCTGAAAAGAACTTGGAGGTGAGGTCAGAGGAAGACAGCAAAGGAGGAAGAAACAGGGTTTTGGACCACTGCTGTGGAAGCCAACGGTGGAGAAAGTCCCAGAAAGAGCAGTCAGTGGTGGCATAGCTGCAGACAGGTCCCCACAAGGACTTGGCAATTTGGGTTCAAGAGAGTGAATGGAGCCCCTGCCAAGAAATAAATATTTATGGAACGAACGGGAAAGACCTGGGAGGTGAGGCTCTGAACACCATCTCCAAAGGGCGATCGCTGTCTCACGGGTTCACGCCCTTCTCATTTTGACTCTTCTGTTTGTACCAGAAATCCCCTTCTTCCCAGTGATCAGTAAAAGAAATAGAAGGGGGTTACAAAGGAGTGGGAAGTTACCCTCGAAATTAGGAGAAAACGCACGTTCAGTTCTCAGAGACTTGAAGGAACTTCTGCAAGGGGTGATGCAAACAAGAGCAGATTCCAGGAAGCGCCTGCAGACATTCGGGTCATCAAGTGCAGCGGCCCTCAGCAAAGCCCCACACGCCCGAGCTTCGGCAGAAGCAACGCTCTCTTGCACACGTCACGCCAGGGCCATGCTAGGCACCAGGCTCGGTGAGGATGCTGCAGGGACCAAGACAGACAAGATCCCAGCCCTCAGGGGTCTTGCATTCTAGTACGAGGGATGGACAATAAACAAGTAAACAGATAAACCAAGTAATCAGAGTGCGATAAATGCTATGGATGACATAAACTAGGATGAGCCAGTAGAAACAGGAGAGTGTTACTTGAGACAGATGGTACTCAGTTTATCTTGCTGAAAATTTTCCAACTTTTAGTCACATAGCAGACTTCACGTGCCGTCGTATTTTATAACTGATCACACCTTGCACAGTTAGAATTTTCTCCTGTCACATTTCAGACAGCGCTCACTGGCAGTGGTAGGAGCTGGGGTAGAGGCCGTGGGGAAAACAATCCTGTGACGTGCTCCCCGAGGTTACAGCCCGATCCCCTGGCTCAGAGCAGCAGGACTGGGGAAAAGATGGGTCGCCGGGCAGGTGGGCACATCTCCACTGAGTACAGTGTGTGCACGCTCACTGCCTATGTGGGGACAGGCCTGTTCCTTACTGCTCCCAGAGCACACCCCTCTCCAGCCGCAGGAGGAATGCTCAACCCAAATCCTTCCTGGAGCTTTGCAAAATGAGGATATGAGCTCAAGGGTGAAGGTGCCTTTTCCCTCCTGTGTGAAGCAGCTCGAGCGCAGAAATCCAGAACGGGGCCAACACCCCCAGAGCAGTGGAGGCAAGAGGTGGAGGAGGGGAGCCCCGCTGCTCCAGCCGTCTCTGCGGCAGGTCCACCCTGCTGCTTTCACCGTGGTTTGGTTTCCTCAGCCTCTTCCTTTTGTTGCCTAAGCTGGTCCCCGTTGAAATTCTGTCATTGGCAACTCAAGTGCCCTAATCCTTATGATGCAGTCGAGGTCACACAGAGCTGGGATCGTATCACAACGTATTCTGGAGTCGAGGTTATGCTGAGCAAAGCAGGGCCCCTGGCAGTGGGCTTTGACAGTTAGGGGAGGGGGCCCCATGCTAACCCCAGGGCAAAGATTCCCGCCATGGTTGCCTCACTCACAGGTCTCAGCTTCCCAAGGCTCCGAGGGCCACAATGGGCTTTTGGGGGAATGTCCGTTTTTAGCTGGGATGAGCTAAGCTGCCATGACAAACAGACCCAAAGACGCTTATTGGCTCAAACACAACAGCAGTTTCTCTCTCATTCACATGCCAGACCGCAGCCTGTGCTTTTAGCTGATGGTGGCTCTGTCCCATGGGATGACTCAGGGATCCAGGATCCAACATGTGTCGCTACCACAGCCTAGCTGTCATCTACATCTTGCCAGCAGTAGGGGGACAGACCTCACTTCAGGTCACATTCTATTGGTGAGAACCGGTCACACGACCACACTGAACTGCAAAGGGGGCTGGGAAATGTAGTCCAGCCTCGCACCTTGCTATAACCCCCATTGCTACAAAGGGAGAAGATTTTGTCGGGCAGAAAAGTTTGAGAGGACTAAATGGAGGCACTCAGGTGCCTTGACGTTTTAACTGGACAGTTCTCTGAGGGTGGGAGGGTGCTGCCCTGTGCACTGTAGGATGTTTAGCAGCACCTGATGGTTGTAGCATCCCTCCTCCAACTCCCCCGCAGTCCCAGTCATGACATCAAAAATTCCTCCAGGCATTGCCAAAGCCCCTGGAGCACAGTCACCACTGATTGAGAATCACTGCTCTAGACACTGAGAGCAATGTCAGAATCTTTGTCAACCAGGGAGGAAATACAGTGAAATTACCTCCTCTCACTTTGTCACTCGGGAATCTCACGGCGTGGCTGCTGGTCTCTGCTCACGAGGCTGACAGACAGATTAGCTGAGGTGCCGACTTGAAGTTTCACAGAGCAGTGAACGATATGAACCCCAGCTCCTGAGTGCGTGATGAGAACGACGTTAGGAGATGCTGCAGATGCCCGTCACAGCCAGGGCAGCATGCAAAGAAATGCTCTAAGTCCTTTCACTCAATACAAAACCCAAAATGGCACTGGCTTGTTTGCCCAAAACAGGCTTTCTGAATTATTTGGTGCTGATTCCCTGAAATTTCTGTGAGAAATAAGATTTTTTTGATACCTTCTCTAACAGGAGGCCATATTTGTAAGCCCCTGGTGAGTTCTTGCTCTGGATGGACGTGGTGAACTAGGGCAGACCCCTAAGAACATATTTGTTTGCAGGAAATGGGCTGTCCTGGAATATCAGTGGAATTCCTTGCAGCCTGGTGGAAACCGGAAGTACTGCCACCCAGCAAGGCATTAGAATGTCAATAGTATGCTTTATCTCCTAGAAACCCAACCGAGCTGTTCTGACTTCACAGGAAACAGTTTTCAGGCTACAGCTGATGGGGATTCCTCCACATTCCATGGAGAACTTTGGCACACGCTTCAGGTTTCGGGCTGTAGTCCCCAACAATGAGCCTAGGTTTGTGTGTAGCTGCCAGTACAAACGTATTCGTTTCCTGATTCACTGGGAATATGCAAGGCTCTTGAATATTAAATAAAACTGGTTACATAAGTCTTTTATTTGAAATGAATACAAGGTCATAATCAATAAAGCTCACTTTGAAGCACTGCTGAGAAAAACGAATACAGACGTTTTCTCTGCTGCTGGAGTTGCACAAAGTAGCAGGTTTATGTCAGACTGAGGTTTGTGTGCAAACAGCTAAGCACTCCTTCAGAGGATGAGCAGTGTGGGTCTGAAGAAGATCCGATGCCTCGCAGACCCATGCGGATCATTCTCTCTGAGCTTGAAAACACTAGGCTCTTCCGGCTTTTTACCAGCTGCTATTTAGTCTGCAAATAACAATGAAAACCAGGCTAACCAATCTGGTGTTGCTGAGGGATGGTTCTCACGAGCCCAGCGCCCCCTGGGGTCTGGCCCTTGCCTCCTTCTCGAGCCCTGGCTGCTGCTGGCCCCAGCCTCCTCATGGCTACCAATGCAGCAGGACATGCCAGACCCTGCACTGCCCAGATTTCTCTCCCTGGCAAACTCCAGAGCTCGATGACCACTTTGCTGGGTTTCGGGATTCAGGTCACGTGTTACACTTTCCAGAAAGGCTTCCTGACTTCCATTGGTCTCTCAAGAAGAGCTGGCCGGTCACTGCCCAGTGCCCCTCGTGCCGTCGACAGGCCTTTATCACCCAGGGCACTTTATAGCACTTTACTCCCCACACTGTGTGGATGCCTCGCCCCTGTTCGACCACGAGCTCTGAGGGCAGAGCCTGTGTCTTATTCCTCTTGGGAGCAGCAGTCCTAACACAGGATCTGGAGAAGGTTTGTTCAATAAGAATGATCGAACAAAGCAATGAACAGTAATTCCGCACCAAGTGCAGAGGCTGTCACATGGCTCTTCTTGTTTTAAAAATTGTGGTAAGAGCCGCATGTGCAGAGGCCCGAGGCCCGGTGTCTTCCCGGCACAGCGCTGGGGCAGCTGCGGCCCGAGAGACGAGGGAGGGGCAGGAAACGAGCCCGTCTCAATAATTAGTGCGACACAGAAAACCTGATGCCACCTCTCCGGATTGTCCCAAGCCAGTTACTTGCCCAGCTGTATTGTGGATTGACGTCTCCAGCCTCTGCGCAAACCAAGATTTGCCTAACAATGGCTTGTCCAAGTTCACATACGGCCGGGCTTCTGGAAGCTTTTTGCAAAAGCCAAGCACATAGTCATCAATTTCAGGGGCTGGCGTCAGTGCTGAGAGTGGGGTTCCGACTTTCAGAGGAGCGGAAGGTTATTGGAGAAAATGGCAAGCTCAGGACCTGGCCACGCCTCAGGCCTTTGCCTGAAGCCCGTCCCAGGTGTGGGAGTCCTACCAGTACTGGTGGGAAGCGGTGCAGAGCAAGGGGCCCGACGGGCTGTGGTCATCACCCGGAACACCAATGAGCTGCACCACAAGGCTGGCACCAAGAACCTTCTGGAAATCCATGGTAGCTTATTTAAAACTCGATGTACCTCTTGTGGAGTTGTGGCTGAGAATTACAAGAGTCCAATTTGTCCAGTTTTATCAGGAAAAGGGGCTCCAGAACCTGAAGCTCAAGACGCCAGAATCCCAGTGTTGAAACTCCGCCGCTGTGAAGAGGCAGGCTGTGTGGGCCTGCTGCCACCTCACGTGGGGCGGTTTGGAGAAAACCTGGGCCCTGCCATCCCAGAGGAGGCTGACAGGGAGCTGGTCCTCTGTGACTTGTGTCTGGTGGTGGGAACGTCCTCTGTGGTCTACCCTGCCGCCATGTTTGCCCCCCCGTGTCTGCCCAGGGAGTAGAAGTGGCCGAATTTAACATGGGAACCACCCCAGTCATGAACAGGTTCACGTTTCATTTCCAGGGGCCTTGTGGGACGACTTTCCTGAAGCCCTTGCTCCTCGTGAAACTGAAACTGTTTCTCTTTTTTTTTTTTTTTTTTGCGGTACGCGGGCCTCTCCCGTTGCGGAGCACAGGCCCCGGACACGCAGGCTCAGCGGCCATGGCTCACGGGCCCAGCCGCTCCGCGGCATGTGGGATCTTCCCGGACCGGGGCACGAACCCGTGTCCCCTGCATCGGCAGGCGGACTCCCAACCACTGCGCCACCAGGGAAGCCCCTGAAACTGTTTCTTAATTGCCCTGAGGAAGGAAGAAATCACAGCACATCTAAATACCAGGCCACCAACAGGAGAAACAGTCTTGTGGATGGTGAGCTGAATACTGAAAGGTCTGAAAATATCATCTGGAATCCAAACTGCTGATAAGTGATGGAGACTTAGAAGCAACAGTAGTAAACATGTTTAGAAGGAGAAGTCACAGAATTTCTCAAGTCAATTCATGTTATTTGGTTTGAACCTAAACATAAGATACCTCTGATGTGTTTGGTTGGTTACTGGGCGGGAAACAACTTTGTAATTAGACTGTCTAAAATAAGTAATTATCCTGATTGTATTTTTGCTATTTGGGCAAAGATGGAAGTAGAGGGGTAAAACCCTGGTATTTGTGATTTCTGCACAAGGGTTGCTGGAAAATAAAATCCCTTTCTACAGCAAAAAAAAAAAAAAATTGTGGTAAGATACACATAACATAAAATTTACCATCTTCACCATTTTTAAGTGTACAGTTCAGAAGTGTTAAGTACATTCACAGTGTTGTGCAACCAACTATCACGCATGTCCAGAACTTTTCCATCTTCCCAAACTGAAAGTCTACCCACTAAGCACTAACTCCCCACTCCCTCTCCCCCAGCCCCTGGCACCCACCCTTCTACTTTCTGTCTCTATGAATTTGACAGATCCACATTCGAGGGACCTCATATAAGTGGAATCATACACTATTTGTCCTTTCGTGTCTGGCTTATTTCACAATATGTGTCCTCAAGATTCATCCGTGTTGCAGCATATGTCAAAATTTCCTTCCTTTTTAAGACTGGATAATATTGCATTTTGTGGACAGACCAGATTTTGTTTATTTACTCGTCTATCGATGGACACCTGGGTTGGTTCCACCTCTTGGCTACTGTGAATACTGCTGCTATACACGTGGAAGTACAAGTACCTGTCCGAGTCCCTGCTTCTAGTTCTTTAGAGTATATACCCGGATTTCTGGATTATATGGTGATTCTGTGTTTACTAATTTTGGGAGGAACATACATGCTATCCCAGGCTAACACTTTACACTCACTATTTCATTTAGCGCTCATGGTAGCTCTGGGAGGGAAGACAACTATTACTCCTTTCTCAACAGATGAGGGAATGAAGGCAGAGAGCGTTAACTTGCCAATTTCATAGTCAGTCAGTGGCAGAGCTGGGACTGAGGCTCACAAATTCCAAAACCCATGCTTTCGAGCCCTGTGTCATATCTGCTTTCTTCCAGAAGGGTGGGGGGCTCCCTCACTCTGATGGGCGAAGGACCTGCCCTGGGTTGAGGGAAAGGACCTTCCTAAATAAGAGGCATCCTGCTTGTAGGTGGTCACCGAGGTTAGATGTGTCCAGCTTTACCCCAGTCCTTCACAGGCCTGGATATTCTGTTATGAGGCTGTAGCATGTCCTCTGGTGTTATACATCCTAGGATGAGACCAGCTAATGAGCTCATACTCAAGTGTGGTAATGACAAATTCACTGATTCAACTCTCAAAAACAACCTGGTTGTTGTGTATTCCTCTTAAGTGATGACTTAATATGGATAAGAGGTCATTTAAATCTGGAACAGATCTCTCAGATTTTGTAATCCAACCTCTCTTTTAGTGGTTCAGGCATGAAAGAGAGAGTTGGTTCATAATTTACTAAGTCATTCAGAAATAATCTACCTGTAATGAACTTTCCCCATCTGTCTCATCAAAGCTGATTATTTGGTAAACTGTGGTCAGCTCATACCCATATACATCACTGCATCAATAGACACAAAAATTCCCTTGCTTAGTAGCCACCGGACATAAAGACTTGGGGCAGAGAAGAAAGGCCAGGGATAAGACGGGAGAGTTCATGCTTTGATGTACCTTCTCTGTTCCAAACATACAGCAGTGACAGATAAAATATTGAAATAGAAAACCTAGATATGTATACCTAGATAAACTCAAGGATAAGATGAGTATTTGAAGATAGAAAAGATCCAGCAGAAAAGAGATAAGTACTCCCTTTGCAGAAATGCAAAACAGAGCAGACGGCAGCCTGGGGTGTGCTGTGCTCTGACCCGGAAATCAGCAGAACTGATTGGGAGTTTGATCCTATGGGATAAAGAGAACTAAAAATTTTCCACACAAGGCTCACTGCTGGAAGTGAGAGGCAGAGTAGGTCATGAAAGGAAGTTGGGAAAAAATAAACAACTATTGCTGATTGCCACCTGGGGAGATGGCATTTCCTAGACTGTGAGACTGGAGAGGTAGGGACACAGAGATAAGCCTCACAACCAAGCCTCCAGTCGGTATACTTCCTGATTCTGCATGACTCTGAAACCACCGTGGGACAGGGGAGGCCTAAAATGTCATTGTAGGACTGTGGCTTAGCCAGGGGTCACGTGTAAGCAACCATAAAACCACTAGGCAGGGCAGAGCAGCTAAGCCGGCACGCCACAACCACTGAGCCTGCATTCTAGAGCCTGCGAGCCACAACTACTGAGCCTGCATGCTGCAACTACTGAAGCATGCATGCCTAGAGCCCGTGCTCCGCAACAAGAGAAGCCACTGCAGTGAGAAGCCCGCGCACCGCAACGAAGAGTAGCCCCCGCTTGCTGCAACTAGAGAAAGCCGGTGTGCAGCAATGAAGACCCAACACAGCCAAAAATGAATGAATGAATGAATGAATTTATTATTTAAATAAATTTAATTTATTTATAAATTAATAATTTATTAATAATAAATTATTAATTTATTATTATTTTAATAATTTTTATTAAAAAACCCCACTAGGCAGGGAAGTATGAGTCCAGGATAAGAGAGAGAGAGAGAAAAAAAAAGCTTTCCAAGAAAATAAAAAATTGGAATGTGAATCCACTCCAAATTCACACTTTGGAACAGACTGATAAAGACTTCAAAATAAGTATATGTGGCATGCTCAGAGAGATACAAAAAGGGATAACTTCCATTTTAAAAAAGAACAAGAAAAATTCTTAAAAAGCAATCAGAAATAAAGCAGCAACAGGTGATGTTAAAAAGAAACAAATTGAAATCTTCAAATCTTGGAAAGAGAGTCACTGGAATTTTTAAAAATTACTCTACATATGGGATAAGCCTGATACCGGACAGACTCAAAGAGAAAATCAGTGAATGGAAAGAGAGACAAACTAAAAATAAAGCACAAGGAGATCAGTTGCATCTATTTTGGGGGGAAAAATCGACAGCCCGTGCACGTGATCCGCTTGTCACCGTCCCCGTGGACGACTCCCTCCTCAGATCACTTTCTCCTCTGCTAGGCAATCGGTATTGGGGTCAGCATTCCTGCTCAATTCCTAGGAAAGGCTCTCAGGGCTCAGGACCACCACCCTCTCCCAGAACAGCCCCCTCGGATTCAGGCCACAGTTTCCTCAGGAAGTACACGTACATAATGAGAAGTCCACTTGGGCCATCTCTGCCGACCTCTGTCTCGGTCTGAGCTTAACCCACTTCTAGCTGTTTTCACATCCACATGTTATGGGGCCGCATTAGTCCTTCCCTAATCTTGCAGCTTCAGCAGTGCAACTAGAGCCGCCCAGGATATTTCCAAAATTCGTCTTGGTGAGAGAAAAACCTCCAAATACACGTGTGAAAACTCTGGTAACTTCTAGTTCCTTCCCTCTCTTGGTTTCTCCCTCTTACACCAGGAGCATTCCGTGGATTCTGGATCCCTCCTGGCATCGCAGCTCACAGCTGGGAGCAGGCGTGAGTGCGGGAATGAACCATGTCATGGACACTCTATGTAACAAACGTAGAAGCTGAGTGCGCGGTAGCAACGGATACTCAAAAAGGTCTTAGGACCACTTCTCTAAAGGTTCCTGGACGTGTATGATTCATTCATTTACAAAATGCCCTCCTGTCTTGGTCTCCTCTTGTGTTTCTCTTCTGATGGCCTGACATGCAACACATGATTGTACACAGTGCAATCTACATCCTGAGGGAAACAGAGGCTGCATGCACCTGCGGGCCAGTGGTTAAGGCCGCCTTCAGGTGATGGCCCCTGCATTAAGGTGAGTGGTGTTTGCAGACTGGGTAGTTCTCCATTTTCCATGTTTCTCAGCCGATTCCCAAAGTGTATTCAATAACTTGAATTTACTTTCCTCCTCTTCATTTTTGCTCCTATTCTGAAATGAGTGCTTCCTGAGGCCATAAGATAGTAAGTCTATAACAGTGGTCTCCAACCTTTTTGGCACCAGGGCCCGGTTTTGTGGAAGACAATCTTCCCACACACTTGGGGGATGGTTCAGGCAGTAGTGGGAGCGATGGGGAGCAATGGGGAGTGGCAGATGAAGTTTCGCTCAATTGCCCGCCACTCACCTCCTGCTGTGTGGCCCAGTTCCTAATAGGCCACAGACTGGTACTGGTCCACAGCTGGGGGTTGGGGACCCCTGGTCTGTAAGACAGAATAAGCTCTCAGGTTTACTATATTACAGAAGTCTAATTCTGCTCAAGTGTTGGCCACCCAAAGGTTTAGCTGCTAGTTGACTAGGTTCTTTTCTTTTTTTAAATTATTATTATTATTTTATTTATTCTTGGCTGCATTGGGTCTCCGTTGCTGCGCGTTGGCTTTCTCTAGTTGTTGCGAGCGGGGGCTACTCTTCATTGTGGTGCGCGGGCTTCTCATTGCGGCGGCTTCTCTTGTTGCGGAGCGCGGACTCTAGGTGCGCGGGCTTCAGTAGTTGTGGCTCATGGGCTCTAGAGCGCAGGCTCAGTAGTTGTGGTGGTGCATGGGCTTAGCGGCTCCGCAGCACGTGGGATCTTCCCGGACCGGGGCTCGAACCCGTATCCCCTGCATCGGCAGGCGGATTCTTAACCACTGCGCCACCAGGGAAGCCCTAGGCCATTTTATATAAGGAACTTGAGCATCCGAGAGTTTTGGTATTCTGGCAAATCCCCAGCAGATACTGAGGGACACTTCTCTGAGTTCTCTGAGCCATCCTAGCAAATCAGTCAAACCCAAGGAGGGAGTTGTTGGAACCTGCCATCTATAGCGGTTGGTCAGAGCACAGATGATAACCTGGACTTGTGATTGGCATCTGAAGTGTGTGTGTGCTTGTGGGGGCAGTCTTATGGGACTGAGCCCTTCATCTGTGGGATCTGACACTACCTCCAGGAAGATAGTATTGGAATTGAGTTAAAGTGCAGGACACCCAGCTGGTGTTGTGGAGAACTGCTTGATGTTGGGGAAAAAACTCCACCAGAAAACATTTGGTGACCAGTAGTGAAGTGTTTTGTGTGACTCACAGAAAAGAGAGAGAAGTAGCGAAGAACTGGGTTTTTCCTTGACAATTACATAGGCGCAAATGATTAAATCATTGGGCATTTGTGATTAAGACAATCTCCAGTCCTCTCACCTCCCCAGAGGTCCCCTCGAGTTGAAATTCCAACCCTTGAATCACATGGTTGGTTCCCCTGGCAACCAGCCCCCCATCCTTAGGGGCTTTCCAAAATTCACCCCATTCATATAAACTTAGGTGCTGCTATGAATAACAAAAGATACTCTTTTCCTGCTTATGACTCACAGAACCCAAATAATGATGCTATTTCTTTTATTACTTAGGAAATTACGACGGTGTTAGGAGCTCTAACCAGGAGCTCCGGATGAAGCCCCACATATGTATTTCTTATTATAGTCCAATTTCACAGTAAAAATTGTAGTTAAACTTGTATGGTTGCATCTGGTCAACAGCCCAGCCAGAGCAACATCATTGCCGCTGACACAGGGCCCCTGTGTACGGACCCATCCCTGCAGCACTGTAAGCTGCTCTGTTTGGGGCTGGACTTCCCCACTGGAGGTGATACTGAAACTGAGCAGGACCCTTTGGGGCCCTAAAGGGTACAAAAGCCCTCTGTGTCCCCCGTTTCTTGTTTGTAGGGAAAGACTTTAGTCTCCTAGGCCTTCCCTGAGTTTCAAAGAGCACAAGCAGTTACCAATTAGGGAAGTGAGGGAACACAGAAACAAAGGAAAAGCAGTTAAGCAAGAAAAGTACAGTAAGTCCCCTATGCACGAACCTTCAAGTTGCAAACTTTCAAAGATGTGAACATGCCCCTGTATGCCAGCTATTGTACTGCACTACTGTACTTTACAAGGTACTGTACTGCAAGATTAAAAGTGTTTATTTTTGTGTTTGTTTGTTATGTATTATTTGTGTGAAAAGTATTATAAACCTATTACAGTACAGTATGATATAGCCGATTGTGTTAGCTGGGCACCCAGGCTAAATTTGTTGGACTTATGAACAAATTGGCTTATGAACAAATTGGACTTATGAATGTGCTCTCAGAATGGAACTTGTTCGTATGTAGGGGATTTCCTGTAATGACAATAGGTCAATGGTAAAACAGAGTCCTAGCTCCTCCCAAGGGATATACATAACAATCTGATCATACCTTAGAGTATTCTGCAGGAACTAAGATCATCCCCCCACCCCCAGGTTGATGCAGACCACCAGCTCGTAGACCCCAGACCGGTTGGAATCAGAAGGTTGATGATTAAGATTCCTGAAACACCACCCTGTTATCTCACCTCTAACAAACTAGAAGAAAGTCACCCAGCAGCCTTCCCCCAAATGTTGCCTTTAAAATCCCTTCCCTGAAGCAGCCGCATAGCACAGGGAGATCAGCTCGGGTGCTTTGTGACCGCCTGGAGGGGTGGGATAGGGAGGGTGGGAGGGAGGGAGACGCAAGAGGGAAGAGATATGGGAATATATGTATATGTATAACTGATTTACTTTGTTATAAAGCAGAAACTAACACACCATTGTAAAGCAATTATACCCCAATAAAGACGTTAAAAAAACAGCAACAAAAAAAACAAAAGTCCTGGAAATACCGGCCAAACTCTACATCCCTTATTTGGCTGCCTCACAAATGCCAAGTTTAATAAAAAAAACAAAACAAAAACAAACCCGGTGCCGGCGAATTGGCTTCGCTGTGCGGTGGGCGAGCGGACCCAAGTCCATTCAGTAACAACACTCTCAAACCCTGGAAATGAGGTAAAATTAATTTCTAAATCAATAATAAAATGAACTATATTCCCTACTTTTACAATTTAGCAGCAGCATTAGAGCTGTGGGATTTTAGTCCACTCAGCGTAAAAGACTTGAGCAAAGCTGCTCCTTTGAACACCACTGATTTTTATTTGCTTTTTACTTTTTTTTTTTTTTTTTTTTTTGCGGTACGCGGGCCTCTCACTGTTGTGGCCTCTCCCGTTGCGGAGCACAGGCTCCGGACGCGCAGGCTCAGCGGCCATGGCTCACGGGCCCAGCCGCTCCGCGGCATATGGGATCTTCCCGGACCGGAGCACGAACCCGTGTCCCCTGCATCGGCAGGCGGACTCTCAACCACTGCGCCACCAGGGAAGCCCGCTTTTTACTTTTTAAAGTCAGAGACATTCTCCCAGAATGCCCTGTGCTTAACTTGCTGAAAAGATTTCTACAGACTTAAAGGTACACTTTTCTCTTAGATGAGGAGTGATTGGTGAAACGGCGATTCCACTCTAATTCTCCAGGATATAACCATTTTCACAATACAAAAAAGTACATTTTAAACATTCTCTTCACTTTCTTACAAGCTTAAGATCTCTCATATGTGAAAGACGGCCAATATCTACCTTCACTGCACATAAATATGTCCTAGACTCTCCAATTCTCTTATCCTCATGAGAAAAATACATAGAGGACAGGACAGCATGATTAGAAAGCTTAACCAGATTTCAATTATTTGCTTTATTTTCCTTTAAATCTCACAGCACCCAGGAGACAGCTTCATGCTCACTGTGTTTTCGTTTCCTGCCAACCTGCTGGCCACCCACCTCCGGCCTCTTTACTGAAGACTTCTGCCCACAAACTCTCTCTCCACCCCAAGTCTTAGCTTCCTGCTCAGTGCGGTCAGTGTCCACAGGATGACTGACCCCCACCCAGACACGCTGCTGTTGGAGTATCTCCTCGCCACCCACATAAGGCCTCACGCTGAGGCTTCACCCCACAGACCCCGCCAGCACCAGGAACCTGCTCCCTCTGGAATATCCATTTCAGAGCCCCATTCTCTCCCCGCACAGTAGTCAGCTCACAAGAACCTGTGATGCTCAGACCCTTGTACCTCTGGGAGCGCTCCATCCACGACACCGCCTGGCAAGTTGGTCACGACACTTACTTCCTTGCAATACCCCAACTTCCTCACAAAAGCCTTATTTAACCATAAAACCCACATTTTAGATAAGCTCAGGTGGGCTCCTTCTCCAGGCCTACATTCAAATGACTGCTTGTTTCAAAGAAAGATTACACAGTTGTGTGAAGTTTGCCTCACTTTAAATGCACGATCGAAAGACTCAAACCAGCGCGCCCGGAAATGCTGCCATTTCCCTGTAGTTGGCATCCTGCCCACTCTCAAGTTCTCTGCTTCCAAGATGCACCTTTTCACATAATAATGGCTCTCGCACGGCTTCTGGTCTGATGTACAAGGTTGCAACAGACCAGCGCGCCCACGACAGCACACAGAAAGGTGTTATAAACTTTAAGAATGACGTTTTTAAGGACACACAGGTGAGACAGGGATGCAAAGAAGTCCAGAGGAATTAGATTCCGAAGAGCCAGGAGCCCTTCCCAGCTGGGCAGTGACTGGCCCTCCTCCCCGGGGACATCCTCAAAGGATCGGGCTTGCTGGGGTGGGTGGAGGGTCTCTACTCGCTTGAGGAGATGTCCGTGGAGGGTTGTTTCTTTAAAAGTATTTGTAAAGTATCTGGTTGGCATGTTGGGCTGAAATCTGTAGGAATTATAACTGCAGAGCTAATTCTACCTTTGCTGAGTGTGGGCCGCTGTGCTGGTGGTGCGGGGGCTGGAGCCTGGCATGACACGGGTTGACAAGGAAGATGAGAGGGAGCTGGGGTCAGCGCGGTCACACTGCGGGGAACATCTGTCACCCGTGGACACCTGCCTTCAGTCCTGCTGCCAACAGCGTGCTGCCGGGAAGCTGTTGCCCAGCAGTAAAGACTGACTTCACGCTTCTGACCGGACTCTCCTTTGAGTCACAGGCTGCCTGTCCTGCAGCCCCTAGAAGGAGGTTCTCTGGAAGGTTCTTTTCAACATTTTGAGTCAGCGGGGAGCAGCAATGGTCTAAGACCCCAGGTCACTCCTTTCCTACTTTTTTTTTTTTTTTTTTTACTCCTTTCCTCTTAATTGCAGCCAATATCCTGCTTAGAAGTTCGTCACAATCCTTAACAGAAAAACTCCTTCACCTGACCCCACTATTCTTTGGTGAGAAGGTGAGGGAAGAAGTTTTCGCATACTCAGGTGTGGGGAAGTTATTCCGGTTATACATGAGTTAACTCGAATTTCATGTTAACTAGAACAGCCTGAGTGTGGCCTATGACACGCATCGTACGTCTGCTTTAACCATTAAAGAAAAGGGCTCACTGACCAGAAATAAAGGACGTCCCTGTTAACAATAAAGATGAGATGCCTCCCTCCCTGGGACCCCTTCAATGAAAACACTGCCCTCCCAGGCGCCAAGGCCATACTGTCCCGCTGCGTCCGTGCCGGTCTTTTTGGAAACATTGAAGGAACGTATCCCTGACTGGTTTGACCTCTGTTCTGACAAGATTTAAAACCGCGCTGAAAACCCTGCCTCTCCAGAGCAGATCCGCAGAGCTACTGAGAGGCCGTCTCCTGGGCCACAGTCCTCAGTTTGGCTCAGATAAAACTCCTTCCCATTCCTATCATAGATTGTTCACTGTCGACAAGGGGATGCTTCTACCACCCTCCAGGCTTCGTGCCACCCGCAAAGCCCATGAACAATTCCCGGCGATAAACATAGAATCTGGGTAAAAAAACAACATCTAACCTTTCTTCTCCTCTGTGCTGAGTCCAGTCTCTCTTGCTCACAGCGGGCCGCGGACACGGGGCTCGCACCCGGCCCTTCAGCCTGGAGCTGCCGGTGGGAAACAGGTGAACCTGCACCTCAGCTCGCGGCCGCGTGCAGACGCGCAGCGCACGACACTCAGTCCAAGATGGCGGCGGCGGGCCGTGTGCAGAGACGCTGCGCGCGACACTGCTATCTGCAGCCAGAGCCGCGCAGGCCCGTGAGAACCCCGCCCCCTCCCCACCCTCGAGACCCTATAAAGCAGCTCCACCATGGCCTGTTCGGCTTGTCGGGAGAGCTTGTCCTCTCCACCTTCTGATCGGAGAATAAAGCCGTCCTTTGCTTCTCATCCCAGCCTGGTCTCCTATTGGCTCGAATGACACCGGGCAGGAGGACCCTTGTTGGGACCCGACTTGGGAGGGTCGATGACAAATGGACAATCCTGCAGCCTTAAGTTCTCTTGTCTTGGGCCTCACTAGTCTCCCCCCAATTTTAAGAGGAGTCAAATTGGCTGCCAGCCTGGAATCAGTGGGAAGAGAGAGCCTACTTCAAATGTTTTATTTCTTAACAACAAAATAAGAAATCAGACAAATCGGGCAGGTTAAGAATGGACAAGACAGAGTGAACACTGGTGTTGGTTATGTACTTCAGTACTTCACTTTACTTTTTAATAGGATTGAGATTTTTAATTAAAATAATGCAAAGGGAATATAAATTTAAAAGATTTTGTGTGTGTGGGGGCGGGGGTTTCACTGGTGGCGCAGTGGTTAGGAATCCGCCTGCCAACGCAGGGGACACGGGTTCAAGCCCTGGTCCAGGAAGATCCCACATGCAGCGGAAAAACTAAGCCCGCGCGCCACAACTACTGAAGCCTGCGCGCCTAGAGCCCCTGCTCTGCAACAAGACAAGCCACCGCAATGAGAAGCCTACCCGCTCGCCGAGAAAGCCTGCGGGCAGCAACGAAGACCCAACGCAGCCAAAAATAAATTAATTAATTAAAAAAAAACCTGCTTAAAAAAAGTACACTGAACTGTTCACAGGTAAAATAATATGATGCTGAGATCTGGTTCCAGATAAGGGGCGGTGAGTGTTGGTGGTGGACTGTAGACCGGAAGCGAGACTGGCTGACTGCCCAAGCAGGTGGACAGGTACGTGAGGTTTACCTCTGGAGACAGGAGCGGCTGCTGCACTCTTGGAGGGAGGCGATGGGAGCGGCTAGAAGGGACTGTTTGAATATCCGCACCAACAATCTCCTCCGCCCCTGAGGGCAGAGCTCAGGGGGCACCTGGGAGGAGGTGTCGGGGTGCACGGCCAGGCCGCCCCAAGCATGCCCCCGCTCCCTCCAGCCCTCCCTGCCTGGCCGCAGCGCGCCAGCAGGTGCTCTGGCACGGCGCGGGGGGCTAAGTGGCGACGGGCCGAGCCACGACGACACGCGGTGCGCCTGCGCAGGGAGGTGCCGCCCGCATTTCCCAGGAACGCCCGCGCGCCTGGCCCCGCCCAGCAACCGAGAATCCTCTGCAAGCCGGAAGCTGGGCGTTTGCAGCGGGTGTTGGGACGGATGGGCCGTGGTCCCGGGAGGGCTGCTCTGGTCCGAACCCCTCCCTGTAGAGGGTGAGCGCGGTCTCTGGCCGTTCTCTCCCCTCGGCCTGACGGCGGGCCGTCCGGAGCGGGCGAGGGTCCCTCGTCTCTGGGTGGACTTACCCCGCTCGGGGCGGCGGAAGGTGGGCATCGAAGCCCCTCCGGCTTACTGAGAATTTCTCAGAGTGGGAGGAGGGCGCAGGGCCGAGGAGCCACCGCCCCGTTTGTGTACTGAGTGAACGGCTGAATAACTAGAGGAGAGGGTGCCGAGTTCACCCACGTCTCCTTCCGCAAGACGGGAAAGCGAGTCCGTGACCCCGGCTCTGGGAAGGGAGAACCTCTGACGACCCGCGGACCTCTGCTCGGATGGGGACGGGGCTCCTGGGCGCCAGGCAGGGAGTGGTCGGCAGGGGCGGCATGGCTCGGGCGCGGGTCTCGGCAGCCCTGGCCTCTCGCTTCGTGGGCAGCCGGCCGCCCCTCCCGTGTTAGCCCGGACTGGCGGGTGCGCGCGTCTGTACCCCTTCGCTTCCGTGCTCCAGGGCTCTCCCGGTTGGCTTTTCTGTCCCAGCGCTCTCGCCCTCCTCTGCACACCCCGAGTGTTGCTCCTTTTGCTAATTCGTCTGGTGTTCGCCTAGCCGGTAGACCTCAGCCCGCACCCTGTTGTGCAGACGCAAGAGTCGGCTGATGTGTTCTGTGAAGAGTCAGAAGGTAGATAGTTCAGGTCTCTTGATGGTCCACGACTTTGTCTTTGCAACAGGAAAGCAGCCATAGACAATATTTAGAGGAATAAGTGTGGCTGTGTTCCAGTAAAACTATTTATTGATGCTGAAATTTGAATTTCATGTGTCAAGAGATATTCTAATTTTTTTCAACCATTTAAGTTTCATGTAATGTATTACACTCTAGTGTAAAGCATGATGCTCAGAAATGAGATCAAGTAGTCCAGGTGTAGTTTTAAATCAGTGTACAGTGTAGTGAGATCATTACTTTTCAACTTCTGGGTGTAGGTCTGATTTAGTATGACCGAAGATTTTTCTTCAGGAAAAGGCCTCTACTCCGTAGGCTTGGAACAGGCAACTTCATTTTGCTTCCTCTCTTCTTACCTGTAGGCAAGAACGACCCCCCCTTCTCAGTGGAAGGGCATTCTTGGGAGAGACAGTAAGGCCACGGCCCTGAGTATCCCTACGTGTTTGTGCTGGTGTCTTTACCTGGGCCACTTCTCAGGCTTGTGTTTACAGCGAGCAGCGTGTCCCAGGACAGAGCATGCTTGCTTGCCGTTCACTATAAAAGGAGTGATTTCCCCAAATGTTGCTTTCCTGTGATGCAGTCCCGCCATCTAGGCCCACCGGTACCCTCTTGTGATTGGGGTGGGGATGAGGGAAAGCAAGGGTAATTGGCTCAGATATGAAGTCTGGCTACTGCTCTTGCCACGAGTAACAAAGTTCTTTGTCTTTGACCCAGGAGTCGCATGTCTTGTGCCAGCACCCATGAAAATAACAGGCGAGTTTATTATCTTGGAAGTCAAGTAAAATCTCAGACCCTTTGCAGTTCTGGATGGACACGTAAAATGATTCTTTTTTCTGAGGAAACAATCTTGATTATTGTGCAGAGGTTCCTGCAGAGATGCACTCATCAAACATTTATTGAGGGCCTACTTCCTGCCATGTGCCTGGCGCTATGCTTGGTGTAGGAGATACAGAAGTGAATACGCCAGTCTCTCCTCCTGGGAGCAGCGACAGCCGTCCATGGCTCCTCTCTGCCTCACACCCCAGTCCAAGTCACCAGCAAGCCCTGTATTCTACCTGCAAAACACACCACGTGCTGGGTCACTTCTCAGCACCTCTACCGCGGCCACGAGTGCTCCTCTGAATCACCTGTAAACACACCTTCCTAATTGGCTTCGCTGCTTCTGCCCTTGCTCCACTTTGGAACATTAGGATCACCTGGGCAGTGAAACACTGAGGTCCAGGTCCCATCCCAAATGAAGTTAATCAGCTGCTCAGGTCATTCTAACGTTCAGCTAAGAGTGAGAGCCACTGCTGTGGACGGTGAGATAGTGAGGGCTTTTCAGCAAATGGTGACACAGTCACATGCACTCCTCAACCTGCACAGCTGCACGTGGTGGTCCTGGTTAGATGTCTTTACTTTGGCAAATGTGGCAGATACAGTGAGAGGTGCAAGATCTGGGGTAGGGTGAACACTTACCTGGCTACAAAATAAACAAGAGCTGATGAAAGGCCTGAAATGAGGTAGTGGCTGTTGGGATAGAGAAGAATGAACTGGAACATGGAGGGGTAAAGCCCAAATCCCATGGTCCAGGTGGTCATTGACCACGTGGTTGCCGAACGGGGAAAAGATCTGGGTGGGAGACCAGAATGGGAAGGGGGAGGGAAGTGCATCGTTTTTTGGGCTCTTCTCATATAAAGATTTGAATTTAAAAAACACGGGGAGACAAAAAACTTTCAATGCTCTAATCTCATCAAAATACGTAATTAGGTACATACTTTCTGTGTTCTCAGTTTTCACTTAACTATATATATATATATATATTTTTTTCACTTAACAGTATTTTACAGGAAGAACTCAACTAAGGGCTGGAGCCATGGGTTCCAACCCTTGTTCTGTCACACTGTGTACGTGACCTCAGGTCAGCATCCTGGGCTTCACTTTCCCCGTCTACACAGCAGACTCAATGCTGCTGACAGGCTTACACACACATGCATACATATCACCGCAGTGCACATGCTTGCCATGTTCAATGGTTATAGTGTTCTGAGGTGGGATAATTATAGTGAAATAGAGCGCCACGAGGAAAGAAACGGAAATAGAGGGCTGGAAGTACATTTACAGGCACATGCAAGTGAATTCATACCGGCCGGAAGATAGAGCGTCGAGTGAAAACTTATGGCTTTAAGTTTTAAAGACCAAATAAAAGTTTAGCAAGAAAAACTAGTACTTTGCATGAAATAGACTCTCAGAATTCAAATTTAGATCAGAAACCTGCCTTAAGGAAATGTGATGGGAAAGGAGTGTGATTAACTTATCAACACAGTAAATCATCAAGTTCATAGTTAAAACACAACATAGCTGGTGTCCTTACTTCGTTGCTCTTAACTGCCCTCTACTTAACCCACTTGCCAGGTTGACTGACATGCTCCCGTCCTCTGGAAATGCTCTGCTGATGGCCTTGGCAAAAGACTTCGTGGTTAGGTTTGCTGCTTTCCTAGTAAGCGTTAACACTTGTGTTCTCTCCAGTTTAGTTTGCTCAGCAAGACTTGTTTGCTCCCAGAGTCCTTTGTCTGGGAGGTAATTATGTCTCCCATTACATAGATATTATGTAACTGATGAAACTGAGGGCAGAGTTGCCTTTATGCAGACTCAATGGTTGGAAGGGCTCAGCCCACTTGCTAAGCACGCCCAGTAGCAGTGAGCCTGCCCACTGCCCAGATCTGGTTTCTAAATTGCTACCTATTAAAAAGAGCCAGGGATTCCTGGAGAAATGGCTCATGTCATACCTGGGGCATTTAAAGTGCAAGGTGAACCTGAGATGGCTTTGTCAAAAGGCCATTAAGTGCCCAGGGCTTCCCTGGTGGCACAGTGGTTAAGAGTCCGCCTGCCAATGCAGGGGACACGGGTTCAAGCCTGGGAAGATCCCACAGGCCGCGGAGCAACTAAGCCCGTGCGCCACAACTACTGAGCCTGTGCTCTAGAGCCCACGCGCCTAGAGCCTGTGTTCTGCAACAGGAAAAGCCACCACAATAAGCCCGTGCATCGCAACGAAGAGTAGCCCCTTTGTCGCAATTAGAGAAAGCCCGCGCACAGCAACGAAGACCCAATGCAGCCAAAAATAAATAAATAAATACATTTACAAAAAAAAAAAAAAAAAAAAGGCCATTAAATGCCCAGAGGTTGGAGGGGTGGGTAATGTCAAAGGACAAAAGGGCTACTTGAAGTGTTCTAACTGGCCAAATCTGGGATAATTAGAGCATCAGAAACAATGATCATAATTGTTTGTGACACACTGAATCACTCGTCATCACTGCCAGACTCCTGCCTCTGAAAACTGGTAATTTAAGGAAAGACTTGAGCATGACCCTACGTGCATTCCCAGCCGATGAAGGAAAGCTCTTCCTTAAAGAATGCCAGTCAGTAAATGTAAAAAGAATGATAGAAAATTGCCATTTTGCAGGGGGAATTCCCTGATGGTTCAGTGGTTAAGACTCCTCGCTTCCACTGCAGGGGGCACAGGTTCGATCCCCGGTCGGGAACTAAGATTCCGCACGCCACATGGCGCAACCAAAACAAATAAAGAAAATCGCCATTTTGCAAATCTTGACGAAATGATTGATTCCGGCAAGGATCATCATCATTGGATCCCAAAACCACCAGATACAAGGCTGTTGGTAAACGGGCTATCCATGCACTGCTGGTGTCAGTGCACAGGCTATCTATTAACTGCAACAGTAAAAACATACCTTACATTGGGAAGATGTGGTGATCAAATTCTGCATCACAGATAGTGAGTCAACCAGATATTAATGAGACTTTTGTTGTGATGCAATATGAAATACATCTGTAAGGTGTTAATGTCAAAACTTTGTAACCTGAATACACCAAGCCTTTGGCCCTAATTGCAAATTTACAGAAACTACAGGAACAAGAAAAACAAACCACATGTAAACAATGAAAGTCAAGACATTCTACAACTGATCTGCTCTATTTAAAGAAAAAAAAAAAAAAGTCCTGGAAAAAAATCAAAGGTGGGAAGCTGTTCCAGGTAGATGGAACAGACAATCATGTGTAAGGCTTGCAATGAGACTGGATCAATAGGGAAAATGGAAACATGGGCTGAGCACTAGATATTAGTCCTGTTCATTTTTTGAGGTACATAATGTTACTGTGGTTGCTTTTATGAGATGCATGCTTAGTGTTTAGAGGTGAAATGTCTGTAAGTTACTTTCCAATTGTTCAGTAAAAAATATGGCAAAATGTTAATTTTTAAATCTAGGTGGATATACAATTTGTTTTATTATTATTTAACTTTTCTGTATATTTGCACATTTTCATAATAAAAAGTTGGAAATAAGACTGCCTGTTAAAAAAAACTTCAGGGCTTCCCTGGTGGCGCAGTGGTTGAGGGTCCGCCTGCCGAGGCAGGGGACACGGTCTTGTGCCCCGGTCCGGGAGGATCCCACATGCCGCGGAGCGGCTGGGCCCGTGAGCCATGGCCGCTGGGCCTGTGCGTCCGGAGCCTGTGCTCCGCAGCGGGAGAGGCCGCAACAGTGAGAGGCCCACGTACTGCAAAAAAAAAAAACAAAAACCAAACCAAAAAAACAACAAAACTTCAAAGCGTGGATCAGACAACTGTAAAAGTGGGAAAAACACAAAGATCTCGGATTCTCCACTATTATTATTATTGTTATTTTATAAGAGCGTCAGTTGCCTCAGTGTTTCAGTGGAAGACCTTATAAATGCATTATTTACATAAAACACACAAAGGTAGGAAATACAAATCAATGCAAAGAAAGGCGCTATGGACTGTAACATTCCACACATTCATTCCAGGAGAAAACAACGTTGTGTAAGTTATGAAGTGCTATTATAAAAATTGCATCTTAAATACAATGGTTATTTTTTAACATGATAACTATGGCATAAGCATAATTTGAGTATTATGCAACCTGGAGAAAATCTGCACTTTGTGAAGGATGATTCCGTGACATCAAGGTTAACTATTAGGAGGACAAGGGGAAAGCAACTTCTTGAAGAAAACACTCAACAAGAAAGACTTGAAGATGCTGGTACCCCAGGTCCTTAGCCACTGCCCCTCCCACCCCCCCGCCCCTGGCCAACCAGGTTTTTCCAACGTCCAAATGAAGCTGCATGGTCAACACATGCTTAAATTGGTATTTATGACACCAGAATTTATATCAGGTTTTCCTCACCTAGCTCAGGAAAACTTCCTCTGCAAAGATGTCCCATTTTTCAGGAATATCCCCATTGTTAAGATTTGGGGATTCTCATTCTTCATTTTTAAGCAGTTCCTGTCACTAACAAATGACCAATATTTGTTAAATATTTCTTTGCATGTATGCACCTAAAAGTATTTTAAATTTTGCCAATTTCACTCCGTATCAGTTACTTCTACCTTATTACTCAAGTCTAACTTGACTACTTATTTATTCATTAATTCAACCAACATAACTTGACCACCTACCATATGCAAGGCACTGAAGAAAGAAACAAGAACAAGAGGAAAGGTCAGCTCTCAGGACATGGTCTTAAATTCTGAGTGCAATGCTGTGGATAGTAAATAGTATTTTCACCCGTTTCTATTTGCGTTTCTACCAGTTTTCCTTTTATGCTGTTTGGGACCCCACAAACTCAGTTATTATTGTTGAATGATTACTGTATCAATGATAGTTTCTGCGTCAATTCTTTTTCCAATGAAACTTTTTTCCCTGTTATTTTAAGAGTAATCCCTATTTTACTTACACATACAAGGAGTACCAATTTCAATTATCCTTTCGAAATCAGTCATTTCAGTTTCAGTTTCTTCTTATAAACAGGCTGAATTTTGCTTTTTAATTCAAGTAGTCATTCATTTTCTTAGGTAAACCAAGTCCAGCAACACTTCAGTTGTAACAGTTGCCTCTGTATTATCTTTCTTCACCCTTATGTCTTCAATTTTTTCCCCCAACCCACTTTCTGCACTGAACTCAAACCTATTTTCCACTACTTGTTTTTTCCTCATACTATTTAAATAGCTGCTTTCATTACTTCCTTAAGATAATGGGGCTGCATCTGGCAACCCATTTTAGCAGGTTTCTTAGGTTCATTCCAGGACGTACTGGTTAACATCATGTCCTTTACTTTATCTTTCATTACTTTAGAAAGCTTTCTATTGCTTAAACCAGCTGTGGTTTTCAGCATTTAAGCCCTGGAAGAATCCAGTTAGGAAGTTTGGGCCCTGAGCACAGCAGGCACTCAAGAAACGTGTTTCAAAGGAAGAAACAGACTTTCTACAGTTAAGTCACAGGGGAACTTTAAGGTATGAATTTTGGAGTCAGGTGGGAAAAAAAAAAAGTATTCTTGGGCTTCCCTAGTGGCGCAGTGGTTGAGAGTCCACCTGCCGATTCAGGGGACACGGGTTCGTGCCCCAGTCTGGGAAGATCCCACATGCCACGGAGCGGCTGGGCCTGTGAGCCATGGCCGCTGAGCCTGCAAGTCCGGAGCCTGTGCTCCGCAACGGGAGAGGCCACAGCAGTGAGAGGCCTGCGTACCACACACACACAAAAAAGTATTCTTATTTTTTTCCTTCTGGATGACAGCTGTCAAAAGCTAGTGAAACTAAGTCTAATATGTCTTAAATATTAAGCTTGGGGGTTTAATCTTTGCCTGTAAATTTGTACACGTCTAAGGATTATAGACACATTAGCTTCTCCTAACAGATCATCTTTCATTAAGCTTCTCTTTCTTTAATGTTTCAGTATTTAAAGCGTAATTAAACTGTGGTCACGTAGAAATTAAGATACTTTCAACTTTGTTTTTTTTTTTTTTGCAAACCTACTGGCTCCACATGGCAGTTATGGTATAATAGGAAAAGGGAAATAAAAAGGGGGAAGGGACCTTTACATATTTAAGGCTTCAAAGCTGAGAAGAACTAAAGGCCTGAAAGCAGCTTTTTTTCTGTTACCCCAGGATTACTCTCTGGTGTGAAAGCTCTACTGGATGGAAGTTTTCCCAAGTTACATTCGTAAGGCCTCCTTAAGAAGTACTTGAAACATGGTAAGAGTTGATGAGTTACAGGATTTTGAGTACTCTTACTTTCCTAGGGTTTATTTCTGGAATGAATTAAACTGGTATCAAATAAAGGTTAAGAAGTGAATGTTTTCTTCTTAAATTTCACAGTACATTTAAATAGGTTATATCCACATCACTAATTCTGATACTTCTGCTGAGTGATAATCTAACCCATATTGCACTTCTCTTGAATAATGTTTCTAACACAGAATACAAAATAGAATTTTAAATGGTTAAGTTTTAAAACCTAAATGAAGTCTCCCATATGCATTAATTACGATGTTTGGCACCTGTATGAACACGCTGATGCTGAATGAGGTTTGTACTCTGGGTGAAGGTTTTACCACATATACGGCATGCATAGGGCTTCTCTCCTGTGTGAATTCTCTGGTGCTGAATAAGGCATGTTCTCTGGCTAAAATCTTTGTCACATTCATTACACTTATAGGGTCTTTCTCCAGTATGAGTTCTCTGATGCTGATTAAGTGATGATGAATAAATAAACGCTTTCCCACATTCGTTGCATTTATAGGGTTTCTCTCCGGTATGGATCCTTTGATGCTGAGTAAGATTTGCACCCTGTCTATATGCTTTCCCACATATATTGCATTTAAAGGGTTTTTCTCCATTGTGAATCCTCTGGTGCTGAGTAAGGTGTACACTCTGGCTGAAGGCTTTCCCACACACACTGCACTTATAGGGTTTCTCTCCGGTATGTGTTCTGTGATGTTGGGTAAGGTTTGCACTCTGGCTGAAGGCTTTCCCACATATATTGCATATATAGGATTTCTCTCCAGTGTGAGTGGTCTGATGCTGAATAAGAGTGGAGGAGTGAGCAAAGGCTTTTCCACATTCGTTGCATTTATAACACTTCTCTCCAGAATGAATCCTCTGATGTCGGATAAGGTAAGTGCTCTGACTGAACACTTTCCAACACTCATTGCATTTATATGGTTTCTTTCCTGTGTGTATCTTTTGATGCTGAAGGAGGTGTGTGCTCTGGCTGAACGTTTTCCCACACTCGTTGCATATGTAAGGTTTTTCTCCAGTATGAACTCTCTGGTGATTAATCAGCGATGAACTGTGGCTGAAGGTTTTGCCACACTCCAAGCACTTGTAGGGTTTCTCTCCCGTGTGTGTCCTCTGGTGGATGGTGAGGTGTGCGCGCTGGCTGAAGTCTTTCCCACAGTCGTCGCACTTGTAGGGTTTCTCTCCCGTGTGGATCCGCTGGTGGATGGTGAGGTGTGCGCGTTGGCTGAAGGCTTTCCCGCACTGGTGGCATTCGTAGGGCTTCTCTCCAGTGTGCATCCTCTGATGTGCAATGAGGGATGAGACGTGTCTAAACTCTTTCCCACATTCTTCACATTCATAAGACTTCTCTTTGGCATGGCTACTTTGGTGTTTGATGAGGGATGGGTACTTTCTGAACTTCTTCCCACACACATTACACTTATAAGGCTTCTCTCCGGGGTATATCTTCCTGTGTACAATACCATAAGAAACGTGACTGAAGGTGGCCTTGCTTTCGTCGTACACAGAAGTTTTATCATCTGGTTGGGTATCAAACTGTATCATTAGGTTTGAATGCTTTTCAAAATTACTTCTATATATATCATATTTATAGTCTTCTGCATGATCATCTTCTTCTGAAAGGACTGACTTCAAACTGAAATCTCTCTCATTGGTGGGAATTCTCCTGAAGGCCTCTGTTGCTTGCCCCTCCAATCTGTCATCATAGTCATAGGGTTCTTCCAGCTTGATGGTCTTGGTTCCATCCTTTGTGAGTTTAGAAACATTTTCCACCGGAGTACACTCTTGGGCTTCTGTTTCCCATTCTGAAATTTAAAAAGTACATAAAAAGTCTTCCTCTATTTGGAGAAAGGAAACTGCCAAAGCAGAAACAAAATAATGAACATAAATAAAATGCCTAAAAAGACTATGGCTCTGACAACCTCATAACGTGGTCCTTAATGCTTGGGAAAGGAGAATAAGAGGGCAGAAAACAGGAGTAAATTGTTGAAGAAGGAGAGGCTCCTCCCTATTCAACACGAGTGTCGAGTTAATAGAATAGGTTAGGTCAGGCGACAGAGCTAAGAAGTAAAAACAGACGATAAACTGTGGGACAACCTGGGATGAATTTTATTACACAAACATTTATAATCATATAAGCTGTAATTTACATAATGGGTCATAAAGCAGGCTGACTGTCACCACTCCTCCTTCCAATCTACCCTGCACACTGTACGTAATATTCTGGAGGCAGTTTCACGGTGTGTGTTCCGTGTTTTAATACGTCTAGTAACTCTTACAGCCTGAAGCCATGGTTCTCAGGGGTACAATCCCCAGACCAGTGGCGTGAGCATCACTGTCACCTGAAATATGTCAAGTGACTGGGCCCCTCCCAGACATACTGAGTCAGAAAATGGGGGTGGGGCTGAGCCCTCCAGGAGGTTTGAATCACACTGAAGTTTCAGGATCAGCGGCTTAAAGGACAAAAGTTAAAGAAAGAAAAGTTAAAATACCTCCACTCAGTACTGAGACCCCAAATAATCTAGCCTTTTCTACTGTACACTCTATCACAACTCATATTCAGCTTAAAGTTCAAAGTTACCCACATAACTTAGAACTATGTCCTTATAATCTTCTAAAGGTGCCACTAATTCCAGACTTCAGGTTTCTCTTATGACACCTTCTCCACCTACTGAAAAAGATGCTTATGGCCCAGCTCATGTTTCTCTCCTCCTTCTTAGAATCCTAAAGTACAGATTAGGTTGCATCATATGAAACTGCCTTTTTTGTAGGTCAATCTGGCTGAATATCAGCAGTTTCATATGGTCCAACCTAATAAAATATTGGGCCCATGGCAGAACTTGGCTTTATATTATTATTTCACAGTTTTGTGTGTTTCTTGTATTTCCAACTCAGATGCAAACTCTGGAAATGGCTTATGCTTCTTTTACATTTCCTTCAGAAAAGCACACATTTTTAAACCAGTCAGTTTACTGGTAATTCAGAAATTAAGATCATTAAGCAGGGCTTAAATATGTGTATATAACTAACTGGAAAGGACCAATTAGAAGTGTTAAATATCAAAGAGTGGTGTAATATTTCTAGCAGAAGAGATCAGTGTTGACCAGGTAATGAAGCAACACTTTTAGCGCAGATCTGGTTTGGGCTGAACCTGAAAGAATGGCTGGGTCCTGTATGATGTAAAGACCATAAAGTTCTGAGACAGGAACGGCCGTCGAAAGCCAACACTAGCTCGATTTGTGAATCATCAAAGTTTCCATTCCCTCAGGTATGACTGATGAGATGCCCTAACCAAAGGTTCAACTTATACATCTCTGACCTGATAAGAAAGTGAAGTCCTCAAAGCCAAAAATCAAGAGAGCAGGAAGACCAGAAGTCAGCAAAAGTTGAAGCTGGCTTCCTGAGGCACTCCTCCATCCTGCTGACGACCTTCAGCTTCCCCTTGAGGGTGCAAGGGGCTCGGGGGCCAGAAGACAAAGCCTGCAGCCAACCTGGGGCAGCTGGCAGGAGTCTGCACACTCTGTGCTACACCCTGTATAAGGACAGGCTAGAAAAACAAACAAAACCCAAACACCTCACCTCTACAGAAGGAAAAGAGGACCTTGCCTTTTTCAGTTTTGTGCTCTTTGGTGGGAGCAAAATCTCCCCCCAAAATACATAATCATAAACTGCCCCTCTTGTGGGTTTACAGCCTTAATTCAACCTGAATCACCAAAAAACCTCAAGTGGTCCCAGATGGGCAGCACCTCCCAGAAGATGGTCCTGACTCCAGCAAAGGCCTAGCTCCATCTTGCCATGGGTTTTCTCGGTGTTGAGAGTGTGCTGAACTCTCTCCCTAAAGAATTCACTGTATATTTTGGGTCATTCTGCCAACTAAAGCAAATAGGCCATAAATTATGAGAACTAGCTTTTCAAGTAGTAGGACCCTCAAAATACCAGATGACCAGATAAAGTTAACTTTTTAAAAAAGTTAAGCAATTCACTCTAAAGTAGAGTATTATATTGTCATTATTGTTTAATTTGCTGTTAATGCTAGATTCCAGCATCAATACTGGTAGACATACTAGAAGGCAGCGGCTGAAATTAAAAAAAAACAAAAAAAAAAGGGAATAGGAAAGCAAAATGCAAAAGAGTACAGTGTACTTCTTTTGTATACAAAAGGAGAGATAAGACTATATTTACGATTTATCTCTTCAAAGAGAAAGACAGGAAGGATAAACGAGAGATAAGTGAGCCCTGTAACCTACAGGAAGTGGACGGGAACAGGGCAGAAGGGATGGGAGTGTACACCTTTCTATAGTTTTGACTTTTGAACTGCGTTAATGTTTTTACATACTCAAAAATGTAAAATTAAATAAAGGAACAAGAAAATACTAAACTTGAATACAAGTGTAATCAAACAAGTTTAACTGTGTATCAAACTGTTAAGATAACCAGAAAGGAAGAATTCAAGTTAACTTTGAACCCAGTATCCTCTATATCTTTAGTGGAATATATTCTAAGGACATGAAGGAATTTTGAACGTTACCTGAGCAGTCTGTTATCTGAGAGATAATGATATACTTCTGAAACCATTTTTGTGTGATTATATGACAGAGCAAATGAGCAGATATACTGATATTGGGAACCAGATGACTCATTCTGTGGGAAAGGAAGTAGAAAACAGATATGGGGAGGTACAAGATAGACTGCCCTTGTGGTGCTAGATTTGAATTCAAGTCACCAGTATGAACTCAGGATTCAAAAAACCTACAAACAGGGCTTCCCTGGTGGCGCAGTGGTTGGGAGTCCGCCTGCTGATGCAGAGGACGCGGGTCCGTGCCCCGGTCTGGGAAGATCCCACATGCCGCGGAGCGGCTGGGCCCGTGAGCCATGGCTGCTGAGCCTGTGCATCCGGAGTCTGTGCTCCGCAATGGGAGAGGCCACAACAGTGAGAGGCCCGTGTACCACAGGAAAAAAACAAAAAAACAAACAAAAAAACCCTACAAACACACAAACACACACACACACACACACACACACACACACACACACACACACTTCACAGCTCTATCTACTGAACAGATCTAGAAGCAATGGTACCCAGAGTAGTGAGCGCACTCACTGCCCAGATCCTGGCCTCTCATCACTAATCCCCACTAAGATGAACCACTGTTCCTTAGGGAAATTCCAGGTCTAAGGTAGGCATGAAGTAAGCCCACAGACCATTCTCTGCCAGAAAGCAAGGAAATGCTCAAAGACTAATGGGGACGTCTCAGAAGGACTTGATCTGAAAGGCTCCCATCGCTGAAATTTGGGACAACTGAGCAACAAAAACAAATACCCCCCCCACCACTGGAATTAATGGACTAACAATACATTGAATTTTTAAAAATTCCACTAGTCCATAGTGACATCTACACATAAAAACGGGGTGGGAGGGATAGGTATTCCTTACAGATTAATCATTTAGAAGAGATGGTGGAATTAGAAAATCACCATTTTGCAACCAGCAATGTAATAAAGCAAGGATCCACAGTGGATGCTAAGAACCTTCACTGGAAGGTCATCAGGGAATAGAACAGTCACGTGACCTCTAGGTGTCGAGCCACAGGTGACAACACAGATGCAGGAACCAGGTGAATGCGGCAAACAGGTGGGGACTTCTGTCTGCATAGATCTGGCTTTATATATTTTTACAATTTTTGATCTTGCAAACATGTTATCTTTTTCAATAATTAGAACATAAAAAAGAAAGGAATGAGGAGAGTGGAGGCAGGGGGCTACAGGGTTTTGTCAATAAACAGAATAAAAGAAACTCAAAAAGAATTTGAGAAGGTTTGAAATTTAAGATTTTAGGGGACATTCATGCATGCTTAAAAATAGAGGGAGGAAACACACGGAAAGCCCCAGACAAAACTCTAACGGAGGGAACCCAGGGGTCATGGAGAAGCACAAAATAAGAGGGGGGTTGGGGGTGGGTTGGCAGCGTGTAAAAATGACACCTGGAAAATCTCTTGCGAAGACGGCCTCTGTAAGGAAGCAACGCCAAGCAGCCCAGTGTTCTCAACAGGCTGGGATGTCTTTGTGCCAAGTGACTTGGCCACATGCGAAAACACATCTCACCATACTTAGGACAGTACACGCTCTTAAGCACAAAGAATCTCATCGGCTGGTGGTTCTCTCACCTGGACTAGGGCCTTCTAAAATTTCTTTTATCACCATCCATGGTTCTTCCAATATGGGAATCACGGTTGGTCTGTACACTGTAAGTCCTGTTCGGGAGGAACAGAGTGAGTTTTACCCTGGAGATAAACAGTTGTTCAAGTTTTCCTACCTGACTTCTTACCCATGAGGACAGATCTCTACAGGAAAAGAATGGTTCACGGACATGACCTCATGAATGAGGTCACTGTCCTTTTCGGAGCTGGGACAAAAATTTCCTGCACGCTGGAGGATGCACGCCTAGAGATCACGGGGAAGGAGGCACTGGGTAGGGTGCGGCGTCGGGTGGTGGCCCTGGGAGGCTGTGCGTCGTACCTTCTGATGACCTTTCACTTAGAAACCTTTCATTTGGGAAAAGGGAGAAATTTGCCATTTCTGTGCCTGAACGGACAAGCACGCTCACCTCTAGGCCCGACCATTTTTAACAGCTGAGGGGAGAAAGACTCGGGTGTGTATGCAGGGAGGAGGGCCGGGCGCGGACGACGCTCACCTAGAGAAACCATGTTCCAGTAGTTCTGCAGCGTCACCGTCTTGTACAGTTCCTTCTGCACAGGACGCATGAGCTCCCAGTCCTCCCGGGTGATGTCCACGGCCACATCTGTGAATGTCATGGATTCCTGAAACATCAAACGTGACTTAACTTGGTTCAGGAACTAGTAGGAAGGGGACAGCGACAGCACAGGTGTGTGTGTGGTGGGGGAAACCAGAGTCTTGAGCGCTGGTAGGACCCTAAAAATTACCTAGTCAATACCTTTACCCAATGTATGGATAAGCAGACCTGAATGGCCTGAGGGGAAGTCTGAAAACAAAGTAGAATACATCAGTTTCAGTGCATGCGTTGGTGGCTCCATCTTAAAGAATAAAAGGATTTAAACATTGATGACACAGAGAGAATGGTTTGACTTTCAAGCATTGCCTTACAAATAAATTAAATGTGTTACAGTTTGACATTTTAAGATATTTTCTGTGCTCTATGATGGAATGCAGAGCCCTTCCTTCTTCCCTCCTATCTATCTATCTATCTATCTATCTATCATCTATCTCTCTATCTCTCTACTTTTGGCTGTGCTGGGTCTTAGTTGTGGCATGCAGATCTTTCGTTGCAGTGCGTGGGCTCTTCGTTGTGGCGTGCGGGCTTCTCTCTAGTTGTGGCACACAGACTCAGTAGTTGCGACATGTGGACTCTCTGGTTGTGGTGTTTGGGCTCCAGAGCGCGTGGGCTCTGTAGTTGCGGTACGTGGGCTTAGCTGCCCCACAGCATGTGGGATCTTAGTTCCCCAAACAGGGATGGAAACCGTGTCCCCTGCATTGGAAGGCAGATTCTTATCCACTGGACCACCAGGGAAGTCCCCCTTCTTCCTTTCTAAAATAAAACTGGTACCAATAACCACACTGAACTACTGTACCTGTAGATACATTTCACAGTCTGGTAAAGTTAGCAACCCTCTGCTCTTCCTTCCTTTGTTTAAAAAAAAAAATTCTTGCTTACTCCCACATGTTTTTCAAATCAACTCTGTTTCTTTAAAAAATTGTACTGGGATTTTTCAAATCACATGTAAGTGTATAATTTAGGGAGAGCTGGCAGTCTTACAGTATTCAAGGCTTCTTTCATGTCTACAGAATAACACAGGACTGCAAAGCTTATACTACGCTTAGTCGTAGTTATTTTAAATGTGGGGGTAATACTGTGAATGGACCCTTTTATTTCATTTTAGCATCTATCTGATTTTTACTTATATTTAAGAAAGTGATTAATTTTTTATGCCATTTTCTGTCGTGGTCACTTTACTCAAATTCTCTATTATTGTTTCTAACAGTTTTTCCCTTGATTTTCTTAGGTTCTTTTTGTAAACATTCATATTATCTACAAATAATAATTTACTCTGGTTACCAATTTCAGACCATGTATATTTTACAGTGTATTTTACAGTAAACCTTTCTCTTAAGATGGCCTGAGCTGCTCTTCCTTAAAATAACACAGACTCGTAATAAACAGTAACAACAAACAATACATGGCCTTTAATTACTTGTTAACAAAGAAAAATAATAACTATTGTCTAATCTTCCTGTGATCTTCTTCATCACTTACTGTAATCCAGGCTAACAGGTCTCATAATATTTAATTGTCACAATCTAAGAGGAATATTCATTAGAGCTTAGTAACTCAGGCTATGAGTGGTTAAGTATCTTGCCCCAAATCACAGGTTCAGTGGCAGAACCAGGAAGCAAATCTAGATCCATGTGGCTGTGGAGGTGAATCCCTTAACATCTATGCACTACCACTGCTTTAAAGTAAAAAAGTGAGGAAAGGGATATCACGGGAAGCAATGGATCCCATTTCCTATACAAAGCATTCACCTACCTTAACAGGCCACGGTGACTTAAGGAGAAAACCTGAGGCTTAGGTCCTTCATAGGACTTCTGGGGTCACAGAAGGTAGAGGGCCAGGTTAGAAAATGTCCTCACACACTAGGAAGGCATTTTAAAATCACAGAAGAAACTGACACTCACTTTGGTCACGAAGTCATTGAGCCACCCTGCCTGGAAAGCTTGTCTTCCTTTGGGGTCCTCCTCTGGGGTCTCCTGGGAAAGGGTGGAGCTCTGAGGAACAGCTAGCGAAGAGAAAGAGACCGTGGTGGAGATCAGCCCTGTTTGAATAGCCTAGGAGACTCTTCACCAATAGAAGCCTACATTTTCTTAAAGCGAGGAATCAGAAGGAAACCAAAAACAAAGCCCCTGCTTCACAGAACCAGAGAGAAGGGGCAATGACTTATCCTGAAACTTGTCCTGTTTTTGAGCAGGCTTCAAAAACGAAGTCTGCTCTGGGATGCTTCAGAATATGTACCAAATTCAGAGTTTTCTACTAAACCCTTGCATGATAGAAATTTTGTGAGCTGTCTTTTTACTTAGTAAAGAAATATTCTCTGGACACTTCTCTACATATTTGGAAGTGTGTTACCATAAAACCCAATTCACAAAGCAAATGATTTATTGGCAGAATGGTTCAAACCTCTGCAGGGAAACTTCCTGAGGGCGCACATAGGGGTAATTTGGTTGTGTCTGGCCACTGTTTATGATACGTCCTCTGGGTTTACAGAACGTGTGTTGGGTTCCGAGCAGTTGGAAGAGGAATGCCAGGTGGGACGGGGCTCAGTGAAGTCTGTTCTCACTTACTCCCTAACCTCCGTTTTTCTAATCACCTCAAAGGGCTGCTCTCTGACGTGATGGCTGTCTTCTTGGACCACCCAGGACTCCTCCTCTCTCTGCCCTTACAAGTCTTACCTTCTTCCTCTAGAATCTGAGTCAAATCCTCCACCAGAGTCACCACTTCCTCGCTGCTCTTCGGGTACTGGGACTTCACCCAAGTCCTAACCTCCCCAGGCAGGATGCTCAGGAATTGCTCCAGGACCAGCAGCTCCAGGATTTGTTCCTTTGAGTGAATCTCGGGTCTCAGCCACTTAAGGCAGAGCTCTCGGAGCTGATTCAATGCCTTTCGAGGACCAGCCAGGTCTGGGTATGGAAAATTCCTAAAATTCTGCCGACAGGTCTCAGTGTCACGCAGGAGTCTTGAGGCGAGCGTTTCCTTCTCAGCACTGCGGGGTCCACTCTGAGCCTTGTCCGGCTTCCACATTAGAAGGACTTGGGCACGTGACGAACTGGTCGTCCTCTTGCTCGGGGAGAACATGGCTACACACAGGAGAGTCAACCCGGCAACAGCCTTTATTTCTCCAGGAGTGAGCCGAATGCTTGAAGTCGCATGCTAGAACCACAAAGGCATTTACCAAGGGCTGCTGCGGCCAGGGGCAGGACAGAGGCAAGGTAGAGTTAGCAGTCTTCCTTACAAACTCTGAGCCCAGAACTTGTAGGGATGGCTAAGAGACCCTGAAACACAAGAACAGACACAAGGTCAAGTATTCCTGGTGGGCTCTGCCATACGCACAAACAGTAATAGGCAGGCGACCCACAGTGTACAAATAAACACTGAGAGTCTACCGTACTCTACCTCCCTGATATCCTTAAGACTTGTAAAATAGATGCAACGTGCCCTGGGCACGGGTTGGGGCTGCCATAAAAGGCTGGTGATAGAAGCAAAGGAAAAAGACAGATCAAACTTCTAACTTGTTGAAACAAACATTTTTTACAGAAAAACAAAAGCTTCAGTATTATAGTCACTGATGGTACAGAAGCTGTAATGACTGAAGTGCCTCTAAAAAACAGCAAATCTGTTATTTAGAAAAAACTGGGAGGAGAACTTCTCCTTAAAGAGCTCAAGGTTCCCAAGGGAACGGTCAGGGAAAAAGGGCGAGCCGTTTACCCGCTCTGCGTATCAATGCCAGACTGTTCCAGCCCTGCACTACCAGAGGGCTGGGCACGGGAAAGAAGCAGACTGGTGTAACCTGAAGCCCGTGAAGAGCTTCTACAGGACACAATTCCTAAGGAATACATTTGAAACCAGGATTCCCGCAGAAAACCTCACTGCAGGCCTGACCTGGAGCAGAACCGACACCACTTGTCCACGGGCTCCAGCTCTGAGCCCCCTCAACCCGTCGTGTCCCCCAAAGCCGGCTGCGCACCAGGCCTACAGGGCAGAGGCACTCCTCGCCTGCCCACCCCCGCGAGGTCCCCCTAACTCCGCAGTCTGAGGCTCGCGGGCCGCTGCGCGGGGACTGCCCTGCAGCCCCTGCCCCGCAGCCCCGACCCCGCAGGCCGCCCGCATCCTGACCTGTGGCCGGACCGGGGACGCGCAGCCGAGCGGCCCGAGAAGCCCCGGGCAACAATGGCGGCGGGCGCGGCGCCTGCGTGGCGGGCTCGGTCCCGCGCTGCGGAGGGGCCTCGGCCCCGCCGCGTCCGTCCCGTAGAGAACGGCGCCTCGGCTGGAGCCTTCCGTGCAGCCGGTCCTGGGAAGCCCGGCCCGGAACCCACCGCGCCCCGACTCCACTCTGACCTCGCCTCGGCGCCACTGCGCATGTGCGCAGGAAGGACGCCGCGCACCCTCGGAGCCAATCGGAAGCCGCGCCCGGCCCTCCCTGCCAGACCTGCGGACCCTGGACCTGTCTCCATGGCAACCTCCTCCGCCCATTGCCGGGACTTGCTTGTTAGCCGCAGAGGTTCTGAGGGAACTTTAAAGTTTGCCTGAGCAGAGTCAGGTCTGGTAGACGACTGGGAGGGAGGTCGGGGAGCTACAGCATCTGGGGGAAGGGAATGCGGATTGGGCGGGGGGCGGTTGGAGCCCCGCGCTAATCAACCAGAGAAAACCTGGTGGCAGAGTTCACGGAGGAAGGATGGACAGGGAAGATGTGGGTCTTAAGGCAGAAAGAGCCGAAGTGCTGGTTTGGGGTTTACTGCTCATAACCATTCACTCGTAAAGTCTCCGAGTCCCTCCGCAGGAATCTGATTCTGAGACTCTCAGATCGGAAAAAAGAACAACATCCAGCGTCACGTTGTTTATGAAAGACTCACAGCATAAAATGCTTGAAAATAAAAGGATAGAAAAACATTCAGGGGGTCCCATTATCTAATGCTGTGTTGGCAAACCAACGTTAGATAATGTTGGCAAAACTCTTTAATGGAGTTAAAGAACAAGCATTTTATTATGCTCCTGGATTCTGTGGGTCAGGAATCTGGAAGGGGAACAGTGGGTGTGGCTTTTCTCTGCTCCACTGTGTCTGCAACCTCAGTTGAGATGATTTGATGGCCGGGAGGGTCCACTTCCAAGATGTCTTCTTTACTCACATGCCTCCTCTTCTGGCTGAGATGGCTCAAAGATGAGCTCAGCCTGGATATGACCAGAGTGCCTATATGTGGCCTTTTCGGCATGAAGGACTCAGCCGGCAGCTGAGATGGCAGCTCTGGGCTTCAAGAGCAGGTGTTCTAGTGAACAAGAGACAAGCTCCAAAGCTGACTATGATATAACCTCGGAAGTCACAAAGCATCACTTCCATTGTACTCTTGGTCAAAGCAGTCACAAGTCTGTGCAGAATCAAGTGGAGTCTGATGTAGACCCCATCTCATGATGGGTGGAGTGTCAGAGAGTCTTAATATTAACCACACCAGACAAATTTGAACAACAAGAAAGTTGGGTAGTTTGATGATCTTTGATGTGTCAACTTGGCAAGGCTAAGTCTCCCACTGTTTAATCAAACCCTAACCTAGGTGGTGTTGTAAAGGTATTTTGTAGGTGTGGCTAAAGCCCATAAACTCAGATGAATTAAGTAAAGGAGATTATCTGAAATAAGTTGGGTGGGTCTGAATGAATAAGTTGAAAGGCCTTCAAAGCAGAATTGAGGCTTCCTAGATGAAGAAGAAACTCTGGACAAAGCTTCTAGCCTGCCCTTCCTGACAGACTGCCCTACAGATTTTGAACTTGCCTAGTCAGCCTCCACAATCGAGTAAGCCAATTCCTTGCAAAACAAAAAACAAAAAACAAAAAAAAACCCTCCTAGTATGTATGACCTACTGGTTCTGCTTCTCTGGCTGAACCCTGACTGATGCAAGTCATAATCCTAATGTCTGACAAAATAGAATCTTAAAAAATCATTAGGAAAAGATAAGCATGACATCTACCTATAAAAGTTATAAAACTTGACAGAAGATATATCCATCATAAATATATATCTCTAAAAATAATGCCTCAAAAGATACCAAGCAATAACTGATATACCTGCAGAGAGAAATCAACAACTGAACCTGGAAACTTTAGTACACCCGATAGGGCACATTGTGATGGGCTGCCAGGGTCCCCCTTCAGGGCTGGGGCGCCCATTCCTCCAGCTGCCAGTGTGTGAATACCTCCCTGGGAATTGTCCTGGCTGAAGGGAGCTGCCCCTCTCAGGTCACACGTCCTCCCCAGGGGCACTCCACTTCCAGTGGTGCTCGCTGCAGGGGTTCAAAGACCTTGCCCCCTTGCCTCAACTTGCAGTCTCTCTAAAGGGCCATCCTAGTTTGAGTTCCCTGTAGAATCAAATGAGGCCTCTGTTGCAATTGTACAGCAGTTCAACTTTTTCCTCCGCCCACTCTTCCCTCCAGGTATCACTTTTTAATAGGTATTTTTCTAGAGAACGCTATCCAATAACACCTCTGCACGCGATTTCCATCTCAGAATCTGCTTCCATGGAATCTTACCCTATGACAAGTGGTACCAGCCGTGATCCTAGGAAAGCAGACTCTAAGATGGGATTTGGGTGAGAGATCACTCGTCAGCTTGCCGTCAGTGAGGACCCTATCACTTGTGATTGATGGACTACTGATAGCACATGTCAGGCTGTAGTGGCACAATCATTAAAACTGTCCCTGGTGTTGAACCAGGATGGGATATTGATGGGAGGGAACCGCTGGTGGGTGCTGCATCTTAGATCTTTAGGAGTTTGGGGGAGGTCGCAATTTTCCAGACTGTGGAATTGAGTGGCTATTACTGGGAGCCATCGACAAGGACAGGTGGAGGGTGGTTAATCACCGAGTAAAGGGAAAGTGTGAAAATCAGAGGGCTTCTTGAAGCCTGATGGCAAAAATGTAAGAGTAGCATAACTGCAGATAAGTTGAATTCTCAATCCCAGAAAGTTTACTATGTCAAGGTCAGGACCTTGTTTGGAAAGGAGGAAACCCTGAGACTTGGGATGGGGACATTCAGGTTGATGTGGGCAAACACCTTGAAACACCAGTCCCTCTGGGCCTGCAAATGTGACCCACGCCTCCCAGTCTTGTTTGAAGATGATGCAGACTAAGGCCTCCACTTTGTGATAAAACTGGTGCAGTCTACTCTTTCCTCCCCTCCTGATAACTAGACCAATTACTAGGGTCCAGTCACTACAAAAGTCGACCAGGGAAACGCTGGGTTTGATAAGGGAGGAAGATTCAGTTGCCGTGGGCCTGGCCAATCTGTGTCTGTAGGAACCAGGAGAGCATGGGTCTGGATCCCGAGGATGCTGGACCACGGAGTGTAGAACACATAACTGAGTGCTGGAGAGTGTATTGGAAAGGAGCACACTTCTGTGATAAGTGTTTACACGCTCTGCTGAGGATGCCAGGAGGTGGTGCTAACACACTGCAAGAAGGGCTTTTGGTGGCTTGGAGAAATAGATGGCTCTTTGCTGAGCAGAGATGCCAGAATTGCTAGGCTCAGAGAAGTGGGCAATCCAGAGCAAGCAGAGGATGTAGGGCTGGAAAATGTACAAGCTCTGCTTCTTTGGAAGGCCGGGAAGACCCTCCGTTGAGATACAGAATGTGCTGGTAGGAGGGTTCACCAGCGTCACTGAGAAGCTCTGTGGGGCCGACGGTAGGGGTTCATTGCAGAACTCTGCTTACTGAACCTCAGAGACAAGTCGTCCTCAGTGAGCAGTGAGGCCAGAGTGGAAGGGGGGTGGGAGAGTGGAGGGAGTGCTTTACCTTCTGAGAGCGATGAGGACAACAAGGCGTCTCGACAGGGTGGTGCTCAGTGTATACAATCCAGTGGGATAAAGGCTTGGTTGATCCGGAGGTTGAGGTTAACCTTTACTTTTACTGACCAAGACAGAGGAAAACCGCAATATAATCAAATTAGAATGGAAAGTGGAGACATTGCTGAGGACTTTACATAAATGAAAAGTATTATAAGAGAGTGCAATGAACAATGTACGCCCACAAATTTAGGTAATTTAGATGAAACTGAAAATTCAATTCCAGTGATTCAGCAGGCGGCCGGCCTCTGTGCGCTGCCCGCCTCTGGCCACAAGAGGGCGGGCGAACCCCGCCCTTTCCGACCCTCCTGGAGCGCATGCGTGTTCCGGCCGCGGATAGGGCGTCTGGTGCACCAGGAGGAAAAAGCTTAGAATGCGCTTCCGGGCTTCTTATGCAGAAGCTTTCGTTTTTCTAGAATTCCCTTGTGTGTTTCGTTCTTTACTTTCTCATGGTACCAGGACCTATTTTACAATAATAGCGCTCACTGAGGCGTTTGAACGTCGTACTCATAACGTGAGGGAGTTTTGTGGGTTTTTTTTTTTTTTTTTTTTTTTTTTGCGGTACGCGGGCCTCTCACTGTTGTGGCCTCTCCCGTTGCGGAGCACAGGCTCCGGACGCGCAGGCTCAGCGGCCAGCGGCTTAACGGGCCCAGCCGCTCCGCGGCATGTGGGATCTTCCCGGACCGGGGCACGAACCCGCATCCCCTGCATCGGCAGGCGGACTCTCAACCACTGCGCCACCAGGGAAGCCCATGTGAGGGAGTATTCTATAAAATTCAGAGAAAGAAACGCAGACGGGGGTGAAGGAACGGACAGAATCTTGGTCCCTTCGAGCCCAATATGAGCTGGAAGTGGGAGGGGAAACAAGCGCTCCCCTGGACGTGCTTTTATACATTTTTTAATGTTTCGCTTTCCCTGTAACGTTAAACTACTTGAAAACATTGAAAAATTGGAAAGTAGGGGTGTTAAACATCCTGTCTAGTTTATACCAAAGGAAAACTTATATGTCTACTCTCCTGGCTTTACTGGAAGCAAGGTCATCAATAACATTTAAAACATATGCTTCTTACCTTATCTCGTTTTCACTTGATATAATTGACATGTTTGGCAATTTCTCACGACCCAGTGACAATCTTAAATAATTGTTCATTAATTTCAGTTTTCTCTCTTGAAGGACCCCATCGTGACTGTTTATCCCCAAAGACTAATTAAGAAACTTTTCTTCATTATTCTGGGTAGACAGCCCACTTCGTAAAACATGTGTTAGACTTTTCAAATAAAGGAAAAAGAACCTTTCAAACAGTTTACTGAAAGCCGGGAGGCACACTTACTCAAGTCCCTTCATAAAGAGTAACCCTGAGTTGTGCTCTCGGTGGTCCCCACAGATCTGTCTCTTGCTTCAACAGTGTTTGGATGGAACAGACACAGGGACGCCCCTTGCTCCAGCTTCCGACCACCCCCCAACATTTTTTCCAGTCGCAATCTTCAGAATCAGCCACTCAAGCTATCCTTGGCCACTGGGACCAACCAACACCATTTCTGAGCTTAACTCCTTATTACCGAATCAACCATGAGCTCCCAGATTTGTCAGAATTATTCCATCGAGATAGAAGCCACCGTCAACCGCCTGGTCAACCTGCATCCGCGGGCCTCCTACACCTACCTCTCTCTGGGCTTCTATTGCGACCGCGATGAGGTGCCTCTGGAGGGCATAGGCCACTTTTTCTGCGAATTGGCCAAGGAGAAGTGTGAGGGCATAGAGCGTGTCTTGAAAATGCAAAACCAGTGCGGCTGCCTCGCCCTCGTCCAGGACGTGCAGAAGCCATCTCGAGATGAGTGGGGTAACACCCAGGATGCAATGGAAGCCACCATTCTCATGGAGAACCCAAACCAGGCCCTTTTGGATCTACATGCCCTGGGTCCCACCCGCGCAGATCTCCACCTCTGCGACTTCCTGGAGAGCCACTTCCTAGATGAGCAGGTGAAACTCGTCAAGAAGGTGGGCGACCACCTGACTAACCTCCGCAGGCTGGCTGGGCCCCAGGCTGGGCTAAGCCAGTATCTCTTCCAAAGGCTCAGACTCAAGCAGCACTAGGAGGCTCTGGAGCTAAGCGGCCTTTGAGGAGCTCCTCTCTCTGCAGCCACTGGGCAGCTTGTTAACCGCCCTGGAGCCCTCTCCCAAGTCTTGGACCAAAGGGAAACAGTAAAGCTTTTTGCAGCAAAAAAAAAAAAAAAAAAAGAGTAACCCTGAGCCCAGCAGGTTGTGTGTGGGGCTGTTTTCACTGTTAGGACAGGGGGCACTCTCCGCAGCTCCCAGGGGACAGGCCCAAAGAGCCAGTCTGGTGTCTGGTCACCACTGTGAGACAATTTTCTCTGTAGTAAGTCCTTGGGCTTGTTTCCAGCATAACAATGATGCTCATTGGACCAGAGAGCAATTTTTGTAGATTTTTCCCAGGAAAGAAAGTGGTGCTCTTCACAAAGTCTCCCAGCCTCTTGAAGGGTGGGGAGGTGTCTTTCTGGATTTAGTTTGTTAATCCAGCATTTCTCTTGTAGCCTTGTCATCTAAAAAATTATTTCCAGTTCTCCTGAATATAGACAGAATGACTTGAATAAAAATTACAAAACAGGGCTTCCCTGGCGGCGCAGTGATTGAGAGTCCACCTGCCGATGCAGGGGACACGTGTTCGTGCCCCGGTCCAGGAAGATCCCACATGCTTGCGTACCGCAAAAAAAAAAAAAAAAAAAAAAAAAAAATTACAAAACAAAGCCCTTTACTAGATACTAAACAAGTTAGCCTTAAAATTTTCAAACACCCTGAAAAAAATGTCAAAATCCCATACCTGTGTTTCAGGTGGGCAGTCTCCCTGTTAGTCTCAACTATGTCTTTCTGCAACATGGTTCTGAGCTGTGGAAGAAAAATACATCCATATCTGTCCTGGTTGACTCCGCATAAAAGGAAAGACAAGCTGCCATGATGTTTCTTCTCAAGTGTAGTGATCACAAGAAGACAACACATCAAAGGATATATGATCAGAGATTCCGAGGGCCATTGTCTGCATTTGGGAGTGAAGAATTCTGCAAAGCAGATTGAATGTTACCTGGTGTCAGAATGAATGTTTCTCAGTCTGTCTTCGCCTATGAGCTCCTACTGCTTTTATCAGCTAAATCACAATATTGAATACAATTCTAGATATTCTGCCCATGTTCCTGTTACCCTAACAACTAAACCCTAAGAGTAAGGCTCTCATAAACCAAGGAAAATGAAACAAAACAGTGAGGGAGTTACTACTGTATGTTAATTTTATTTAAATTTTATGATTATTCAGAGCTATTATATTGCGGAGTAATGATGGCCAAGCATGTAACTAAAATTGCTGTTTAAAAATTTGCTAGGGCTTCCCTGGTGGCACAGTGGTTGAGAGTCCACCTGCCGACGCAGGGGACACGGGTTCGTGCCCCGGTCCGGGAGGATCCCACATGCCGTGGAGCGGCTGGGCCCGTGAGCCATGGCTGCTGAGCCTGCGCATCTGGAGCCTGTGCTCCGCAATGGGAGAGGCCACAACAGTGAGAGGCCCGCGTACCGCAAAAAAAAAAAAAAAATTTGCTAAATGATTTGTCAATTATACCTCAGTGAAGCTAGGGGGAAAAACACACAAAAAAGTTAAATTTAAAAACGTTGTTAAATGTACCATCAATGTGTTCTATGTTAGGGTGTAAAAAAATCATATATTTCAAATAACCATCTGGAAATGGATGACGATCAGGTGTTTTTCCACAAAGGACTTGCCCCCTTGTATACCCCTATGCGTCCTGAACATGGTCCCCATAGATGAGGTGAAGACTTCAATTAGCTTTCAGCCCGTTTAATGCTAGTGTCAGCCTCCCTTACTTAGGACTCCTGAAGTGCCTCTTCCCATCCCAGCTGGTCTGCTGGATAAAGAAAGCTGCAGGCTGCATGGGTCTGGCTACACCCATCAGCAGTCAGTAGATACTCTATCTTGCCAAACATCTTGGGATGCTCCAACAGTCCTGAGGCCTGTGAAGCACCGCTGTGTACACCAGGCGGAGCCTCCGACTGGAGAGCCACTAGCAGTAGTTGGAGCTGGGCAAGGCCCCCCCGCGAAACTCCAGGGCTGCCAGGACAGGACCCTTGCCCAGGTTCCTGAGGGCCAGGTGCAGGATCCCTGGGATGCCCTCTCAAACCCCTTTCCCTTGAATATGACCTGGTCTACCTCTCTTACCTGGTTCCACAATGATCCCTTACACTGCTTAAGGAGGTGGGAGGTCCTGGGCTGTGGAGCTGGTGAGTCCAGTGGAGTCTGGGTAGTGGCCACCAGAGCCCACCTGGCTGCTCATTCTGGGTTCCCATCGGCCCTTCTTTTCTGAAGTGGCCGCTGCCCCTTCTTCGTGCTCCCCAACATCACTGCTATCAGATTTTGCGAAGCTTTCAGGGCAACCTTGCCATCTACTCCCTCAAGGATGCCCTTCATCAGGGATGCCTGCCTGCATCTCCCTGCCTGGGCTTGGGGACAAGGGGTGTGAATGTCCACGCAGCTGGGAGTCACCCAGACTAGATGTGGAGGTGTCTTTACTGCATGGAATGTGCCTGTGAGGAATTTAGGGATTTTCTTGAGGCCTGTGGAAAGGGTTATGTCCCTAGAAAGTGGGAGGAGCTCCCGTGGGGCCAGCCCCCTATTCACAACTCACAGGAAAGGCCTGAGCCGGTGGTGAAAACGTCCAAGGTGCGTGCCTTCCTACCTGTTCTGGGGAATTGGACTGGGATTTCCTCCCGTTCTCACCTGCGAGTCTTTGCCAAGCCACCGGCCCTCTCCAGGCCTCCTTAGGGAAGACTGGACCTCCTGCGGAGATGCTGACGGTTCAAAGGCCTGGTGGTACTGGTCGGAAGCTCTGAGGCCGTGGATTATTGAGCCCGCATGGCTGGGTCTGAAGGGCGGGCCACGGGGACAAGGAGGCTGCTGCAGGCTGAGGCTCTGAGGCAGGAGACAGATGGGCTCCAGGCTAGACATTTACAACTGGCCTCCTGTTCACACCTCCTGGGGTGAGAAGAAGATGGGCTCCATCAGGACATTCATTACCAGCCCCCTGTTTACATTTCCTGAAGCAAGAGACACACGGACTCCAGAACTACATATTTATGACCAGACTCCTGTCTATATTTCGAGATCTGCACCTCGATATAAAAACCAGTAAGAGAAATAGGGTAAATAACCAGACAATGGGCATTTTTATGGCAGGGACGGAGTGGGACTGAACCCTGTTAAAAGATCAAGAGGTCATACATTTCCCATCCTTGGGGCAAGGGAAACATTGCACATGCGCAGAAAGGCTCCTTGGGGGTCAAAAAGGAAGGGGCACCACCCCATAATAGGTGATGCTAAGGCCGTTCCATATGTCTCTGGGCTGTAATCCTTCTTGGAAAAAAGTTGCACACGCATGTTGGGGAGGGTCTTAGGGCAGGGCAGGTGTGGAAAAAGAAACCAGATAATTGGCCAGAGGTAAAGAGACCCAGAAGACCTGCCCTATATAAGTGACTTACCCGCCTCTTCACTGCGTTCCTCCTCATTGGGGGGATGCCCACACCCTTTCTCTCCGGTGTGCATCTCTGCCTTGCTTCTGTCTTAACTAAACGAATAATTTCTCTGTGAGCTCTCTCACTTGTTGTTGTGCTATGTCTCTAATAATAAACTTTGTACCTGTTTTTACAGTTTTGCCTCCGTGAGAAATGCGTTTTTCATGGGGGGCAAGAGCCAGGGGGTGTGCTGGCTGGGATTCCTGGTTTCCATACAGGCTCCCCAGGTTCAATTCCTGGGCCGGGAATTAAGATCTCCCTTCATGCCGCCACTCACTGTTGCGTCTCCGAGATCATCTCCACTTCCTTCAAGGGCGGAGAGAACCGAGGTGCTTCAGCACCGAGGTCTGGACAGCGCCCTCTGTCCTGGCAGGAGGCGCCCTAAGAGAACGTGTCCACATCCCCTCGACCAGAGCTTGAGTCTGGAGGCAGGGGAAGGGAGCCGGCCCTGGCGTGCTGACCGCACAGGGACAGATGGGAGACAGTTGGAAGCGGTGGACAAGTTAGGACCCTGGGAGAGCCGACCCAGAGCAGTGTGGCTGGCGGGACCCCTGGGCAACCCCAATCCTGTGCAGATGAGAGGGCTGTCCCCACGCCCACCCCCATCCTTCCCTTCCATTGCTTAAGTGCAACAAATGTTAAAATGGGGGTTTCTGCTAAGAATCTAAGACAGCAGATATCAGATACCTGAAGTGAGCTGTGAGGCAGGCCACCAGGCAGAATTGGAAAAAAAAAAAAAGTAGTGGCTGAGAAACTGTTAGGGGATTGTTAAGTTCCTCACCTATACTGAGAGTATCAAAGGGCTCCTAGAAAGGGTTGAAGAGGATTTCTAAACGTTTGGAAACAGCTTCACAGAGGAAAGATGGTGGGGAGGTTGCTTGTCCCATAGTTCAAACCTAGTGAGAGGTTTTAACAGGCCACCTGGACAGCTTGATATGTGTCCCCCTGGGGTTTGGGGACTCAGTGGCCTGATGTATATCTTTGCTTAAGAAACCTAAGGGGCAAGAGCTGGCCAGACTAGCTGTTCATGGTGAGTTGGAAGAGGTGTCTGCACACTTTTTAAAGCACAAATTTGGGGACAAAAGATGCATGAATTCCTCCCATGGTCTAGACATGATTCATGTGCATGGGGTGGGGGGTTGAGGGGAGTTCCTCTTAGCTGCTATCCACAGGGATGCCGGGAGGGCTGATCACATCTCCTAGAAGAGAGTCCTAAATGTTGCCCCAATAGACAGCAACCAGCTGAAATAGTATTTTCACCAGGGCTAAGTGAAATTCAGAAGGATCCTCAGCACTGAGGGAGTCTCTCGAAATTCCAGAGAGTAGGACATCTGCTGACGACACTACTGACCTACTGACGTGGAGACGTTCCCTGCACGCTTGTTTATCCTTCCTCCCCTGCTCTGACTCAGAAGGGGTCAGAGACACCCGTTAGCAAGCCGTGGACGGAAACCAGAAGTACAAGACCAGGAGGGAAGGGACCCCAACTTTAATTCATGTTCAGAGACTTGACTATTACATAGGATGCTTGTCATATTCACAGCCTGGGGGAGTGTTTCTTATCACAAAGCGACCAGAAAAGTCATGGAATCGCCCCTCACTCTCTTCAGCCCCTTTGGCTCCCTCATCCATGAGAAGGAGAACTAGAGACTGAATATCTTTGCTAAACTGACACTTACTGCCCCTGTGCCTTCAAGGCAGTCCCGTGGGGTAGAGTGTGCTACCATCTGAATATCAGGCGTCATGGCATCGTGGGAAGTGGGTGATGCTCATGTGACTGGCTAGAGCTTCAGGGGTGGGGAGTTAACTACTATTTTTTTTCTTTTTTCTTTGTTAAATAAAATCTCCCCCCCCGCCCCCGTTCCCTGTTCTTTTTGCCGCACCATGAGGCATTCTGGATCTTAGTTCCGCGACCAGGGATCAAAACTGTGTCCCCTGCAGTGGAAGCGTGGAGTCTTAACACTGGACCACAAGGGAAGTCCCTAACGACTATTTTTTGTTTTTCTTGGCCATGATCTGTTTCCCCTTCCTTTTTTTCTTTTTTTATGAAGTGGATCAAAATTAAATAATTCAAGCCCTGCCTTCAAAATGAAAAATTTTTAGTCCTGTTTAGCAAAAACAATAAAACCCAAATTGTTTTAACCATCAAAACAAAAACAAAAGAGAGAAACTGAATATCTTTTTAAGGGATGATAGGAAACAAAGTCATTGTATGATCTCAGCTCACCGTGTACATGTTCAGAACACCCTCTGAAACAAACAGCAGGTCCCATTTGCTTCCAATCCAAATTCCTTGGAGACCATGCAGTTGGCTCAGCCTCTGCAGGAGAGCATCTCTCGGGCCAGGGGCAGTGTCCCAGGGCCTATCTGGCTTGACGTAAGGAAGCACCTTCAATGGGAGAGACAATGGGCCAAAAGAATTTATCAAATACTGTATCTGTGGCAAGGCTGTGCTGTCTTTAAGTTTTACCTTCCTTTTAAAATAAAGCAATACAGCCAGCTTCGTGTGAAGCAGGAATGTACAACTAGATTAACAGAACAGAATAATCTCTAGGAAATTTTAAAATTTAAAAATATCTGATGCATTGGTGCAGGTGGAATAAACCTTTGAAATTAAGTCTAAGGCAATTTTTCTTTTTCTTCCTCTTCATCCCTACTTTTTCTGTCTAAGAAGTGATACTTTACCCACAAAAAATACCCTTGCCCCGGTTTTTCTAAAAATGTATGCTGCCTTTGTTTTCTCAATGTGGAGGGGCAAGTGCTTATTCATCTGAAATAAATGAGCTGAGGGTTAAAACTGATGACTGAAAATCTGCTCCTTATAATAAAGATGAGATTGTATGGTAATATATTATCTGACAATTTTACAACCTTTTACAATTTGACTTATGAATATATGAAAAGAGAATTTTATCAATTCACATAAGAAACTTTAAGGACACCATTAAAACTTTAAAATTAATAAGGTTTGCTTAGAAAAAATTCTTAGGCTAGAATATCTACAAAATAGATTGAATGTAAAATTCTTGAAAGAAAAAGAATCTCAGGGAATTCAGAGTATTTGTTTGGCATTAAATTAAAATGTTACTCTTAGGAGATTTAAGTGAATAGAAATGTGTTGTTTTCTGCCTTAGCTAAAGAGGCAAGATCCACTTAAGACATTTAAGTTGAAACTCACACTGAAATGTGGGATCTCTAGGGTTAAGTACTGCTTTCACTGGCTCACAGTAGCAAGGGAACCTCACAGGAGAGGAGAAAATGTCACTGCAACAAAGCCCTAGGGGACACCTTCCTGAGCATTGGGAACGGGGTGGGCGCTGTGCCCCAGCCTGTCCTCCAGCCAGTGGATCTGAGAAGGCATCTGACCCACACCAGTGAACAGAGAGCAGGGCCAAGCGTTAGCACAGCCCCATCTGTTGCTTCACACTGAGTCTGAACAGATTTTAAAGGATCAGCAAGAGTAATTTCACAGTATGAGTAAGACAGAAAAGCAAATTGTTGTTTGTTTTTGTCTTTTTAATTCTGCAGAACCAGAAAAAGAGAGTAGTTCCTGAGAGAAGAAAAGCATACCACTGAAAATGATGGGAAGTTTCAGGATTTTTTATTTTATTTTCTTCAGAGAAACAGTAAGAGGCTTCCTCCAAGATGTGGCTTCTTTGAAATGAGGTGTGAAAAGCCTTATGGGGCAACTGACTGAGTTTAAAGACAGGGGACACCCTGGAAACTGAAATGACAATATGGTAGGATCACAGGGCTCTCTTAAGTTGCAGAATATGGAATTCCAGATGGTGGACACGTCTGAGAAGACCGCCCAAAGGGCAGAGAAAATATGAAAACAGAAAACGTTTTGAGAGAAGATTATAGATGCAGAGGATAGAGAAGCATGATTATCCTCCCACTTGGTGGTAATTATCCACCATATGGAAGGGTGAATGCATTCCTGGAAAAAGTCTGGAGCAAAAGGAACAGAAGCAATATTGAAAAATATACTTGAAAACTTTTCTAAACTGGCTGAAAAGTATTCTTTTCTAATTATTTTAATTTCCTCTGGTCCTGTTCTTTGTAGCTTTAAGGATGTGAGCAATGCGATTTAATGTAAGCTTTTTGATCATAGGTTAGACAATCTCACAGGTTAAAAATAATTTATTGAATTTTAATTTGCGTTTCTCTTATTATGAAAGAGGTTACTTTCATATGTTTAAAAATAATTTACATTTCATTTTCCAATAACTGTTTCATCCTGTCTTCTACTGTGCTGTTGGTCTCTTTTAAAGTGGCTTTTTGGGTGACAAGGAGAAGTGGCATTGGCCGGTTGGCTTCGCGCCTCCAGGAGTTTCCCAAATCACCTCCGTCAGATATGAAAATGATGAAACAGAAATTCTAAGGCTCGTCCTCTGAACCTCGGTGAGGAGCAGTAGGGAGCACGGAGACCCGAATAGAGCCGTGGGATGAAATCCTAAGCGGCCCGAAGTCCCCAGTTAGTTTGGTGGGAAAAGGGGTAATTGTGACCCCGACGTGACTTGAACACGCAACCTTCTGATCTGGAGTCAGACGCGCTACCATTGCGCCACGAGGTCACAGAGGCTGCCTTACTTTTGATCCTTTAAGGCTCTTTCTTCCCGCTCATCCAGGTCACTTCACCGTACAAATCTTTCGCTTTTCGAGCGAATTTCAGGCCAAACTGAAAAGGAGCGAGAGGCGGGCGGAAGGCGCGGCTGTGCGAGCCCCGGAATCCCCGCCCCAATCCGGCTACGTCGGGTCCGGGCGGGGAAGCGGCTGCAAAACCCGAACCCGGGCCGGCGAAGGGGGGTGAGGGTGCGTGCAGGACCGAGTTCCCGCCCCCGGCATGGTTAAAGGGGGAAACCAAACCAGGACTCTGCGGGCACACCTGGGAGGTGACTTCGGAACTTAGCAAAAAATAGATGCTCATGTATCCACCCCTCCCGCCACCCCCGGCTCTCCCGCCCCCTTATAAAACTCAGTTTTGAACATTCGAACATTATAGAAGACTGTAAGAAAAATTAAAATCAATAATCCCACCACCCGCTGTAAAGCATTTTGATGTATTTCTTTCCAGATTTCCTTCCTCCCAGGTATACACAAGTGTCCATCCGCGTTTGTTAAAGCTTCTTTGCTGTAAAGTACAGCAGCTGCAGAAAAGGGCACAAAACTAAGATATTTAATGGAAGGATCACAAACCCTTGCCACCACCAGACCTGCCACCCCCGCAGAGCCTAACATCTGCCTTCTGCCTCCACCTGCAGCCAACCCCGACGTCTACGGAAAGAACTTCTTTGCTTTTGTTTACAGTTTTATCACCCAAATATGCATCAGCAAACACTGGAGTGGCGTTCCGACGTATATGTCACTTTAAATCCATCCCTTTCCCCTCACATCCTCCCCCGGCCCCAACGAAACGACGTTCTCAGCACCGGTTCCAGGTAGTTCGCGTTGTCAGTGGGTCTTGTTACTGAGGATGCTAACAAATCATTTAGTTAACACTTTCTGCCGTGGTCCTCCACTGTATGCTACTATTTCCCCCTTGGTAATTAATAAATATTTGGGGGTAAACGCTTTCAGGCTATGCAAATATCCTGTTTCTCTTCAACCTTGCACCCACTAATTTTAGCATCCATCGTGACTGCGACAACTATGACTGCAGTGTTTGCCTCAGGGTCATTTTCTTTTTTGCCTTTTCCGTCTACATTTATCAACATAATCCTTCTGTGAGAAAGAACTGGTTCTTCTCTTCCATTTACTTATGTATTACATATTCAATTATTTCTTTGCATCAATACAGATTCATGGATATTTTTTAATTTTATAGGTTTAACCCATAGAACATCATTTAAAAAATAGTTTCTGAAATTTTCCCAGCTTTTGCTATTACAAACTCCTTCGGGTTGGCTCATGTGTCCTCTTGATATCTACCATCCTGTTTTTAGCACTTCCTTAGTTTCTGGCACAAGATGTTCCAGGCTTATCTTGCAGTTTCCCTGCAGTAGCCCTGGAATCAACTATTTCTCCAAGGAGCTCTGTTTCCTGTTTTTGGAGAAAGGTGTTTAGAAATTAAGATCTAGTTGTTAGATGTGATCATTACAATGGGCTGTCATTCCCCTTTTCATTATTTGTAGCTTCTCTGACACTGAGAAACGTAGCTCTCATTAGCTATAATATATGCACTTATATATGTATACATATATGTACGTGCATATATGTGTTTCAGAATTACTAACCCATACACCTGTAAGAAAAGATTTACTAAGAGGATTACCTTATATGTGTACAGGGTTTTTTGGTTTTTGTTTTTTTTTTTCTGTAGCTTTACAGGCAAAATACTGTTTTGCAAAGTTATTTAGGTTAGTTCTTCTCCAAGCCTTCACTTTTGGTTATATTATTTATTTGTAGTACAGTTAGGTTGTTACTTTTATTCATTTATTTGTTTTTATTTTTGGCTGTATTGGGTCTTCTGTTGCACAGCCTTTCTCTAGTTGTGGTGAGTGGGGGCTACTCTTTGCTGCGGTGCGCGGGCTTCCGTTGTGGCTTCTCTCGTTGCGGAGCACGGGCTCTAGGCTTGCGGGCTTAGTAGTTATGTCTCCCGGGCTCTAAGGCTCAGGCTCAGTAGTTGTGGTGCACTGGCTTAGTTGCTCCGCAGCATGGGGGATCTTCCTGGGCCAGGGCTTGAACCCATGTCCCCTGCATTGGCAGGCGGATTTTTAACGACTGCGCTGCTAGGGAAGCCTCTGTTGTTACTTTTATATTCCATTTCAGGTTCATAATTAGTTTTCATTATTTTCCTTAAACTTATGCATTTGTAAAATATTACCATAGTTCTAAGTACCAGTGCTGTATAAAAGGGTATACTAAAAACTGTGTCACTCCCTTGTCATCTCTATTACTCAGACTCATTGCCCCCTTCTTTCCACCGCTTCCCAAATATCCCTGTCGGTAACTAATCTTTTCAGTTTCTGGTTGATCCTTCCTGCATTCTTTTGCACAAATGAGCAGGTATGTTTATTTTATTACATCCTCTTCTTTCTTAGATAAAGGATAGCACACTATAATTACTATTTTGCACTTTGCCGTTTTACCTCAGCAGTTTATCCTGGAAATCACTCCATGTCAGCTCATTGAGATCTTTCTCTTTTTTTTTTTTTTTACAGCTACACAGTACTTCCTGGTGCGGATGTAAGCATAGCTTATTCAACCACTTTCCTGTAGTTTTTGCATAATATTTCCAAGGTTCATCCATGTTGCAGCATGTATCAATACTTCATTCTTTTTATTGCCCAATAATATTCCATCATATGGATATATCAGATTTTATCAATTTGGTAGGATGAAAATCTACCAAAAATATTGGCTCGGTGCTTTCTGACAGCCTGGAGGGGTGGGATAGGGAGGGTGGGAGGGAGGGAGACGCAAGAGGGAAGACATATCAGAACATATGTATATGTATAACTGATTCACTTTGTTATAAAGCAGAAACTAATACACCATTGTAAAGCAATTATACCCCAATAAAGATGTTTAAAAAAAAAAAAAAGAACATCTACCAAAAAACAAGTGGAGGTTTTTTTCACATCAAGTAGGAATCAGATTCTCCCCCTTCACAGGTTTTGCTGTTTTTCTTGATTGTTGAAGGCTGTAGTACTCCATCTGTTTAGTGACTTTCCCAAATTATTTTTGCAAAGGCTGTATTCCTTGTTTGTGGTTACTGAAGTGTCTCTGTTTCTTGGTTTGTTTTTAGCTAGTTTTTTGACAGAGATTTCCTTGAATTCCAGGTACTTTATTAAAAACAACAACAATAACATAACAACAACCCCACCCCCTTTTTTTTCAGATTGGCTCTGTGCTGGCACTCCTTTAACACGTAGCCAGGCTTGCACTAAGCCTAGGGAGAGCCTGAGGTGAAATCTCAGCGTCTTCTCAGATCTGTTCTGAGTGTGCGTCTTTCTCTCAGCACGCATGAGGCTTTCTAAACTCCCCCATATAGATAGTACTTTGGAATGCCCTAATTTCCCAAAGAAACTCCCCAGCTTTTGCTCCTGGGACTTCGGTGGTCCAGGGATGGTATGGGGCAACAGCAAGTAAAAATGCCACAAAGTTTTCCTACTGCTTTGAATTCATCCCTTTCTTGATTCAATGTTCACTTGGTTGCTGCAAACCTTTGACTGTTTTCCAGAGTCTCTGACAGATTTGGTTCTGGCAGTTCTGCTTGTGTTTTTGGTGTTTCTGTGAGGGGATGAGAACTTGGAGCTTCCCACTCTGCCATTTTGCTGATGTCACCCATCTGCCTTTAAATAATTTTTTCTCTGCCTATAGAATGCTGGCTTGACAATTTTTTTATTCTTTTACGTTTTAAAGATATTATTTCTTTGTTATTTCTTCTACCTGCCTTAGTTTTTAGTTGATAATATAATGTGTCTTTTTATTTTCAGCAAATCACTATGTGCCAAGCATAATGACCTTTCTATTCACCCTTCGGGGGATGGCTGAACTTGTTGAATTTGTGAGTTGACATCTTTCAATAAATTTGGAAAGTTCTCAATGTTACTTTTGCAAATATTGCATCTGCCCATCCTCTCTCTCCTATCTTTCTTGGACAGCAATTACATGTAAGTAAGCTCCTTTCTTATGCTTTTTTGCTCCTTATATTCTTATTTCTCTCTGTTATTCAGTTTAGCTCTTTTCTTCTTGTTTTCAAGTTTAGTATGTTCTGTTTTCTGCTGTGCAAAGCCTGCTGCTAAAGTCATCCAATGAATTTCAAATATTTTATTTTGCAGTTCTAAAATTTCCACTTGATTTTTGGCTTATTTTAATGCTGTTTTGAAATACTCTATCCCACATTTTTAACAAATCTGTTGTCACCCTCTTTCCTTCTACCTTTTAAAACATATGAATTATAGCAATTTTGACTGCTCACTCCAAGTCTGGATCATTTCCGGATTTTTTTTTTATTGACTGTTCTCTCTCTTTTTATTATGGCTCACCTATTTCCCACTTTTGTGCATGTTTTTTATCTTTACTTTTTTTTTTTTTTTGGCTTTGTTGGGTCTTTGTTGCTGCGTGTGGGCTTTCTCTAGTTGCGGTGAGCAGGGGCTACTCTTCATTGCAGTGCACAGGCTTCTCATTGTCGTGGCTTCTCTTGTTGTGGAGTATGGGCTCTAGGCACGTGGGCTTCGGTAGTTGAGGTGCACAGGCTCAGTAGTTGTGGCTTGCAGGCTCTAGAGCACAGGCTCAGTAGTTGTGGCACATGGGCTTCGCTGCTCCATGGCATGGGGGTTCTTCCCGGACTAGGGATCAAATCCAAGTCCCCTGCATTGGCAGGCAGATTCTTAACCACTGTGCCACCAGGGAAGTCCCAGCCTTTTGTGTATGTTGATTTAACTTTTTATTTTGATTTTTTCTGGGCAATGTGGATGATAAATATAAATTTTAGAAGCTCTGGCCTGATTACAGTAACTTCCTTCTCTTCTGCCTTGTAAAGCCATGAGCACTGTTCCCACAGGAAAGCCACTGTGAGGGAGACAACAGCTTTTCCCTCAGGAAACACGAGTCCAGACTCTGCCCAGGAGTTTCCTACCAAAGGAAAAGAGCAGTGATGCTGTCACACCAATCCTCTTCTCACATTTTTGGGTATACCTGGGTTTCCTGGTGTATCTACTGCCTGGGGATGTGGAACATCAGGGTTTTCTATGCCGATAATATCACCTTAAGTGACAGTGTGGTGCTGTGCTCACATGAAGGATTTGGAGAAATTTCTGGTGCAGATGGGACGGCAGGAGTTGAAAGTTTTCTCTCAAAGATTTGGATCCCGCTCTCCTCAGTTATTTTGCTATTCTCAAAAAGCTCATTTCCTTCTAGTTATTTTACATGGAAAGAATGAGGCTCCTCTTGCAGTTTGTATGAGATGCAAAAATTCTCAAACTTAACGAAGGCAATGTCAAAATAGCAATTATTAAAAAGGATGTGATTGTCCAATGCTGGCAAAGATGTCAGGGCAGCAAGCACCCTAATATACATCTGGTGAGAGTCCAGAGCTTTTGGAAGGCATTTGGCACAAGTATTAAAAGGCCTTTTCAATAATGTGTACTTTGCCCCAGAAATTCCTTTTTTATGACCCCATGGAAAACAATTAAGGATGTTTGCAATGATTTTCCTGTAGGGTTATCAAAATTCTGTTTATAATAGTAAAGAATTAGAAGCAGTTTTAGCTGCTCTGTTCCATAAGCAGAGTCTAGATTTTTGAAATACGAGAGGCAGGAGGGAAACTATCCCAGGTTGGGTTCCCCAGGAAGCTGACTCTGAGTGGCCGTTTGCATGGAGGCTTTTGGGATCACAAGAGAAGGAAGCAGGACTGGGTAGGGAGAGAATAGGGCTGCTATGCAGTCTCAGTAAAGGCATCAGCTGACCCCACGAAGAACTCCAAATTCACAACCATCCCAAAGTTAAGTGGAAGGGCCAGGTCTTTGCTCCTACGTCAACCAGTCATTGGATGTGGGCTGTCCCAGGAATGGGTCTGCTTTGGGGCAAGGCGACTCTCTCAAGCTGAGGACTGCCTGCCAGCAGCACTTCTAGCGGCCGGAGAATAAACCTTCAGTTCTGAAAGGGGGGATGGGGTGGCCCACAATTTCATCACCTGGATTCACTTCTTCATATGAGTTTTGGGAGAAGCAACACCAGGATTCCGGTGGGCCTGCTTTCCTGGAAGAAACTTACAAGGAGGATGAACTACAGCCTCCTTGCCCCCTGCTGCTGGTCTTAGGACTGCAAATTATATTCACTGTTGCCCTCCTCAACCTCAGCTAACACCTGCACTGGTCTTGGTGGCTTTCCCAGTGGCCAGACCCAGACACTTATCCCTGAGACCCTGGTCACTCTGTGCTTCTCAGGCTGACTGCTGTTTTCATTACTTACTACCAAAATAGGTGAGACAGTGCCAAGAGGTATTCTAATATTATGGGGAATTAGCTGGGTGCCAAACATACGTGTCTCTTCTCCCACTGTAATAACAGCCCCACCTCCTAGTGATCAGGATCAAATATCCCTGTCACAATGGTGACTCCTCTTGTTGCTGGCTGGTCCCCTGGCAGCAGCTGTAGTTTGTATCTCAAAAGGACTACTGACGTGTTTCCTGAATGAATTGTTCTGCCTTGGGAATCAAGCCTCTAAACCTGCAGTGCCCAGGCCTGCAGGGAACAGCAGCACATATTGAGTCATGGGGAGTGAGGTAAGCACGTCTCTCCTGCTTCTACTCCTGGGTTCCCAGTCCATACGTTCCAACTACCAGGAACACAACCATATAAAGGTAGTTGATTTGAGGCATAAACTGCACCCTGAGGATGGTGCCCCATCCCTGTAAATTATTGCCTCCACGCTGGCACTCACAGTGTGCCTTTAACAGGCCATTCCATCTCCAACATCTATCAGCCTGGCAGCTTCTGGGGATGTGGTATGTGATATGACCAGTGGATCCCGTGAGAATATGCACACTCCTCTATCTCCTCTGCTATACAGTAGGTTCCTTGCTTTGATGTGGTATCAGATGGATGAATCAAACATTCTATAAATCCCCAGATAGTGAGTGGTTTTGTCTGAGGTCTGGCAAGCAGGAAAGGCAAGCGAATACCTAGAGTGTGGGATGATTCAGTTGTATGAATTGCCGTTGCTTCCGGAATAGAAGGGGTCCAGTGGAGCCAACTCGCCGCCAAGCATCTGACTGGTCTCCTAGTGGTATGGTAACCATACTGGGGACTTAGCACTGAAGCGTGTGTTGCTGGAAGGCGGACAGCAGTTGCAGCAGGTAATTAAGCCTTGGGAAGGGGCAGCCTGTGATGCTGGGCAAATGCCACCACGGCTGCTCCATTCGTGCTTGTGTTGTCAGCACTGAGTGACTAAACAGGAGCTGACAGACGTCAACTGAGATCTTTGACAGAAATGAAGTGTAAGAGGTGAGCTTACATTTACCTGGCGTTTCCTCTGTTTATGGATTCCAGGCAGAAACTGTCAGAGTTTAGGGGTGCTGCTGGGAGATAAGGGATGATATCCTAGAGGAGATAGCTCTACAACTTGCATAAAATTTCCCCTCAAACCTTTAGCTGACTTCTAAGCTGTGAATGGTGAAAATAAAAGAAACCCTGTAAAAAGCAGCACTTGAGAGGTTAAATGGATGCGCAGGTTTCAGCAGCTGTCTAGTACTGGAAAGACAGAGATTACAGTTCAAGATCAAGCCCTAGCAAGTTAGAGGGGCTTGGTAAACGCCTTGGAGTTTCCACTGAGATTCCAGAAGAACCATGCTGGACAAAACTGAAACAGACAAAAGGACAAAACTGAAACAGACCAGCTTTAACTCAACCTAATGTCAATCACAAATGGGGTCAGGGTGCTCCACTAGTACTCTGTCTGCTAAAATAAAACTTTGTTTTATTTAACTTTTAATTTTATATTGGAGTAGAGTTGATTAACAGTGTTGTGACAGTGCTAAATAAATCTTGATCCTCTTTAGAGGAAGACAAACCAAGGATCTCCAGAATTTTTTCACCTATAATGTCTGGCATCAAATGAGATATCAGAAAGCATGCTAAAAAAATCAGCTGACCAGATAGGAAGAAAAACAATAGACAAAGGAACAGACCAAAAAGTGATTCAGCTACTGTAGTTAACTGTCCAGGACTTTAAAATAAACGTTATTAATATATTCAAGAGAAAAGAATGGAGAATTTCAGCAGATACCTAGAATCCATATAAAGACAGGACAAAAATTCCAGAAATAAAAAATCTGACTAAAATTAAGAATTCAAAATGGGTTTAATAACAGATTGAAAACAGAATAGGCATTAGTTAATGGGAGGGCAATTCAGTGGAAAGTGTCTAGTCTGATGCACAGAGAGAAAAAAGATGGGAAATACAGAAAACCTAAAGAGAGACCTGGACCATGGTGAAAGGTCTAACCTACAGGTAATTAGAATCCTAGAATAAGGGAGAGAGGAAATGGGGCAGAGGTAATATTTAAAGAAATAGTGGCTGAGAGTTTCCCCACACTGATGAAAGATATCACAGCACAGTCTCAAGAAGCTCCACATGCTCACAATATGCTTTAAAAACAAACAAAAAACCTCTCCACCTAGGCACATCACATTAAAACTTACAAAAACCAAGGGCAAAGATAAAATCTTAAAAGTAGCTGGAGAAAAAATAAAACAAGAGCAGAACACAGTTGATTTTTTAATAGAAACTTTGGAAGCCAGAAGCTGAGATTTTATTTTAGGTGAGGAAAGAAAAAACAGCAACAACAATGAAAAACAAATGCCAGACTAGAACACTTATCCCAGTGAAAATATCCTTCCTAAATGAATGCAAAGTAAAGATATTTCAGACAAAAGCTGAGATAAGCTACTGGAATGCTATGATAAATGCCCAAAGGAATTAGCCAGGCAAAGGGAACATGATCCAGTTGGAACAAGGAATGTCAGGAAAGAATGAAGAACACGGGAATAGGTAAACATGTAAGTACAAATAAACACTGCTGAAAACAGTAATAGTAATAAAATCCTTTGGAGTTTAAAACATGTAGAAATAAAATATATGACAACAATTGAATAAAAGGCAAAGAGTAAATGGAATTAAAACATTAGTTTTTTTCATTGCTTTGAAATATTAATTTCAAGAGTGCTCCAAGAAAAAAGAACCAAAAAAAAAAAAAAAAAAAAGAGTGCTCCAATGGAGAGCCAAACAAATTTTAAGGGCAATGATTTTCGGACATTTCAGTATCAAGACAACATTACAATTTAAAAAATTATTGAGGAAACCAAAGACCTTTTATTTATGTAGGTTACATCTATTGAAGTTTACTGTATTTGAAATTAAAATTGGAAAAAATTTTAATGTTTATTAGTTTATTAAAAATAATACTATTAAACTACTATATGATGTTGGAAAACATTTTTAATAAAAACAAATCTTCAAAACAAAAAAATTAGTGCAAAGAGTGGTACTGTTTTAAATTTTTGCAAATCTCTTTAACGTCTCACTGGATTAGTTTGCTAGGGCTGCCATAAAAAAATGTCACAGACTAGGTGGCTTAAACAACAGTAATTTATTTACTCACAGTTCTGGAGGGCAGAAGTCCAAGATCAAGGTGTCTGCAAGGTTGATTTCTCCTGAGGCCCTCTCCTTGGCTTGCTGGTAGCCACCCTCTTGCTGCCTCTTCACATGGTTGCCCCTTTGTGTGTACGCACCACTGGTGACTCTCTGTACATCCAAATTTCTCTTCTCATAAGGACACCAGTCAAGAGTTATTAGGAGCCACCCTAACAGCCACATTTTAACTTATCACCTCTTTAAAGGCCCTATCTCCTAAAACAGTCACATTCTCAGGCACTGGAAGTTAGGGTCTCAACATATGAATTTGAGGGGGGACGTAATTCAGTTGATAATAATGGCTCAATAGAAGATAGCTGAATTCTGAGATCTTCTTTTGCATTAAATATTTTGCAATATCACATGCCACGCAGCTTCTGAAAAACAGCAATCTATACTCATGAGAAAAATGAGAATGAAAAAGGTAATGTCTTAGAATTATTATGAAAATAGTTCTGCTGCTCCAGAGTAACACCAAAATAATAAATGAATGTATAATTAAACTGAATAGAGTAGAAAAATGAGAAAATGAAACATATTTGAGTATTCCGAAGAAAAGCAAGAAAGGAGAAACAAAAGAAGAACAGGCAAAACAAATAGAGAGACTTACACCCAAATATATTAGTAATTACATTAAATGAAAATGGATTACACTCACCAATTAAAATATAATGATTATCAGACTAGATAAAAATAAGACCCAAAATATATGCTACTTAAAGGAGATACACTTTAAATGTAAGGACACAGGTTAAGTTAAAAGTAAAAGAATAGGAAAAAGACATATAGTATGTGTATTTGTTTTCTACTGCTACATAACACATTTATGGAAACAGCAGCTTAAAACAACAACTATTTATTAGCCCACAGCTCTGTGGGTCAGAAGTCCAAGCATGGCATGGCTGGGTTCTCTGCTCAGGTCTCAAAGGCTGAAATCAAGGAGTCAACGGGTCAATTCTTGTCTAAAGGCTGAGGAAACAGCAACTCCAAGTGAAGTCAACTTGTTAGCAAAATTCAGTTCCTTGAAGTTGCAGGACTGAGGCTCCTGTTTCCCTGCTGGCTGTCAGTCACAAACTGCTCTCAGTCCCTAAAGGGTGCCTACACGCCTTGTCACACAGCCCCTCTATCTTCAAAACCAGCAATGAAGAATGTCGCTCACACTGAGTCCCCCTTATACACCAAATCTCTCTCACCAGGACAAGCCCCACACTTTTTAAGGTCTCAACTGATTGGGTCTGGCCCACTGAGGGTAACTGCACTATTTTCAGTCAACTGATTTGGGACCTTAATTATATTTGCGAAATCCCTTCACAAAAGCACCTAGATTAGTGTTTGACTGAATAACTGGGAACTGCTTGTATACCAGGGGCTGGGAATCTAGGAACCAATTTAGAATTCTGCCTACCACACCATGCAGTCACTAACAAAAATAAAATTATCTTGGCTATATTAATATCAGAAAAAGTATAATTTATGGCAAAAAACATTACTAGAGTTAGAGGATGCTTGATATAGATAAAAGGGTCAACTAAACAAGAAGATATAACAATCCTAAATTTATATGCACTGAATATTTATATGCACTTGAATATATATATAATATATATTCAAGATGTAGAAAGCAAACATTAATAGAAATAAAAGAAAAAAAGATAAATCCACAATCATAGTTGGAGATTTGAAGACACCATTCTTAGTAGCTTATAGTTCAAGCAGAAAAATAAATCAGTACAAATATAGAAGATTTGAAGAATGCTATTAACCAACTTGGTCTAATTAATATTTATAGAACATTACATCTAACTGCAGAAATTTCAAGTGATAATTCTTATTTCCATGCTATTTTCATGTGAACATGGAGCATTTACCAAAATAGACCATTGGCTGAGCCACAAAGTATCAACAAATTTCAAATGACTGAAATAATACAGTGTGTTCTTTGACCACAGTGGAAATTAGCTAGAATTCCATAATATATAAATAGAAAATCCACAAATTCATTAAAAGTAAGCAACATGCTTATAAATAACCCCAGGGTCAAGGTAGAAATAACAAAGGAGTTTAGAAAATATTTTTAACTGAATGATAATAAAAATACAACATATAAAAATCTGTGGTCAGAAAGATTAACTCAAAATGGATCACAGGCCTATATATAAAATCTAAAATCATACAACTTCTAGAAAAAAACATGGGAGAAGAAACTCCAGAACCTTAGGGAAAGTGAAGATTTCTTGGAGAGGACCCAAAAAGCATGACCCATAAAAAGGAAATGTTAAACTGATATCCTTCAAAATAAAAACATCTGCTCTTCAAAAGTCACCACTAAGAAAAGTTAAAAGGGAAGCCATATTCTGGGAGAAAATATTTACAACACATATCTGACAAAGGACTTGTATCTAGACTATATAATCATTATCATCATCTAATTTAAATGGGCAAAAAACTTAAACAGATACTTCACAAAGGAGAGATATAAATAGCCATTAAACACATAAAAAATGTTCACCATTAATCATCAGAGAAATGCAAACTAAAACCACCATGAAATACTAGTACACACATTAGAAAAGCTAAAATTAAACACTGACTTATATACCTGAAACTAATACAATATTGTAAATCAACTATACTTTAATAAAATTAAAACAAATTAAAGACTGACAATACCATGAGTTGGCAAGGCTAGGAGTAACTAGAGCACTCATACATTGTTGGTGGGTTGCAAAATGGTACTTTGGAAGACAACTTGGCAGTTTCTTATAAAATATTACATACATTTGCCATATAACCCAGCAACTCCAAACCTAGGTATTTATATAATAGAAGTGAAAATATGTCTACACAGAGCTTATACGTGAATGTTCACAGCTGGTTTATTCATAATAGCTCTAAAGTGGAAACAATACAAATATCCATCAATGGCTGAATGAACTGTAGTATATTAACACTATGGGAATGAAGTACCAACCACATAACATGAATGAACCTCCAAATTCATGAGTGAAGAAGATAGAAAGAAAACAGTATATACTATATGATTCCATTTATATGAAACTCTAGAAAAGACAATTCTAATATATAGCAATAGAAAGCAGATTAACGGTTTCTTGGAATCAGAGGTGGGGACAATTTTGGGGTGATGAAAAATGTTCTATAGCTTGATTTTGGTGATGGTTATACAGGTGTGTAAATTTGCCAAAACTCATCAAAATATAAAGTTAAATCTGGTACAACTTATTATGTGTAAATTATGTCCCAATAAAGTTGATTAAAAAAACCTCTACTTGATGAAGCTAAATAGGAACTTACAGAAAAATTTAGACTTAAATATTTGCAAAAAAGAAAGGTTGAACATCAATTATCTAAGATTTCATTTCAAGAAGCTAGAAAAAGAACAATGAATCAAATTCAAATAAAGTAGATAGAAGAAAATAAAAGAGCATGAGTCAATGAAAAAGAAATTAGCTGTATATTAGTTAAGAGGTGGCTTTTGAAAAGATTAATAAAGTGTTAAATCCCTACAGAGCCTAACACAGAAAACAAAAAGAGAGTACACAAATTACCAATACCAAGACTGAAAAGGGAACATCACTTTAGATCCTACAGAGATTAAAAATATAACAAGCAGGCATTATCAATTAGTGAAAGCCAATAATTAGATATTTTAATGAAATGATATAGACAAATTAGAAATAAAACTTAGCAAAATTGACACGAGATAGAATATCTCAATAGTCTTATGCCTATCAAAGTAACTGAATCTATAATTTAAAACTTTCCTACAAAGAAAATTCCAGGCTCATTGGGCTTTACTGTTCATTTTTACAGAAAAGATTTATGGAAAAAAATAATACCAACTGAAATAACAACAAACTCTTCCAGAGGGGGGAAAAAGTAATTACCAATTCATTTTACAAGCCCAGCATTATCCCACACACTAAATCCTGACAAGGCTACTAAAAAAAAGGAAACATACAAGACAATCTGGACATAGACATAAAATCTGATATAAAATTTTGAAACTCTAATTGAACAATATTTTTAAAAGGTAATATATAATGACCAAATAGAATCTATTCCAGGCATGCAAGGTTGCCTTAACATTCAGAAATCAATCCATACAGATGAATTTTGAAAACATTTTGCTAAGTGAAATAAGTTAGTCACAAAAGAATAAATATTTACATAAGGTACCTAAAGTGGTCAAATTCACAGAGACAGACTGAAGACAGAAAGTAGAATGATAGTCTCCAGGGACTAAGAGAAGCGGGTAATGTGGAGTTATTGTTTAATGAATATTGAGTTTCAGCTTAGAAAAATGAAGAGTTTTGGATGGTGGTGATGGCTACAACAACATGAATGTACTTAATATCACTGAATTGTACACTTAAAAATGGTTCAGATGGGGCTTCCCTGGTGGCGCAGTGGATGAGAGTCCACCTGCCGATGCAGGGGACACGGGTTTGTGCCCCGGTCCGGGAAGATCCTACATGCCGCAGATCGGCTGGGCCCGTGAGCCATGGCCACTGAGCCTGCGCGTCTGGAGCCTGTGCTCCACAACGGGAGATGCCACAACAGTGAGAGGCCCACGTACCACAAAAAAAAAAAAAAAAAAGGTTCAGATGGTAAATTTTATGTTATGTGTATTTTACCACAATTTTTAAAATAAAAAAATCAATCCGCATAATTCAACCACATTAACAGGATGAGAAAAACCATACGGTCATCTCAATAGCTACAAACTACGTATCTGATGAAATTCAATACCTGTCCATGATAAGAAATCTCAGCAAACTAGGATTTGAGGAGAATTTCCTTAATCTGATAGAGATTATCTACAAATTTATACCTCATATCATTTCTAATGGAATGTTTAGGATTTTCCTTTAAATTCTGGGAAAAAGGCAAGGATGCCTACAATCTTTACTTTTGAAGGTCCTAGCCAGTGCAATAAAGCAAGACAAAAATGGCATAAATATTGGAAAGGGTGAGGTAAGAAAGATTTTACTTTATCACAGGTGACATATTGTGTACGTAGAAAGTCCGAAAGAATGAACAAACTATTATAATTAACAAGTGAATTTTAGGAAGGTCACTGGATATAAGGTCAGTTTAAAAAAATCTATTATATATATCATTACTTATTACATATTATATATTTAATATATTATATATAGTTATGTATTATATATATTAGCAAAAGTCAGAAAATGAAATTAAGATAATAGCCTTTACAGAATCACCAAAACATCAAATATATAATAACCTTACAAAATATTCAAAATTTTATTGAAAAAATACAAAAATTACTAAAATTAAAAGATGTGTATAAGTGAAAAGGTATGGCCTGCTCATAGATTGGATGTCTCAATATTGCTAAGGTACCCATTCTTCCAAAATTAATCTATATATGTGATGTAATATCCATTGAAATCCCTACTTTTTATGGTGGAGTAACTGAAAAAATAATCATTCTAAAATGCATATGAAAATGCCACGGACACAGAATTACAGTGACAATTTTGAATAAGAAGAACAAAATTAGAAGACATATACCACCAGATGCCAAGATTTACTATCAACCTGTTTTCACTAAAAATATTTGGTATTCAACAGAACAATGAGTCAGAATAGATAATCTAGAAATAGACCCCCTCACATAATCTGACTATCTGACTTATCACAAGGGTACCCAAGGGGGAGGGGAAAAGATGGTCTTTTCAACAAATGATGTTGAATAAATTGTGTATTTGCATGGAAAATATTAAATTGACCTCTACCCCACACCATATAAAAATATCAGACGGATTGTAGCCTAAAACTGAAAAGTAAAACAGTAGCTATGCAGAAGTAAATGTAGGAAAATATCCTATGACTTTGGGTTAGGAAAAGATTTCTTAAACTAGGCACAAAAAAGCAGTAATCATAAAAGAAAAGAGTGTTGAATTATTCATCAAAGTTAAAGACTTCTGTCCATCAAAAGACAACATTTAGAGAGTGAAAAGGCAAGATGCTGATGAGTAGATATTTGTAATACAAATATCTAAAAAATACCTTGTATCCAGAATATATAAAGAATCCTAAAAATAAACAGAAAGAGTTATCAGTAAAAATGGGCAAAAGTCTTGAACAGGCACTTCTCAAAAGAGGATATTCCAAAAGCCAATAAACACCTAAAAGGGGACTCAACATCAGTAGAGAGTAAGGAAATGAAATTAAACCTATAGTGAGATACCACTACACACTGGAACCAGGCTTTGGCACCTTAGCAGTTCATGGAAACTGCTCTAGTAAAGGTGCCCTGTATCATCTCCATCCCCTAACCTGATGGACACCTTTCAGTTCTTATGTCCCTTGAACCTGCTGACCTTACTCCTCTTCTACCTTCTAAGGCAGGGAAGGGAGACGGGGTTTATGTGTGGTGAGGGTTTGAAGGTAGATACGAGCAGCCAAAAAAGTTGACATCAAGTCATGTAGACTGTTTGACAATAGAGTTTCTCAAGGATAGTATTTCAAGGTCAGACCCTTAAACTTTCCAATCAGAAAGTGGTACATTTTGTCCAAAGTAGACACATCTCCTGGTAATAGTTAATAAATTTCACTATTATAATTCAATCAGAAATAGTCATTTCAACCACAACGTCAAATTATTCATTTTAAAATGGGAGACAGCTCACATCAGTCACCCAATATCTCCTTCCCAATATTAAAGACTTATCCTAGCATTGTGGGAGGAGTATTTGATATTCTTTCCTTCAGTCTCCACTGAAGTGTAGCTCTACATGCCTTGTCCTTTTCAGATGTTAGGTCCACGGTCTCTTAGGGCCTTCCAGTACCAGGGTCATAGCCTCTGGGTTCCCATTTTGACTCCAGGACTCTTAGTATTTCCAGAACTTCCAAGCTTTTATACATGGACTTTGGAGTTCTTGGCTGCTTCCCTCTCTATACTCCATCACACAGTGTTCTGCGGGGCTGTACACAGACCTTTACACCATTGTGATCTTTCCTTTGGTGCCATGTTGAAAGTGGAACTTGTCTCTGAAGCTTACAAGTTTTCTGGTCTATAACCTGGACACAATTTCCAGATATTCTCGGATATGTTTTTCATCTACCTGAAATTTCTATTACCTCCTCCAAATGAAACTGAGAGGGTGGGGGGGGGTCCTGAACTGCTGGATAACTTCTTTGGAATCTAGGTGGTACCAAGACCAGTTTCCATGCTCTTAGATCCATGACCACTCCTGCCCTGCCAAGGTATATCCAGCACCTAGGGTAATTCCTGGGCTATCACAGGTGTCTAGTAAATTAGCTTCACAAGAAAAATAGGTTTTTCATGTTTATATAAATATTACATGCTCATTGGAAAGAAAAACTGAGAAATACAGAAAAGCAGAGAGAGGTAAAACAAACAAAAAACACTGGATTCTGCAACAAATCTAAAACAACTGTCATTAACTTTTTGGAGACTGTCCCTTCATTCATGGCTATCAAAAGTTCACACAAATACATAGTTTCATACCATACATACTGCATTTACATTTTTCTATTTTCCTAGTTCCCCCCCCCCACTTATATCACTGCTTCTCCTCTTCTCCCTCCCTTCAAGGTAACCAATATTAACAGCCTGATGTATATTCTTCCATACTTGTTTCCATGCTCATCTAATCACATGCACACATATATGCATACATAAATGCATGTGACCATTACTTTAACAAAAATGAAATCTTGGGCTTCCCTGGTGGCGCAGTGGTTGGGAGTCCGCCTGCCGATGCAGGGGACACGGGTTCGTGCCCCGGTCCGGGAAGATCCCACATGCCGCGGAGCGGCTGGGTCCGTGAGCCATGGCCCCTGAGCCTGCGCGTCCGGAGCCTGTGCTCCGCAACGGGAGAGGCCACGGCAGTGAGAGGCCCGCGTACCGCAAAAAACAAAAAACAAACAAACAAAAAAAAAATGAAATCTTGTATATATACATCTCTGTAATAAAGCAATTACTTATCAAAAAATTGTGGAAATACCTTAAAGTCAACTAGTATAGCTATAACTCATTTTAAAAATTACTCTCATACTTCTCCATGGTATGGCTATATCACAATTTATTCACACATTCCCCTATTAATTGGCATTCACTTTGTCTCCAGTTGGGTTTCTTCTTTGCCTCTACAAACAATACTTTAATAAACATCCTTATTTATACATATGTTTTTGCACTGATGCTATTATTTCTGTGGGGCAGATTCCCCAAAAGTGAGACTGCTGGGTCAAAGTGCTTTTAAAATTTTACTTAAGAATTAAAAAAAATATATACCGCTGGATTGCTGGTGGAAATATAAGTTGATATAACCATTTGGTAAGAGTATATGGTTTGCCAAACTCCACTAGCAAAAGATCTCTTAATTTTTGCCAACTCCATGAAGTGGAAGTAACATATCATTCGTTGTTTCAATTTGCGTTTCCCTGAGTATTGTTTATTTAGGTTCATAATATTTTCATAGGTCAATGCATTTGGAGTTGTTCTTCTATGAAGAGCCATCTAGTCCAGATGGATTAAAACTTCAATGTAAAAAATAAAACTATCAGAATATTAGAAACAAATTTAGGAGACTATATATAACCTGGGGATTGCTAAAAGAGTAAATAAAAAATATAAAAAGGAAAAGATGTAAATATTTTACTATGAAAAATTAAAGACTTAAAAATCTTTCACTACATAAAAAAGTACAAAGACAAATACGAGATTAAGAAAAACATTTGCAACACATATGTCAAATGATTAATATCTCAAATATATTAAGGGCACCTCCAGATTTATAAGAAATATAAACCAATAAGAAAATCAGCAAAAAAATAGGCAATTCATCGAAGATAATTTGTTAAATGAATAAAATATGAAATTTGGATGAAGGCTTTCATTTGCCCTTTTTATTATGAATTTTCTTATAACTTCTAAGATTTAATATGACCAATTGCTTTTCTACATTCTTATATTTATGAAGTGTGTACTTTCTGGCAAATTGCTCCTGAACATTTTCCCACATTCATAAAATATACAGTTTATAAGATTCTTGTCATATCTGGATGATAATTTTCTGTCCTCTATATTAATTGAGCTTCTCTCTGATGTATTCTTTGATGTACAGTAAGGCTTGAGCTACTCCTAAAGGCTTTTCCACACTCACTACATTTATAGGGTTTTTCTCCAGTGTGCATCCTCAGATGTACAGTGAAGTCTGAGTTCGTTCTGAAGGCTTTTCCACATTCTTCACATCTATAGGGCCTCTCCCCAGTATGAATTCTCTGATGTAGAGTTAGCTGTGATAGAGTAATACAACCTTTCCCACATTCCTTACATGTATAGGGCTTTTCTCCAGTATGTGTTCTCCAATGCACTGTAAGGTATGAACCTCTCCTGAAGGCTTTTCCACAGACATCGCATTTATAGGGTTTCTCTCCACTATGGATTTTCTGATGTTCTGTGACATGTACCATCTGGCTAAATGCTTTGCCACAGTCATTACATTTAAATGGTTTCTCCCCGGTATGTGTCCTTTGGTGGGTATTAAAGCCTGAGTTGCTTGTGAAAACCTTCCCACACTCATTACATTTATAGGGTTTTTCTCCAGTATGCCTTCTTTGATGCACAGTAAGCTGTGATGTATTAGTGAAAGCTTTCTCACATTCATTACACTTATATGGTTTTTCTCCAGTATGGGTCCTTTGATGTACAATAAGGTATGACTTAGTTCTGAAAGATTTTCCACAATCAAAGCAGTTGTAGGGTTTCACACCAGTATGAATTTTCTGGTGCTCCTTGAGATTTACCATCTTGGTAAATGCCCTCTCACAGTCAGTACATTTATATGGTTTCTCTCCAGTATGAATCCTCTGATGTACAGTTAAGTGTGATTTTATTCTGAAAGATTCCCCACATTCATTACAGAGATAAGGTTTCTCCTCAGTATGAATTCGCTGATGTATAATTAGAGATGAAGAACGCATGAAGGCCTTTCCACATTCATTACATTTATAAGGTTTCTCTCCTGTATGCATTCTGTGGTGTACAGTAAGGCATGAATAATTGATGAATGCTTTCCCACATTCGTTACATTTATAGGGTTTTTCTCCTGTATGAATCCTCTGATGTTCCGTGAAATTTGCTATACGATTGAATGCTTTCCCACATTCATTACATTCATAGGGTTTTTCCCCAGTATGAGTTCTTATATGTACAATAAGGCTTGAATTACTTCTATAGGCTTTTCCACACTCATTGCATCTAAAGGGTTTCTCTCCAGTATGAATTCTCTGATGAACATTAAAGATTGTGGTATTCTTGAAAGATTTCCCACACTCAATGCATTTATATGGTTTCTCTTCAGTATGGGTCTTCTGATGTACACTAAGATATGACTTATTCCTAAAGGCTTTCCCACAATCATTACATTTGTAGGGTTTTTCTCCATTGTGAGTTTCCTGATGTCTTGCAAGTTTTGATTTATCACCAAAAGCTTTCCCACATTCACTACATTTATAGGGCTTCTCTCCAGTTTGAATTCTCTGGTGTTGATTAAGGCGGGCACACTGGCTGAAAGATTTTCCACAAACATTGCACTGATAAGGTTTCTCCTTAGTATGAATTCTCTGATGCACCATGAGGGATGAAGAAGCAATGAAGGCCTTTCCACATTCATTACATTTATAGGGCTTTTCTCCAGTGTGAATTTTTTTATGTTGACTAAGATATGAAGGCTGGCTGAACATTTTCCCACATTCATTACATTCATAAGGTTTTTCTTTAGTGTGAGTTCTCTGATGTTGAATGAGTAATGACCTATAACGGAAGGCCTTTTCACATGTACTACATTTATAGGGTTTTTCTTTATTATTGTTTTTTTTCTCTAAAGTGAGTTCTGAAGCAGGGCTTATGACTTTGTTGCCTTCTGTATCCTTGCACATTTTCTTCCCCAGATGGGTATCTGTAATCAAATCTAAATTCTCTGTAAAATTTTCCTCATGTGTTTGGTATTTGCTGTGGGGCTCTTCTGTGATAACTCCTGGTTCTGGAAAAAGAACAGATCCAAATCTAAAGCCTTTTTGAAGAGTGGGAATTTTCTTGTGTTTAACTATTCTTTGACTCAAATGACTTTCTTGACTATCTTGCAATCTCAATATCCTGTCACTCCATTTCCATAATCCTCCCATTTTGGTGTCCCATAGACCATTCTCTATGAGTTTCTCTACTATGGTCTCCTGTGATAAACATTCTTCAGAAATATTCTCTGTTGGTATAGCATTCTTGGTTGTAGGTTTAGTCTCCAACTCTGGGAGGAAAAAAGAGAGAAATCAAATGACTCCTATTTCCTAGATTGAGGACATCACACTAAACAGGAAAACAGAAGGGAAGCTTGAATTGATAATGAATATATGTTTTTAACTGCTTGCAAATTGCCTTCTTTTCTAGGAAGGAGGAGATTGCGTTAAGGAAGGCTGATTGAGCAAAGAACCAAAGCAGTAAATTCAAGGAGTTTTTATCCTATTAAAAAAAATTCATTTGTGGTAACCCTTCTACAATCCCAAGTTTCTCAAATATTTCCTCCTTTTCTCATTCGTTTTAGAGTCAAATTCTTTAGAGAGCATTCTTCCTAAATTGTAACTACTTCCTTGCTTTCCACTTACTCCACAAACCAGACATTCACCCTAAATAATACTTTCTACTTGTTCTCATTATTTGTTCACTATTTTTTAAAAATTTATTTTATTTAATTTATTTTTGGCTGCATTGGGTCTTTGCTGCTGTGCACGGGTTTTCTCTAGTTGCGGCAAGTGGGAGCTACTCTTCGTTGCAGTTTGCAGGCTTCTCACTGTGGTGGCTTCTCTTGTTGTGGAGCATGGGCTCTGGGTGCATGGGTTTCAGTAGTTGTGGCATGTGGGCTCAACAGTTGTGGCTCACGGACTCTAGAGCGCAGGCTCAGTAGTTGTGGTGCACAGGCTTAGTTGTTCTGTGGCATATGGGATCTTCCAGGACCAAGGCTTGAACCCGTGTCCCCTGCTTTGGCAGGCAGATTCTTAACCACTGTGCCACCAGGGAAGCCCTGTTCAGTAGCTTTTTTGTGAAGGCTTTCTCAAATTTCCCTGTCAGAATAGCTTTTTCAAGGCTTTATATGTACGTTTTTTTTCTTTTGATTTAGTAAATTATTTTTTATTTAACAAAATTTATTTATATTGAAGTATAGTTGATTTACAATGTTGTTAATTACTGCTGTACAGCAAAGTGATTCAGTTATACATTTACATATGTATATATATACACACACACATTCCTTTTAAAAAATATCCTTTTCTATATGTAACTTTTTATAGAACATTTGTGGAAGAAGACGCTTTGAGTTTTCAGAAAGGTTGAACAAGTTAGTCAAAATTAATACAGTTGTGAATATTACAAATAGTGATAATTACTATTATCAAGGGTAGTTTTGCAACCTTTTTATGGGACTTTAGAACATTTCTGACAGTTTCGAAATTTTCTTAAAACAATTATACTGGGGGTGGTGGTCTAAAAATTTGTTTGTATATGTGAACTTAATATTTTACTTTTTAAAACACTTTTAAACTTCTTAAAGTTTCTAATTTATTTCCAGGTAATCATATCTAAATGTTTTTTAAAAAATTGAACCAAAATCTTCTGTGGTTAGTAAAATGGCTTTATGACTTTAAAACTCAAGGTAAGTAGAACTTTCAATGGATTCACAGGGCTAGACAAAGATTTGAATTCAGGGTCACCAAAAAAGAAAACTCTAGAACCCAAGGACTAAAACCCAGCTCATTTAAATGTCCAATTCAATTAAGGTGACAGGAATTTTTTTTAGGCAAAAAGAAAAATGGAGAGAATTTAACACCAGCAGATCTGAATAAAGGAGAATATTAAAGGGCATTCTTTAAGTAGAAGAAAAATAATCCTAGGTAAAAGTTCAGAAATGAAGAAAAGAATGAAGAGAAAGAGAACGGAAACATCAGTAAATCTGAATGAATATTGACTGCATACAAATTAATAATGAGATTTGACATATATAGAATTAAAATACATAACTTCAATAATGTATAATTGAGGTTAAACTGAATAAGCTGTTCAAGATTCTTGTACTGTTTGGGAAAATCTGTAACCACTAAACAAATAACTTAAAAATTTATAATTACCAACTGATTACAAGGAGAATAGAAAAATAAAAGATGATAAATCAAAAGGAAGGCATGAATGGGAAGAAAATGAATATAGAAAAGGCAAGATACTCTCACAGTTAGAGGGTAGATTTAAACATTATATAATTGTATTATGTACAAAATGGATTAAAAACTCCAGAAGAAACAGATTGTCGGATTAGTTAAAATAAAAATTAACAAAATGCAATTATAAGAGAAATAAAATACAAAGATACATAAAAGATGACAGTAAGCAGATAAAAAAAGATATATCACATATACAATAAAAAGAATGATGCTATAGTAATATTAGTATCAGGCAAAATAGACTTTAAGGCAAAAACAATTAACAAAGATAAAGAAGACACTTCATAATGATAAAATATCCAATTTACCAGAAAGATATAACAATTCTAACTTTGTTTTTACCTAAGAACACAGCTTCAAAATACATAAAGCAAAAATTAAAAAACTAAGACACAGACAGATCTGTACTCACAGTGGGAGACTTAAAAAAATATTTCTCAGTAACTGATAGAATAAGCTGACAATCAGCAAGAAGATAGACTTCAGCAACATAATTAACAAACCTGACATATCTAGAACAGCACTCAGTACCTATATACCACACATTTTTCCAAGTGCACACAGAATATTTACAAAAATTGGCCAGGTGGCAAAGCAAATTTCAAGAAACCTGCAAAGAGTGAAATCATACAGAGAATGTTTTCTGACCACAGTAGAACTTAAAACAAGGTTATTAGAAAATCCCCATATGGTACAAAATTAAGGAAAATACCTCCAAATAACCTGAGGGCCGAAGACATCACAATGGAAATGAGCAAATACTTTGAACTCAATAATTATGAAGGTGTTACATAAAAAAAGTATGGCAGGGCTTCCCTGGTGGCGCAGTGGTTGAGAGTCTGCCTGCCGATGCAGGGGACACGGGTTCGTGCCCCGGTCCAGGAAGATCCCACATGCTGTGGAGCGGCTAGGCCTGTGAGCCAGGGCCGCTGAGCCTGCATGTCCGGAGCCTGTGCTCCGCAATGGGAGAGGCCACAACTGTGAGAGGCCTGCATACCGCAAAAAAAAAAAAAAGAAAAAAGTATGGCAGTCTTGATAACCTTAAATACATTAGCAAAAAAGAACGGCTAAAATCAATAAGTATCCAACTCAAGAAGTTAGAAAAGATCAGCAAATTAAACCCTAAGAAGGTAAAAATAATGAAAGAGAAGAAAGTAATGAAACAGAAATCAAAGACACAGTAGCAAGGATTAAAAATTATTTTTTAAAAGCCAAATAAGATTGATAAATCCTAGCAAGACTGATTAAGATAAGAGAAGACAAAAAATTTATTATCAGGAATGAAAAAGGAGACATCCCTTCAGATCCATATAGTCATTTAAAAGATAAACAGAGGATAGTATGCCCCTAAATTTAAATTTTATATTAAGTAGATCAATTCCTAGACAAACACAACTTATTAAACTGAAACAAAAAGAAATAGGAAATATGAATAGTCCTACAACTACAAAAGTAATAGAAGCTGTAATTAAACACCTTCCTCAATAAAAGCTTTAGGCCAACATGGTTTCCCCAGTGAATTCCATGAAATTTCTAACTTCCTCTCTCTCACAACTCTTTTCTTTTTTCTTTTTCTTTTTTAAATATTTATTTATTTATTTGGTTGCACTGGGTCTTAGTTGCGGCATGCATGTGGGCTCTAGTTCCCTGACCAGGGATCGAACCCGGGCCCCCTGCATTGGGAACGTAGTGTCTTATCCACTGTGCCACCAGGGAAGTCCCTCACAACTCTTTCTTGTCCTCACTGTAAGCTGATGGCCTTGCTTTGTATTTTACTGAGAATAAAGAAGCTATCACCATAGGATGTCTCAATCTTCTCACCACCAGTTGACCTATATCTGCTCCCATCTTCTCCATCCTGCCTAGTGTTACTGCAGAAGAGGTGGCCTCCCTGCCTATCAAGGGTAAATCTCTCCTTTTCCATTCGTGATTTTATCCCTTTTCACTTTCTCAGACACTTTAGTTCTCCAGTGACCCTACCTTTGTCTTTCAACATCAATTTTTCCCTCTCCACTGGAACATCATTCCTACCAGCACTTAAGCATGTCAGAAAAGCTTCCATCTCAAAAATAAAAGTTTTCTTTTATTTCTTCTTTCTTCCAGCCACTGCCCCATTTCTCCTTCCCTCTTCATATGGAGGGGGGCTTTCTCTAGAGAGCCATCGAAACTATCTCCAATGTCTACCTTTCACTCACTCTCTAAAAATACATATATAATATCTGAGATATAAAAATAATATATGTAACACATGTGCAAGTTATGGATGGCATCACAAAATAAATATGCAAATGATCTAGAATCCATTATTCCTTTCCATCTCCACCATCACTCTAATCAAAGTTACTGTAGTCTCTTGCCTAGACTATTTTTTTAATTAAAGAATGTTTTTTGGCTGTGTTGGGTTTTTGTTGTGGCACGGGCTTTCTCTAGTTGCAGCGAGTGGGGGCCACTCTTCATTGTGGTGTGCGGGCTTCTCATTGTGGTGGCTTCTCTTGTTGCGGAGCACAGGCTCTAGGCGAGCAGGCTTCAGTAGTTGTGGCACATGGCTCAGTAGTTGTGGCTCACAGGCTTAGTTGCTCCGCGGCATGTGGGATCTTCCTGGACCAGGGCTTGAACCCGTGTCCCCTGTATTGGCAGGTGGACTCTTAACCACTGTGCCTCCAGGGACATCCCTGTCTAGGCTATTTTAACTACCCCTTTACTATTTCCGGCTTTATGCCCTTAAGTTCAATTTCCACGAACAGGGTTATTTCCCAAAGATCCTTGATTAAAACCTTTCAGTGCTTTCACACTCACTTTGATTAAAATCCACTCTCCTTACCATGGTCCACAGAGTCCTGAATAGGCAGTCTCCTGTCTGACTATCTTATTCTGTACCAGTCTCCCTCTCCTTATGCTTCAGTCAGGCAGCTTCCTCAGATTTCTAGAACTCAGTACATTACGTTCTGCTGCCTGGAATGCTCTTCTTCTCCTCTTGCCTTGGCTGGCTTCTTCCGACTCTTCAAGTGTCACCTCCTCAGAAGCCTTCCCCGACCACACTATCTGAAGGAGGCACCCTCATCCCCATCCAAGTTACTCTTTCGTATCCTCATGGCTAAGTTATTATGACCATTATTTAGCGTGCTTTTGTTTATTTACTTGTCAATTATCTATTTCTCAAAATTTAATCTTCATGAGAGAAGGGACCTGGTCCATCTTACTGCTGTAGACATAGTACTTAACTCAGTTCACAGTATACAGATAAGTATTAAATATTAATTGTTTAATATTAATAGATATTGGTTAAATAGATAAATACTATATTTTGATTCTCAACTGATTTACTGTTTGTATTCTCAATTAGTTAAGATTCTGGAGGACAGTAGGAGGGTTCCTCTGAAGTTTCAGCAGGCATGCAAGTGAAGAAAGTTAAATAATTAGTCAATGGGTTTAGCTTAAAAGAAATCAGTGGTGATCCTTAAGAAAGCACTTTCAGGAAAGTTAATGAAGGAAGAGATATCAAATAATGGTTAAACAAATGAGAAAAGTGTAAGGTTAAATGGAAAAGACAGACTGAAAGGGATATTTTATGCATGTTTGAAGGAAGGAACAATTATGAAAATCATGTTCCCAAGAAAGTAAAGTAGGATGTGATGGGAACTAGAAGTAGAGGGCAGAGATGGCAGGAGAGGGAAAAGGAGAGGTTAACAGAGGGAGAGAGGGAGGGAAGGCAGGAGGGAGGGAGGAAGGGAGGTGTAGGGAGAGAGGAAGAGAGGGGGAGAATCCTTTCCTTTCAGATAGCTTTGAGCAAAGATAACTCCCAAAATATTTCAGATGTTCTGCTCCATCCATGACCTACTGACTTCAAAGAAATCCCATCCTCCTGGTTCTTATTAACTCACCTGAATAGCGGGTTTTTGAAGTTTCTCTCACTACCACCCATGGTCCTTTTCCATCCTCCAAATGAGATATCATGTCTGGTTTGGAAACTGCAAGCCCTGTTCAGAGAAAAATGAATAGGATTTGATTGTGCCTGTGAGCAAGAACTAGGGCCAAATTCAGTCTCAGCTCCTGATCTTCTGTGCAGAGTGGTTACTACAAGAAGTTTTAGGGGTGCACTGTCCAATGCAGCTGACAATAGCCACCTACAGATATTTAATTCTGAATTTAAGTTAGTTAAAATTGTATAAAATTTAAAATTCAGTTCTTCAGTTGGACTAGCCAGATTTCAAATTCTCAACAGCCACAGTGTAGAGCTTGCTACACTGGAAAGCACAAATACAAAACATTCCCATCACAGGAGAACACTCTACTGTACAGCAGTGTTGTAGAGAATTACAAAGGTACCTCAAAGAAGCTCAACATGATCCCAGATTTGGGGATAACCTCAGTTTAGAAAGAAAATAGACATATTTGTTCCTTTCTTTCTAGAGACACTGATAAGTCTTATGGAAGTGACTACAAAAAACAGTCTTAAATAGGAGGGACTGTCAATAATCTCCAAGATTCCAAAGAAATATGTATTTCTTACTCTACAATGGGCGAACCACTGAGTTAAGAGCAAGAGACAGCATAATTCCCAACAATATGCCCCTAAGATTATGAGATTTTAACGCTTAAATTCTAACCCAAAATTCAGTTAAGTACTTTAGAGGGTCTGTATCTTCAGTAAACCTGGCCCAGTGGGCAGATACATAAACCTGGGGGTTACCCTTACCCAAGGAGACAAGATTCCTATAATTCTCTAGCATCACATCCTTGTGCAGTTTCCTCTGTGTAGGGTCCATCAACCTCCACTCTTCCAATGTGAAGTCTATAGCCACATCTTTAAATGTCACTGATTCCTAAAATAAATACAGAGATCACTCAGGGACTGTACAGTTAGACCTATTAGGCAGATTAATACATACAAAACTGGGGAAGAAAACTAGAAAACTAGTAGTTTCCAGCCAAATCATCTTTCCTCCCTCAAAATCCTGCCTTATGTATAATATCAACTCTTTTTCAGTTCTATTCTATAAAATATGCTTTAATAAAAGACACAGTTTATCATTCAGATTGTAGATATAGAATATTATAAGCTATCTATCTGAGAAAGAAAAATAAGAAATTGTGGGACTTTGGGGAGCTTCTCTGGTCAGGATATAAAATATATGTATATATGCTTGTAAAAAAAATCAAAGGATGAGCCATAAAATTGTTTTAATGGTTGGTTATCTATTGGAGGAAGGGGGAAACAGAGTGAAGAGGACTGGAATAGAAGCTAGATTCCCTTGAATATTTATTGTTTTTTAGATTTGAATTTTGAACCATGTAAATATATTATTATAAAAGAAAAACTAAATAAAAAAGCAATTTCTAAATATTAAAAGTAAAATGAAACCAGCTGGTAGCATACACATTCATCAGAGAGGAACTATTTTGAGTATCTTTAAAACATAGTAATTTTTCTGTATATCTCTTGTGAGATATATCCTGAGGAGAAAAAGAACTAAAAACTAAAAAACTAAACAACACATTTTCAGTAACTAATCATTATTGTTGGTGGCAGTGATGGAAATGTTATTTTGTAACTGTTGCGTGTGTAGTGTTGCATAAAGCAAATCAGTATCGATATCATTGAGAACTAATAAATTTGACATGGGAGAAAGAAGATATAAATGTAATATCAACGAGATTATGTACAATGAGATTATGTACAATCCAATATTGCATGGGAAATATCGGTATAAACTCATGAAGTATTTTAAGGAAAACAGGCCACATACTTCCTATCTCCGGCCACTCAATAGGTTTAGAAACAATAACCAAAAAGGTACCATTATGCAGTCTAGACCATGGCCCCTACAGATTACTTTCTGCTACAAGAAACCAGGGCTTGGGACTTTCTGTCAAAATAAAAAGCAAGGGGGCGTCCCTGGTGGTGCAGTGGTTAAGAGTCTGCCTGCCGATGCAGGGGACACGGGTTTGTGCCCCGGTCCGGGAAGATCCCACATGCCATGGAGCGGCTGGGCCAGTGAGCCATGGCCGCTGAGCCTGCGTGTCCGGAGCCTGTGCTCCGCAATGGGAGAGGCCACAGCAGTGAGAGGCCCACATACCGCAAAAAATAAAAAAAATTAAAAAAAAGCAAGAAAACTATCAAAGACTAGTACTAGGATCATGTCTGAGACTTGTGAGACAACTTCAAGAGGCTCTCACTGGCCAAAGATGGGACAATTTGAACATCCGTAAGAACAGTGACTGTAGTGGGCTTCAAAAATATCTAATACATTTAAAATTATGATTTCACTATAAAACTCTAAGGATACTCATTGATCATCTTCGGAGAATGCCTGGAAACTGGTAAATAAAGAGAAAGAATTAACCCTTTACCCTTCTTTTCCTATGCAAAATACATATAGTTTGCACAGTAATAAAATGTAATCAGATGGTCTATGAAGGGAGGTTTCTCTTTATGGAAGTACTCCAGCTAATATGTGAACATGGAACGAAAAAATTAGAATATCATCATTTTGATACCTCTAATAAAGGATTATCAGTGGCTGCTAACACACCAAAGAGGCTTCAACTAGGTATTATGTAGCTTCTGGTAGTAGATACCAGAAATATGAAATACCAATGCCAAAAAATTTTAAAAAATCAAAATCTGAATCTGATCAAGCCTCTAGATTTAACTAACAATATAAAGGAAATACAGGAGACAGAAGTGCATGTTAAAAAAAACCCATGGGGATGCAATAAATAAAATCCATATTGTGACAAATTCTAAATCAATGCTGTCCAACAAATATAATGCAAGTCACAAATGGAATTTTAAATTTTCTAGTAGTCACATTAAAAATAAAAAGAAACAGGTGAAATTAGTTTTAATAATATATTTTAGTTAGTCTAATATGTACAAAATATAATTTCAACATGCAATCAATGCAAAAATTATTAATGAGATAATTTACATTATTTTTTGTATTAAGTCTTTGAAATACGATGTGTATTTTAAGTTAACAGTACATCTCAACTTGAACTAGTCACATTTCAGGTACTCAACAGCCACATGTGGCTAGTGGCTCCTGTATTGGACATCACAGCTCTAAAATACAAATGACTTGGTTTCTTCAATAAATGATTACAAAGGGAAAAAAAGAGGGGGGGGAACCTCTAGATTAAAAGTGACCTAAGAGACAATATCAGCTAATATGACTCAACTGGGGAAACAAATACCAAATTAATATGTGATAATATTAAGGCTTACTGTTCATTTTTAGCTGTAATTATGGTATTATACTTAAAACTAAAAAAATCTGTTATAGATATATAATGAAATATTTATAGATGAGATTATATAATGTCTTGGATTTGCTTCAATAAAACCAGTGAGGGAGGGTAGTATTACAGATGAAATATGATTGCCATGGGTGTTAAGTGTTGAAGGTTCAATGGGATTCATCAAACTACTCTCTCTACTTTTGTGTAAGTATGGTTCATATTATTTGTCAGGTACTGATACGAAGGCTTTTAATGTAATGATTGAATCCTCACAATAAGGAAGCTGCTATGTACAGATAAGGAAAGTGAGGCATCGAGAGGTTAGGTGCCTTGCCTAAGTTCACAGAAGACACAAAGTCTCGATTCAAATCCAGGCAGTTTGGTTCCAAAATTCAAACTCATAAGCACTATACTCTATGATCTGGTAAATTAAGAACCCTACTTAGCTGACTAATCAGGCAAAGGTCTCAAGTTAGACTGTATTTGGCTAAGGTATGCTCTGTATCGGAAGAAACAGATTTCCTCTGGAGTGTTTTTCTGCCATACAGATACGTATGCTTATCAAATGGTTTAAATCTTTTTATTTATTAGGACCTCAAAGTTTGTGAAGCATGTTTTATATAATTCTACTAACAATAAAACATGGCTAATGTGAGAGATAATGACAGTTCATAAACTGTTAATATTGTTAATCACTTCACACATAACTCAAATTATAATGAACTTACTGCGTTTGTTTTCTTTTCCCATCTGGAGCTAAGCCCCAGGAAAAATCTAAGAAGGCCCTCAGCTCTCACCTCTGGCTACCTTGAGGCTCTGCAAGCAAGAATTGAAGTATGTGATACAGGATACTTTATCATTAGGAATTATAATGTGACCATCTGTCAAATTAGGGCTGCTACCACTGAGAGAAATAAAATCTGTCAAAATGACGCTACCAGCCCTGGGGTTACCACACCTAACGAGCCAGATGGTTCTTATGGTGAACTTGCAATGTGCTGGAACATTAAGAATTAGTGCAGTAAAAGAGATGCCGTCTCTTCATTCCCCTTAGATACAATGCCAAGTATTACCTTTACCAATTCTTGTTCTTCTGCCTGAAGGTGAAGATCTTCATTTGGCTGGGGAACTTCAGGACTCTAAGGGGATACAGGATAAGATCACTCAGTGACAGGCTGCCTATTACCTACAACAGAGTCTCAGCAAGCACCACCAGTCCACTGTGGATGCAGTGTATATGAGATCACCTCTTTTACTGTATTATTCAGGGATGAAATTAAGGTCCCATAGCAACATCCAAACATAATCTTCTTTCACCTCATTTGAGACAATGACACACACAAGACTGAGAAAGATACAACTGCATAATTTTTAAAGGGGACTTTTAACAAATAACCTATCAAAACAAAAATAAACTTATAATAAGGGGTCTTAGATGCTACATAATTCTTTTTCCTATGAGGATGAAATCTGTTTCTCAGAAATAATCTATCTTGCTCAAGAATAACATTCAAAACCTACTAACACCATCTGTTTTCTACAACTGAAAGATCATGTCTGGGGGTTGGGGGGGCCTGTCTCAGTACTCTTTCAGAGAATATTTCAGGGACCTCTCACAACATTGCTTTCTTCCAAATATTAGACACTATATGCCTATAAAGACCTGATTTCATAAATGAAATGAAATTTTACTATACCTTCTAGTAGTACTTACTGATTTTAGATTTTTAAAAGTTATGGGTAACAGAACTATTAAATTTCATTGAGAAAAATGTTATCTTAGTTCTTCCCTTTCAAGTTCTTACCTTAAAAAGTACAAATATTCAGGGGACTTCCCTGGTGGTGCAGTGGTTGAGAGTCCGCCTGCTGATGCAGGGGACACGGGTTCATGCCCCGGTCCGGGAAGATCCCACATGCTGCGGAGCGGCTAGACCCGTGAGCCATGGCTGCTGAGCCTGCGCGTCCGGAGCCTGTGCTCCGCAATGGGAGAGGCCACAACAGTGAGAGGCCCGCATACCGCAAAAAAAAAAAAAAAAAGAATCCACCTGCCAATGCAGGGAACACAGGTTCGAGCCCTGGTCCGGGAAGATCCCACATGCCGCGGAGCAACTAAGCCGGTGCGCCACAACTACTGAGCCTTCACTCTAGAGCCTGCAAGCCACAACCACTGAAGCCCACGGGCTTAGAGCCGGTGCTCCGCAACAAGAGAAGCCACTGCAATGAGAAGCCCGCGCACCACAACGAAGAGTAGCCCCCACTCGCTGCAACTACAGAAAGCTCGTGCACAGCAACGAAGACCCGACGCAGCCAAAAATAAATATGTTAATTTTTTAAAAAAGTACAAATATTCAGCTTCCAAAAAATTAAGGATGATGTGAACCTCAACGTCTGATAATTAGAGATGTGTTTGATCTGGCCTATACTAGACAAATACTTTAGATCTACTGATAAAGTGAAACATTTTGGCTTTCATTTATCTTTTCAAGGGTATGTCTTAAGAACTATTTACATGTTTTATATTCTTGCTACAAAAAATAAAAGATCACTACTACAAGTTATTATGGATAATTTCTGTAACAAATTATATTTCTTGGTACTACCTTTCTTCTGAATCTCCTATTTCAAAAAGTCACTTCTAAAACACAGCTTTAATCACATTAATACCCACCTCAAACACATCCACACACACATACATATATACACTTAAATGTCTTCAGGGAAACATGAAAAGATTCACCTTAATTATCTAAATTCCAGTCCTATCTTTCACAAATTTCCATCTTGAATCACTGGCTCACTCACTGTTCTCTGCCTCAGAGCCTTGCCTTCTCACCTGAAGTACCCTCACAAATAATTTACAACAATTTAAATCCCACTTGTAATTGGGTACCAGCTTAAATCTAACCATCCTCATGAGCTTTCCATAACCGATTCAGCCCATACTAATATCCCATTTCTTTCCTTACAAAAGCACTCATCAGCTTTATCATACTGCTCAGTAACTATCATTCACCTAAATAAATTATGTAACTATTTCTTTTGTATGCCTTACCTCAGTGAGACTGTAAGCACCCTACAGCCAAGCACTGTGTCTTAAACATCTTCTTTCTCTCCATGTCATCTATTAAGCTTGATCACTTCTTAATGGGTAGAAAAGAGGAGAACACTAAGAGTGGACACAAGGGGAATGGTCCCTATGAATTAAGGGTGTGTGTATGTATGCACATGTATTGTTTTGTTCAAAATTTCCTAAACAAAATTTTCCAATTGGAAAATATTCCATTCTACTACCCCATAAATAACTGAAATTTCCTGGGAACAATACAAAGTTAATGTCATAAGTAAATTTTCCAGACTGCCTATCATATCTAAAGATAGCACAGATTTTTTCTGCAAGATTACGTGTCTTGATACTTGTTTCAATATGCATAGTGAATCTTCCTATAGATTACAAGCTTTACTATGATGAACCAAATTTTCATGGATCAAACAACTTGACTCAGTTACCAAAGGGAGTGTGGGTGAGGTCAAGTCACACGACTTCAGGAAAAGCAGTCGTGCTCTCAAAGCAGGACAACAGGTCAGAAGCAGGGGAAACCCGAACTTACCAGAGGTCCAACTGAAAAAACCACAGCAGCCATAATCTCTTCCTCTGGGCTCCCCTCTCTGGAAAGAGTGGAGTCCTGCAAAGACATATCTAAGAAAGAGAAATAAGCCATGAAAACCAATCCTGCCTTGGAAATCTCAGACTTACCAAGTTGAAACGTTGACATTGCAAATAAGTATGACCTTGCTAAAGAACACAAGATTAACCTGCGCGATCGGCGAGGAAATATGATTCTTACCAGTGTAGTGCTTGAGATTTTAATACCACGAAATGTAGTTACAGTTGGCAGATCAGACATTTTACAAGGAACTTTGAAACTACTTTCTCACTTGACCGTCACTTCACCCAATGGAAACTAATTCCTGTTCCACCGGTGAGGAAGCTGAGGCTTAGGAAAACTAGACTACTGATATTTTACCCAAGCTGTGCAGGGTCCCAGATCAGTCTAGTTCCAGGCCACGCCTGCCCCACTACTTCAACTTGCTGGGAAAAACAATTCCATCTTCCCTTGCCACAATCACCGCCTCCTCTAACAGTGGAATAATCCAGTAATCTCTTTCTTCCCGTCCTTCCTTGGAAGAGTGAACTCACTAAAACTTCCACAGGCCTCTGCTCCATGTAAAGAGAACACCACAACTCCAAACTTAAAAGATATTAGAAGTCTTGTACATGCCTCTCTCAATCTCATATTCAAATAGCTCTTTATCTATCCTTTCTATATCAGGCAAACCCAAATAGAAAGGAAGTAGGGATAACAATAATGATATAAGAGAAAGTGGAATCCAATGCACAAAGCACTGAGCAGTAGTTCTTTTATACTGAAAATAGTTATATGCCTAATAAAGGCTTTACACTGTGGAGAAACAGGGTGGCAGAGATCTTGTTCAGATACCCCAGACATTGATTCTGCCTTCTGTCTTTGGTTAAAGATATGGCCTTGCTGATGCTGAGTTTGGTTTGAAAACAAGAGCCTGAGGTTAGTAAACATTCTCTTAACAAGTGCATGGTTGCAGAATGATGCTGCAAGGCATATAAAAGGGCAGTGGCACAGTGAGAAATGAGCTTTCCAAATCTTGTGAAATTCTACTCTTTAATAAGAGCTTCTTAGACAGTTTGACATTCTCACTACCCAGTAGAGCTTTTGGGGCCCAAAGGAATCTAGGCCGAATTATGCTGAATCTGTCCCTGCCTTATATGTACAATTTGCCTCCATTAAGAATCCACATCCGGCCCAGTGGGAAAAGAAGAAAAAAAGAATCCACATCCAAGAGCTTTGTGTTCAAAAGTATAAAGACCAGCGGCATCAACACCACCAGAGAGCTTGTGACACATGCAAGACCTCAGGCCCAACTCCAGAAACTACCGAATCAGAATCAGCCTTTTGTTAAGATCTTTAGGTGATTCATATGCACACATTGAAGTTTAAGACACACTGATCTAAAATAGATCATTCCAATAAATTGGACAACCTAGAAGAAATGGATAAATTCCTAGAAACAGACAACCTACCAAGCCTGAATCATGAAGAAATAGAAAACCTAACAGACTGATTACTAGTAAGGAGACTGAATCAGTAATCAAAACTCTCCCAATGAACAAAAGTCCAGGACCATATGGCTTCACTGGTGAATTCTACCAAATGTTTAAAAAATACCAATCCTGCTCAAACTCTTCCAAAAAATAGAAGAGAACACTTCCAAACTCATTTTATGAAGCCAGCATTACCCTGATACCAAAACCAAGCAAGGGTACTACAAGAAAAGAAAATTATAGGCCAATATCCTTGATGAACACTGACACAAAAATCCTCAAAAAATATAAGCAAACTGAATTCAACAATGCATTAAAAGGATCATGTACCATGATCAAGTGGGATCTATTTCAGGGATGCAAGGATGGTTCAACATCTGCAAATCAACAAATGTGACACACCACATTAACACCATGCAGGATAAGAATAATATGATCCTCTCAACAGGGGTAGAAAAAGCATTTGACAAAATTCAACATCATTTATGATAAAAACTCTCAACAAAGTGGGTACAGAGGATATGTACCTCAACATAATATATGTTATGGGAAGCCCACATATTATTGGAAGTTCTAGACAGAGCAATTAGGCAAGAAAAAGAAATAAAATACAACCAAATCAGAAAGGAAGAATTAAAATTGTCACTATTTGCAGATGACATGATTTTATATATAGGACCCCCTAACAGATCCTGCCAAAAACTGTAGGAATTAGTGAACAAACGCAGTAAAGTTGGAGGATATAAAATCAATATACAAAATCTGCTGTGCTTCTATACACTAATAATGAACTATCACAGAGAGAAATTAAGAAATCAATCTCATTTACAAATGCTTAAAAAAAGAATAAAATACCTAGGAATAAATTTAACCACGGAAGTGATTGGCTGGTATACATTGAAAACTTAAAGACATTAAGTGGAAAGATATTCCATGCTCATAGATTCGAAGAACTAATGTTGTTAAAATGTCCATACTGCCCAAAGCAATCTACAAATTTGATCCAGTATGATCAAAATTTGCAAGGCATTTTTCACAGAAGTAGAACAAGTAATTCTAAAATTTGTATAGAACCACAAAAGACCCCAAATTGTCAAAGTCATCCTGAGAAATAAGAACGAGGCTGGAGGCATCATGCTTCCTGATTTCGAACTACATTACAAAGCTAGAGTAATCAAAACAGTATGGTATTGGAAAAAGAAGACACAGATCAATAGAACAGAATAGAGTACAGAAATAAACCCACACATAAATTTACAATTAATTTACAACAAAGGAGCCAAGAATATACAATGGGGAAAGAACTGTCTCTTCAATAAATGGTGTTGGGGAAACTGGACAGTGACCTGCAAAAGAATGAAACTGGACCCCTAACTTACACCATACACGAAGATTAACTCCAAATGGATTAAGTAATTGAATATAAGGTCTGAAACCATAAAACTCCTAGAAGAAAACATAGGCAGTAAACTCCCTGACATCCATCTTGGCGATGACTTCTCAGGCGCCAGAAGCAAAAATAAACAAGTGGGACTACATCAAACTAAAGCTTCTGCACAGCAAAGGGAAGTCCAGAAAATGAAAAGGCAACCTATGGAACAGGAGAAAATATTTGCAACTCATATATCTGATAAGGGGTTAATACCCAAAACATAAAAAGAACTCATACAACTCAACAGCAAAAAATCAAACAATCTGATGTAAAAAATGGGCAGGGATGAATAGATATTTTTCCAAAGAGAACATACAGATGGCTAACAGGTACATGAACAGGTGCTCAACATCACTAATCATCAGGGAAATGAAAATCAAAACCACAATGAGATATCACCTCACACCTGTCAGTATGGCTATTATCAAAAAGACAAGACATAACAACTGTTGGCAAAAACATGGAGCAAAGGGGACACTTTGCACCACTGGTGGGAATGTAAACTGGTGCAGTCATTATGGAAAACAATATGGAGATTACTCCAAAAATTAAAAATATAACCACCATATTTTCCAGCAATTTCACTTCTGGGCATTTATCCGAAGGAATAGAAAACACTAACTCACAAGGTATCTGCACCCCCTGTTACTGCAGCATCATTTACAACAGCCAAGACGTGGAAGCCACCTAAGTGTCCACTGATGCACGAATGCATAAACAAAAAGCGGCACGTGCCCACAGTGGAATATTAGCCACAAAAAAGGAGGAAATCCTGCCGTTTGTGACAACATGGGTGGACCTTGAGGGCATTATGCTAGGTGAAGCAAGTCACAGAAATAACGTGCAATCTCACTTACATGTGGAACCTAAAAACAAAACACCCGAGACTCATAGAGACAGACTGGTGGTTGGGAGGAGGTGGGAAAATGGGTGAAGGTGGTCAAAAGGTACAAACTTCCAGGTATAAAATAAGCCAGTCCTGGGACTATAATGCACAGCACGGTGACTAGAGTTAACAATACTGTGTTGCGGGAATTCCCTGGCGGTCCAGTGGTTCGGACTGGGAGCTTTCACTGACCTGGCCGGGGCTGGATTCCCTGGTCGGGGAGCTGAGGTCCTGCAAGCCGCGCGGTTCAGCCCAAAAAACTAAAAAAAACCCCAAACTCCCCAAACTGTGTTGCATATTTGGAAGCTGAGCCGGCAGGAAAGGCTGCCTCCATTTCCCGAAGGCAGGAGGGGGGCACCGGTCAGAGCGCCGCTATCGAACCCCAGTCCCTCCGCTCGGGTGCAGAGCCCAGGATGGAACTTCTCCCTCCTGCAGCTCGCCTGCTTCCCGCACCGCCCTTCTCCTCCCTCAGTGCAGGCGCGGCCCCGGGAAGAGGGGACGGTCCAGTGGCGCGCCCACACTGCCCGGCCCCCCGACGCAGCGCTGCCAGGCCGCAGCCTTCTGAGGGATGTCGGCCCCAGGCCCCTCTGGGGTGGGCGGGTCAGCTCGGGGACTGGGGCTCCGCCGGGAGCGGCCCCGCCCCGGACGCCGCCGGGAGGCGAGCGCCGAGGGCCGAGCGCCGAGGGAGGGGCGGCGGGGCCCCGGCCGGTCGCCCGGGTCGATGAGTACCTGGCGGCCGCCTGAGGACAGGGCGCTCGCAGAGCAGTGCGGGAACTCTTCCAGCAATGGCGTCGGCGGCCGGGCGGCCGCGGACGGCAGTGCGCCTGCGCAGCCGGCGGGGACCACGGCGCCCAGAATCCTCCGCGCCGCTACTCTGCTCTTTCGTCGCCTCTGTGCCTGGGTCTTTGAATTGGCATCGTTGACAGTTCGTGGGCCTAAAAAGTTCTTTCAGGTTGAGAGGCCACGACTGTGTGTCAAGCACTAGCACTAGCGACACAGAAGAATGACACAGCCCTTGCCTCGCAACACTTCCGTGTGACTAAAGAAAGAAAGCCATTGAGAGAACAGAGAATCTCCTGCAACAAATTAAAGCCCCAGACGCTGGGGTGCGGGGGAGTTGCGTGTCCAGGCTTCTGCCTCTCATTCAACTTCTTGACAGAAAGATCGTAATGCCTTCATTGTAATTTCTGGGTTTTTGAGCTTCTTTCCTTGGCTCATACTAATAAAAAAAAATAATAAATTAAATGTTAGCATTATTATTATTTTTAATGCATGTTTTCCCTTGCCTCAATTCCATGGTTTTAATGACTAAAGGCCATCTTCTCCACATTGGGTCACACAGAATCCTCAAGGCTTCTAGAGCAGCTTCCCTTAATGCTGAGACAATTTCCTCTCTAATCCTTCCTTCCTTCCCTCCCTCCCTCCCTCCCTCCTTCCTTCCTTCCTCCCTTCCTTCCTTCCTCTTGCCGCACCGCTTGCGGGATCTTAGTTCCCCGACCAGGGATCGAAACCACGGCAGTAAAAGCACCGAGTGCTAACTGGACAGCCAGGGAATTTCCTCTAATCCTTATTCTGTGTGCCTTGGATTCTCTGCTGCTTTGATTGTGTGTGAGCCCCTCCAGATGGAGATCTGCAGGGAGATAAAAAGCTCAGTGAAACTGAACACAGTGCAACACTGGGCTCTTGAGACTTCAGAGCCAATGGGTACCTTTGGAGAAAGTATGACCTAATCCTGTGACCCTTGAACTATCACAGGAGATATGCAAGCTGGAAATCCAACTCCTGGAGGTAACAAATACGGTATATGAAATGAAAAATATACGGGATAGGACTAAGAGCAGATTAGACACTGCAAGGGAAAAGATTAGTGAATGCAAAGACATAGAAATAGAAACTGCCGAAAATGAAACACAGGGAGAAAAAAGATGGAGAATGAACCAAGCAGCAGCGAGCTATGGAACAAGATGATGTAGTCTAGTAGTCTAAGTGTAATTAGAATCCCAGAAGGAGAAGAGAGGGTGAGGGAGTAGAAAAATATTTGAAGAAATAATGGCTAAATATTTTCAAAATTTGATGAAAATTACAAACCCATAGATCCAAGAAGCTCAGTGAAATTCAAAGAAAAGACATGAAGAAAACCACACAAAGGCACATCATATTCAAATTGCTACATACCAGTAACAAAGGAAAACCTTAAAAAACAGCTGGAGGATATATCACTTATTTGGAGAATCTAAACTATGACATAAATGAACATATTTATGAAACAGAAACAGACTCACGACATAGAAAACAAACTTCTGGTTACCAAAGAGGAAAGGGGGTGGGGGACAGATAAATTAGGAGTTTGGGATTAGCAGATACAAACTATTGTATATAAAATAAATAAACAACAAGGACCTACCATATAGAACAGGGAACTATATTCAGTATCCTGTAATAAACCATAGTGGAAAAGAATATGAAAAAGACTGTGTATATATATGTATAACTGAATCACTTGGCTGTACACCAGAAACTACAACAACATTGTAAATCAACTATACTTCAAAAAAAAAAAAGATTTAAAAAACAGCTGGAGAAACAAAGATCTGTACATACTAGAGAACAAAGATAAGTACTTCTCATCAGGAAACAAAAGCAAAAACACACAAAAAAGCAAGCCAGAAGCCAGTGAAACAACACCTTTAAAGTACTGGGGAAAAAAACTGTCAGCCCAGAAATTTATACCCATCAAAATATTTTTCATAAATGAAGGTGAACCAGTGAACCAGTAGTGGGATGAGGTGGGGTAGACACACTTCTCCCTATACTTCCCACTAAGTATAGCTAAAACCCCTCAATATTGTCTATAAAACAAATATAAGACTCAAAGTTGGACAGAAGACAGTCCCACTAAGGACGTTGCCACCTGAGGAAAAACACAGTGGTGATTTTCCTAGGTTTTCTTTTTGTCTCCTATATGCTGGCCTGGGTAAGTTGACAACCTAAAATGCCAATGGGTGCAGACTTTTTTAAAGCCCCCAATAAAGCCTGCTCTTTCCAGCCAGAGACCAAGAAAGGGAAACCTAACATAACAGAAAACTTTTGAGAAAAAAACCCCACTCCACTCCAGTCAAACACTATTGAAAAAAAACTGTGGTCCCACCTCAAGTCCATCAGCAAAGGCTGAGTGGGGAGCCTAGGCTTCCCTCCTACCCTGACTGTAATGAGGTGCCCCTCTGTCCCTACAGGGATGGTGTCAGAGAGGGGATGGGAAGCTGAGACTTTCATTCACGCTTGGTCATACTGAACCTCCCCACACACAACGTCAGTGGCACCATTTGGAAGCAGTAATAGCATGGCTCTCCCCTCAAGACAAGGTGTTGTCGGGGGTGATGGCCCAGTGGGGGTGGCCTAGCAAGAAATTCCTCTCCCCAGGGCTGTTAATAGAGACTGAGTCCCTTAGACTTCCATCCCCACCAAACAATAACCAGGTGGTGGTGACCTTCCTTAGCCCACCAGAGTGGTGTCAGAGGAGGCCTACTGAAACACAACACTTAAATAAAAATCCAGAATATCATAACGAAATACTCAAAGTGTCCCCAAATTTGGCAGAAGACATAAATCTGCAAATTCAAGAGGCTAAGAAAATGCCAAGCAGGATAAACACACACACACAAATCCAGTTTAAGACAGATAAGCAGCAGCTGGACCTTCAGCTGCTCTGCCTTCCCCTGGATTTTTCCCTCAGTTTCTCTGACTCCTGGGTTACACGTATGTGTTTAGCTCTGTGATGTAGGCTCCTGGCTTCTGCAGGACACCCTGGTCACAAGGTCAGAGGCAGCAAGAAAAGACACAGGTTTCATTCTGTCCTTATGAAGTTCCAGCTCCTGCTCACAGGCTCCCAGCCTGTTCGTGATCTTCCCTTGTTTACTGCCTGTGGGTTTCAAGCATCAGACATGGAAACAGCTTTGCAGAGACTGTGTACCCAGCCCCCACAATTCCCAGAGCAGGTCTCCTTTGATACAGTAGCCAGGCCTCCCCAGGAGAGGATCCATGGCTTTCTGGCTGATAGCAAATTTCCCATTACCTCTGGAAGGGTCATTGCCCAGATCCTGGGAATCATGTACCTGGTCTTGATGGACACAGTGGTGACTAAGACAGTCATGTTATTCCCTCTGTCTGTGAAATACTGAGACATAGAAATCTTTTCTGATACCAGGATCACAGGAAGTAATGAAGGAAAAACCTGAAATGAGAGTTTGATGGCCTGCGTTCTAAGAACTCTCATGTTTTATAGACAATCAAGAATGGATCAACAACAAGGTGCTCCCGTACAGCACAGGGAACTAGATTCAATATCCCGTGATAAACCATAATGGAAAAGAATATGAAAAAGAATATATATGTATGTATAACTGAATCACTTGGCTGTACAGCAGAAATTAATACAACGTTGTAAATCAACTAGACTCCAATTTTAAAAAATTAAAAAAAAAAGTGACTTCTAAAGTGCTTATCAATTGTCACAGGTTGGATTCTTCTGCGAAAGCAGTTTCATTGATGGGTGTGGCTAACCAGCTAACTTTCAGCTAAAAGATTATAGATTTAGCAAAGTGTAAGTATAATTGTGATTTTCTACACTCAAATGACATTAAATCAAACAGTTGTGGATCTTTAAATATATATATTTATATATATATTATATATACATTTATTTATATATGTATATATAAACGTAAGCTCTATAGTTGCAACACTTCAGCTTGCAGTCCTCTGGTGACCAGTCTTCATGAAATGAAAATAAGATTGCAAAATCTTATTATACTTTATGTTATTTGTCCTTATTACAAAAATGGATTCAAATGCATTAGTGAAGTATTTATAACATACGCACCAATAAGCTCAGAAATCATAACTCTACGACTCAATGACTTATCAAGAAGCAAAGACACCCTTGTAACTACAACACAGTTTAAGACAATGAAATAGAATAAAACTACCAACTCAGAGGCCCCTCTCCTCGACCTTCCCAATCACTACCCATTCTATCCTGCTAAAGCTAACGATCATCTAGTTTTTAACACCACACGTTAGCATCACCTGTGTTATAAATGTGTGTACTTAGATCCAAACAGTACGAATCATCCTGTGTCTGGCTTCTTTTGCTCAGCATTATATTCGTGACATTCATCTGTGTGGTTTCATGGAGAGATTCTTTCCGTTTCGGTGCTCTGTGTGTTCTTTGAATGGCTACCTCATGTTTATCAATTTTGCTGTTGATGGACATTTGGTTTGTTTCCAGTTTGGGGTTATTAGCAATAAAGCAACTATGAACATTCTTGATGGTTTCCTTTGGTATATATGCATAGACATTTTAGGTAAGTATAGACCTACAAATAAAATAGCTTGGTCATGGTGACTGCAGATGTTGAAATTTACACATCACTAAAAAGCAATAGTTTGCTAACTTTACAATCTAGTTAAGTGATGGAGAAAGTCTGGGAGATCTTTTTCTGATCTCACTGTGTGGGGCAGGGGGATTATCACATGCCACCTCCTTTTTCTCATGTGTCTATGCCTTAGGATTCCTCCTACTTTAGAATATATGGGAATAGATATGGGCAAATTCTCCACCACCCCCTAATCAGGTAAACCTCAGAAGATTTCCCTCCCACATTTCCAATTATATCTCTCACAGGTGATGGAATGGGACTGGAACTGAGCAGTTACACGTCCATGGTTCTAAATGTAAAAGGAGATGGAACTAAGGACTTAGAAACTAATAAAGGAGCTAGAACTCACCCAAATCTGTCCTTTTCTTTTGGGGGGCATGAAAGATCTTTGATATTGATGCTTATGTGCACATGAAGTCCTCTGAAATAAGATCTCTGGAAATAAAAAGCCAAGCTCTTCAACCCTGTTGAGTTGTTCGAAAAGTTCATGTATCTGGAGACTCTAAGGGGTGATACCAGAGACTCAGGCACTGCTGGATCAACGACCGTTTACCTCTATCTCTGTGCACATTTTATGTATAGTAAACTCAACCTAGGGACAGATTATCTGGTTTATGGACACAGTTCAAAAATAACAGGTTACACTGTGAAAAATGTAAAGAACAACAATGCAGGAAAAAACATCTAATTTTCTGAGGGCCTTATTTGGAACTACAAGGTAATCCACAAAAGCCACATTTTATATATTACCACAGGGGAATACCCTTCCCCCTTGTCACCATAAAACCTATGGTGAGGGACAGCCCAGGTGGGACCTCAAAAAGAAAGGGACAAAGAATTTCCAACCTGAATCCTGTTGTAATAATTTTTAAAAAGTGAGAACTCATTTAATAAAATTAAAAATTTTGAGAGTTAAGATAGGTAATTGAACTAATTAATTGCCAACTAGTTTGAATAACATATTCTTATACTATCGTTTTTATACTTTTGGGTGATGAAGCCAAAAGTAATTCAAAGTTTACCTTAAATCAGTTTTTTAGCATATTTGGCCTAGTTTTAACTGTACTTTTCACATGAAGCTCTCCCCTCCCTTGTCTCCCCAGTACGCCTAAGTGAGGGGTGTGCTTGGCCTGAGGACTTCAAGCATCATTTGGTAGGAACGACCTTCCTTGGCTCTCTCACCTTCTCGCAGATACATGGGTTGTGATCCCCCAGCTCATGTCTACAGAGGTTGTGAAACCAAGATGAATAATTAGAAATGCGATCAGTTTCCTGAATGATGTGGAGATATTTTATAGTTGGTTTTTCTTTGCCTCTTAAAACATGCTTAAGTGAGAATTTAAAAGCAAGTTATAGAATTTTCTGACAACAAATATATAAATGACATCTTTATTGACAGTGGGCCAATAAGAACAATCAAATTTTGTTTACACGTAACCAAAAACATTCGAAAAGCAGAACACTAAAACTTCCAAGATTCCTGTGGGAGCACAAATACACAGTCAGAACTGATTGAACTCCAAGCATAAAAGGAACAAATACTGAAACGCAAAGGGCCAGAGCTCTCAGTAAAACTAGCTTAGAGTAAGTCCTTTGACACTAATTAAATGACAATAATACTTGAGTCTCTGGAACCATGGTGTGGCTCCTGGTTAAGTGATAATTAGAAGGAAAAAAAGGCAGATTCCATGAGGTCTCCAGGAGGCTGTGCAGGGAGCTGCACCAGATGGAAGCAACAGCAGAAAGAAGTGAAGCCCTTCTCTACGATATGCCAGGCAAGCAGGATGGTCGGCTCTAGATCAGTAAGTAAAGGTGTGGAAGACTCACTCATTCTTAAGTCGTTTCTGATTGATGCTTAGTCACTTGCTATAGACAGAATGTTTGGTGTCCCCCTCAAATTCCTGTGGAACCCCAATCCCCAAAGTGGTGGTATTTGGAGGCAGGACCTTTGGGAAGTGATGAGGTCATGAGGGTAGAGCCCCCATGAATGGGACTAGCGCCCTCATGCAAGAGGCCCCAGAGGGCTCCCCTGCCCTTCCACCATGGTAGGACACAGTGAAAAGATAGCCATCTGAGAACTGGGGAGGAGGCCTCACCAGACACTGAATCTGCCAGGGCCTTGATCCTGGACTTCCCAGTCTCTGGAACTGTGAGAAGGTTGTTTATAAATAAGCCACTTAGTCAATGATATTTTGTTACAGGTAGCCTAAAACAGACTCACCACTTCATTAAAATATCTGTAACAGTGGATCCTCCAAGTGCGTGGGTTTGAACTACTCAGGTCCACTTACGGGGATTTCTTCAGTAAATACTGTCGGCCCTCCGTATTCGAGGGTTTTGCATCAGCAGATTCAACCAACAGTGGATCCAAATTTCCATCCATGGTTGGTTGAATCTGAGGATGCAAAAGCCAAACATACGGAGGCCCGACTGTACCACACCATTTAATATAAGGGACTTGAGCATCTGTGGATTTTAGCGTATGTGAGGGCTCCTGGAAATGACAGAGAGAAAGCGAATGACAGAGGTGGAGGTCTCTCAATACAACTGACTATGTGCCAGGTTCTTTACATTCATTGTCTTATCCTCACAACAGCCTTGAGAGAGGGTGGATCTGTCCCCATTTTACAGATAAGCAAACTGGGGCTCAGAAACAGTAAGTAGCTTTCCGAAGTCACATAATTGCCAAGTGGAGGTGGCAGAATTCAAACCCATTGATTTTGGGTTAGTCAAATATTGGCCCCCAGATAAATTTCTTCTCACTCAAGCATTTGGCCTGTTGAGAAACAGCAAATATTTTCTCGGACATGTAATCTCTGCTCGAACTATTCAACTCTGCTGTTTTAGCACAAAAAGAGCCAAACACATGTAAATGATGAGTGAAGCCCAGTTCCAATTAAACATTATTTACAGAACTAGGTAGTGGGTCCAGGCCATAGCTTGTCAACTTCCACCTCAGACCGTTAATCTGAATATCGAGGTGATGAGAGGGCTGAGCTCTATTTTGTTTATTTTGTCCTGTGTCAGCCATTCTCCGACCCTCACCTCTCAGACCTCGGCCCCTTTCAATGTATTCGTTTTTTAAAAATTCTTTTCAAAGCCTCTTTCTTCCCAGTCCTTCCCGTCCCATTTCCTATTGTTTTGATTTCCATCGTTGCTGCATTAGACTTGACCTTGACCTCTTTTACCACCACTTTTTTAAACTCTATTCCTCTTCTTTTCCTCAGTAATAGAACTAAGGTCTACAGAGGAAACTATAAAAATTATAAGAAGTAACTGGGATAATGTGTAGGGGGAAGAGTGCAGGCTGATTGCTGAATGTCCAAGGATAGGATTCAGGAGAGGAGAAAGAAGAAACCTGTAACTAATCTTTCCCTCTCTATCTTTTCTATAATCTTCTTTTCACACCGTATAACAAAGCAACAATAAAAACTGACATTTGTATAGTGTTTTGCTAAATATTTATTTGAACTTTTGCTTTTGTTTCCAATCCCATCACACGGTTCTTTGGTCACCCATGTAACTTATGTCAATCGATCACTGTGGATTCAAGCCTTTTCTACCTTCCTTGGGGCCCTGGGATACAGCAAAGACCAACCAACATACAGGAGGACAACAAAAAAATGTGGGTAAACGTGAGGCCTGAGAAACGACAACTTCTTCCCAGGGTGCAGGGTAGGGGGAGAAGCCGCTTGTCCTCCTGAAGTCACTGTCCTGTGACTCTCTTCCGTATGTGACATGGTGTTTGTGCCTCAAAGCTGCTTCAGTTCTTCTTCTTGTCCGAGACCCTATATGTAACCACACATGGAACCCATCAACTTTTCACTCTGCACATCCCAGGGGCTTTCCCTCCAAGTGACAAAACATACTTTACAGAGAGCAGAATAAGGTAAAGAAATGAAATTTCCCTAATACTGTGATTACAGAAAACCAAGGATTCATTCAGTGCCAAGGATAAGAAAAGAGGGACTTGATCAAAAACTACAGTTAAGGTTCTGACTCTTTCTCTACCTCAGGGTAACTTCCAAGGAAGTGTAAAGTGAAGATGTACCCAGCGGGGGGATAATAATCATCTAAATCTCAGCGTAACCCATGTGAGCATAATTTAGACCTCTTATATTCATCAAATGAGATAGTAGCCTTTGGGATTGGGAGGGAATCCAAAGCACATTTCAGCTCTTAACCTTTAAGTTTTTATAGTTAATGTAAAAGAAATGACATTCCCTGTATATCTGGGTCTCCACTTTGGATTCAAAGAGGAACAGCTCTGTGTCTTCCCAATGATGAGAATATAAGCCCTCTGCCTCACCTACCAGATAAGAATGTCCTTACAAAGTGAGATGCTGTAACAGGCTTTGATGTGACAAAGAGAGGGGAACTGGATTTCACATTGATTGCATTGCTACCCACTCCCAAGGATTTTCTGAATTTCCACAAAAGGGTATTGGGGGCAAGGGGGGTGGGTTAGGGATCAATCTATGAGATTCCTGGATGGAAGCATTCAGAATGATCAAATCAATGGATATAAGGAACATTCTGTTTATGCCTCAAAGCTATGTATTATGTAAGTAGAGTTAGATACACACAGAACTGGTCCTCAGACAGCAGTTTATGTGTCTTCCACACAAAATGCTCAGGTATTTAACACAGCGATAAAACCAACTCACATTTCTTCACATTCAGTCATTTTTCAGGGCTGCTCTTCCGTGTGAATCCTTTGATGTCTGATGAGGGATGAACTGCACTTAAAGCTTTTTCCACATTCGTTACACCTATATGGTTTCTCCCCAGTATGAGTTCTCTGGTGTTGAATAAGTGCTGATGAATGAATGAAGGCTTTTCCGCATTCGTTACATTTGTATGGTTTCTTCCCAATATGAATTCTTTGATGTTTAGCGAAATTTGAGCTCCGGCTGAAGGTTTTCCCACATTCGTTACACTCGTAGGGTTTCTCTCCGGTGTGAATTCTCTGATGCTGAACAAGATGTGTGCTCTGACTGAAGGTTTTTCCACATTCACTACATTCATAGGGTTTTTCTCCGGTATGAACCCTCTGATGTTTGGTAAGGGATGAGCAGTGGCTAAAGGCTTTCCCACATTCCTGACATTTATAGGGTTTCTCTCCAGTGTGAGTTCTTTGATGTTTAATGAGTGCTGAAGAATGAATGAAGGCTTTATCACACTCGTTGCATTCATAAGGCTTCACCCCTGTGTGGATCAGCTGGTGCTGCACGAGGTGTGTGCTTCGATTAAAGCCTTTCCCACACTCACTGCACTCATACGGTCTCTCTCCAATGTGAATCCTCTGATGTATTGCAAGGGATGCGCTTTCTGTGAAGGCTTTCTTGCATTCGCTGCACTCGAAGAGAATTCTAGTGTGAGTTCTCTGATGTTTAGTTAAATTGGCCCTGTGGCTGAAAGACTTCCCACACTCAGTGCAGCTGTAGGGTTTTTCCCCGGTATGGACTCTCTGGTGTCGAATGAGCACTGAATGGTAAGTGAAGAGCTCACCACAGTCATTACATTTATGAGGTTTCTTCTCTTTGTAGGTCCTCTGCTTTTTCATTAAGGTTGATTTCTGTTTCAATCTTTTTTCAAGGGTATGGAAGGCACAAGATCCTTTGGGAACTCTGTCTTGAGTGAGAAGTACTGACTTCTGGTTCAAGTTTTTCCAGTAAACACCATGCTCACGAGCTCTCTCTTCCGGGAGTGAATTCATGTGGGTGAACATTTCTCTTAAGCATCTCTCCTGATTTCCTTGCTGATTCTCTAACCGGTTTTCACATGCGAGAGTTGTTTCCAAGTTGGAGCCATAGACACCATTCCTTGTCAGCCTGTCTATGACTGCAACCTGGCATGACTCTTCTTTGGAAAAATCTTGCACTGAAGTTGAATCTTTGCTCCCGGGTCTAGTCTCTGAGTCTGAAACAAATTGGAAATGCAAATTTCCTTTGTTTTCTGAGTTCAACAAAAAAGCAGGTCTGTAACGGGTAAGAGTTAATGAAGGTGAAGAGCATGGCTTCAACGAATAAGTGGATCTGACTCTTAGAAGATGACTTGCAAAGAGAAGCAAATGGAGGGAAACAAATGCACAGTAGATGCAGAGAAAATCAGCAGACCCTACCCAGGAATCAGAATGGGGGAAAGATGACCAGAAAGACAGGAGGAGGGATGCAGATGAAGCACCATTTCACCAGATGAGCAGGAAATGAGCATCCCAGATCAGGAAAGGGGAGGAACAACCTCTATAGAATATCAAGTGCTGTCATAAACTTCCAGGCAGTTACCACCTTAGTGCAGGGCACAGTGATGACTTCTAAATTTTCAGTTACCCAACCCTACTCACATCCTAATATGCATTCCATTTCCAGTTTAAAATCTTCCCTAAGAATTCTTTTATAATATGTCCCTGTTGAAAAATCAGTGATCTCCCAAAGATATAATGGCAGATACATTAAATTATATCTGAACAAGGCTAATCATTACAACACTAATTGAGGTAGCAAAAAACTGGTAACATCTCAAATATTAAAATACAGTAATATTTTAATACTATAAAGAACTGATTAAACTACGGTGTACACATACAGTGAAGTATGTGCAACTTAAAATAATATGAGAATGACCTCTACATATTGCTACGAAGTAATCTTCAGGATACATTAAACTTAAAAAACCCAGCAAGCTGTGAAGGAGTGTGTATGGTTTGCTACATTTTGTGTAGGAGAAAAAAGGGGAGATACAAATATATAGACATATTTGGTTATATTTTCCAAAACTAAGAACAGATAAATGAAATACTAATAAAAATGATTGCCTACAGAGAGAACACCAGAATAGAGAGGGCAAGGATGGAAGCCAACCTCTCTGAATATATCTACTATAAATCTATTAGAATTTTTATATTCAATATGAAACTATAAAGCTAAAATAAAGAGTTTCGTTCAAAAGAATAAGTAAATAGACCAATGAAACAAAAGGGCAATTTCAGAAGTCAAGTAAATACAGGAATTAAGGACAATACAAAGGTAGTATTTCAGTCAGTGAACTAAAGATAATCTGTTTTTACAACAAATGGTCCTGTGAGTGATTAAACATTCAAAAGACAGTTAAGTTAGATCTGCCCCTCATTCCACACAGCCAAGTGAATTCTGTTCCTTCATCCATATCCATATCCAATGGATATTCTTCTATCCATTTATTCAACGATTACCTATTGGATGTCTACCATACGCTAAGCTCTGGGGAAAAACACACAGTCCCTATGTACATGAAGGGAGAGAAAATTTAGTCTAACATCTACAAATACATATAAAAATGCACCTGTGGTAAGTACTAAGAAATAAAAGGCAAATAATGCTGTGAAGGATGATAAGGGGAACCCAGGGGGATGAGGAGAGGCCTCCCTGAGAAGGTAAATGACTGAGCTGAAATTGAATTGGGTTTGGGGCTCAGGTGAGTGTTCCAGGTAACAGGTACAGAAGCATGGGGGTGAGTGTTCCAGGTAACAGGTAGAGAAGAACGGGGGTGAGTGTTCCAGGTAGAGGGAATGACATGTACAGAAGCCCCAAGGTGAGAGGGGACATTTAGGAAGAGTACAGTGGTTGAGAGCAATGGACTCTGAAATCAGAATGCATGAATTTAATCCCAGCTCTGCCACTTACTAGCTGCATGACCTGGGGCATGTTTTTTTACGTTTCTACTTCAGTTTCCTTATCTGTAAGATGGGGCAATAACGGTACCTACCTCATGAGGAATAAAAACAACACCTACTTTAAGGAACACTTAATGAAAATATTTATAAAACACTTAAAACTGACACAGCATCGGTGCTACGTAAATGTTTGTTAAATCAGTAAAACATAAATTGATACAAGGATAGTGTAGGTACGTAGAGGCTGTGACCTCAAAGTGCGGTCTGAGGACTCTTGGGAGTCTGTAGGTTCAAAACTATTTTCAGAATAATGCTTAGATCTTATTTGCCTTTTTCATTGTCTTGACATTTGCATTGATATTGCAAAAGTGATGGTGGTAAAACTACCCACAACTTATGCACAAATCAGGACAAGACACCAAATGTACTAGTAGTTGTTGTATTTTTCCCCACCATGTACTCTCAGTTAAAAAAAAAAAAAGCCAGTTTCACGTAAAAATTTCTGAGGAAACAAAAGGAATCGTTATTAACTTAATAAATTAATTTTATTTATTAAACCTTGACTACATGCCTTCTTAATATTCTGGATGATGAAATAGGTAATATTCATAATGCAAGTCTGCTCATATCAAAGTATGATGCTTGCCTTGAGGAAAACCACTCATGAGACTGTTTGAGAGCTGAACTGGCCATTTTTTTTTTTTTTCATGGACCATCACTTTTACTTGAAAGAATCACTGACAAACTACGTTATCCATGTTGGGTATTTGGCAGATATTTCCTCAAAACTGAAAAAAAAAACGAGCCTGTCACTTCAAGGAAAACAACTGACAGTATTTGATAAAACGTGAGCTTTTGGGCAGAAATTAGAATTTTGGAAAACTTTTATCTACCACTGAGAGCTTGATAGCTTCCTAATACTTAAAGGCTTTTCTGGTAAGGTCAGTGGTGACACTGAAAATTGTGGTTTTTAAAATATTGCATGATGTATTGTGTCAATTTTTGGAAGATATGCATAACTCAGTGAACCAATATTTCCCAAAAGATCAATAGATTTTAAGAGTAGGAAAAATTCATGGATATGGTTTCAGATGCACCTTGCACCTAACCTTTAAGAAACTACAACTCGCCCAACTTTGGTGTAGTATCAGAATAGCCAATTATCTGGAAAGTATATTAATTATATTTTGTTTGTGTTTTTTTTCTTTATTTTTTTTATTAGTAAGGTTGTTTCTTGATGTGGATGCTAGCTACATGAATGTGTTCAATTTGGGAAAATTCATAAAACTGTACAGTTATGACATTTTAATCTATTTTACTTTACAAAAAGAAGGAAAAGAAAAAAGGCAAATGAAGCAAATGTGAGCATGCGTTTGATCTCAGTGTTGTTTTATTTCCTTGACTTTGTATGTATTCAAAATGCAATATAATTTAAAGTAAGATATTTAAAAAATAAAAGCATGTTGGCACTTCTATATTCTTTCTTAAGCACTGAAGAGCACCACTTCTTTACTGTCTTGTGGGGTTATTCTTTCCGAAGATTCCCGTCTATCTGACTCACCTGAACAGCTGCTTTTGGGGGCTTTTCTCTCAAGCATCAATGGTTCTTTTCCATTCTCCAAATTGTGGTTCTCAGGTTTGGAAACTGGAAGCCCTGCTCATTAAAAAAGAAAAAAAAAAAGAAAGAAAGAAAAAAAAGAAAAGGGACTTAATTCTTTGTGATGGGCACAAAGCTCTATTCCAGAGCACGGTCCCAACCCCTGGATCCACAAAAAAGACAGGACATCATAGGAAGTTTTGGAATAAGGGAGCGGGGGGCCTCAAAATGAACCTTAAAACAGGTGCAGCAAGAGCCTGGGCCTCATAAAGAGTTACACGCATTTGAAAAGACAAATATTTAGCCTGTAAAAAAAATAGAAGAGAATTTGTCTTGTTTACTGTGGGAGTTCTGGGGAGATACTGCAGACCAGTCCTCAGCTCAGGGAAGGAGTTGGGTGAAGTGGGACCCCAGTAGCAGCACCACAAGCCTGTGACTCTGTGATTAGCTGTCTTCTGATGTTTTTCCTTTCTTCCTTCTTCAGTTACTAGAACCTGCTTTCTTAGGGAATTTATTATACGAGGTTTGGGAGGAGCTAACATAGTTCCTTCCACCACTGATACGAACACATACGTGTACATGCATGTGTCTACATGTGTACACATGCAAATACCTCCCCCCGCCCAGAGGCGGGCACAGTATCCAAACTGGTCAGAGCATACTCTATCTCCCTGGCTCGAGTTACTGCTTCACTGATGGACATGTGACCCTATCTGCTGAAACTCCCAGGATAGAAGCCTTCTTTTTTTCCTTAGCTCTCTAACTGGAAGAATAATGTAACCCTAGAGCGGCCAATGGCCATCTGTGCCACACAGGGAGATCAGGACAAGCTATACCACATAATTAAAAAATAAGTAAATAAAAAAAATTCCTGACAATATATTTGATTCCCTTTTACGCTAGTGTGAATTCGGTTTCTGTCACTTGAATCCAAAGACTCCAGATACAAAACAAGCCTAAACATTTCACCAAGAACCCAGAGCAGAAACAGATTTTCTCTAGGCCCAAAGGGATCACTACTTTACGATTACTGGCTTTGTTATGCTACTTCATTGTCAATAAGGTAATGATGTCCCCATAAGCAGGAGCCGCAGTCATGGCAGGAGCCCATCCTTACAGAGTGAGACGAGGTTCCTGTAGTTCTCCAGCATCACGTCCCTCTGTGCAGGATCCAGCCTCCCCCACTCCTCTGGGGTAAAGTCCATGGCCACATCCTTGAATGTCACTGATGCCTAAGACACAAAACATACTTTTGTTCACCATCTGTCACTCCACAGCCTCCCTTTCATGCCCCAGTTTCTGTTGGCCCTGGAGTAGATGCGTAGATGTATTCAACGGGGGAAATCACTGTGAAAAATGACAAGCATTCTCATGTGTCCTGGACACTCCATGGAAAGTCACTGGGCATCAATTATGTGCCAGGCACACTGTCCAAGATTCAACATGAGAACCAAACGAAACAAGACCACGGTTTCTCCACTGACAGACTAATTTTTCTGGGGAAGAAAGAGTCAAAACATGAATCAACAATGTAGTCTGGCAAAGTAAACAAAATATAGGCAGAGAAAAAAAGGCATGTGTCTGTATAATTCTCCTTGTGAGACCTCACCATGGAATGAACAGACTGGCACCAAATCCAGTGAAGCACGGAATCAATTCAAGGCAAGATGCATTAAATTGGAAAATGACAGCAACAAATTCATTAAGGGTACAGATATCACATATAAATGTTTATGGGTAAACACCATAGGATTATTTATACAAGACATAAAATACAAAAACTGTATGGAGATAGACACATACCAGTACTGAACATGTCTCTTTAAGTAAAGACATAGAGAATGGGAATAATATTCCAGGTCACTGAAATAAATATATACCAAATGCTACAACTGGATAGAAAACACCTTCTATTTAAATGTTTATGAAGCACTTGCAAAAGTAACAAAGTAAATGTTAATAAATTCCAAAACAGAAAAGAAAGTGCTATAACTGATAACTAAAAAAACGTATCAAAATTTCAAAATAATAATGAAATAAAATGCAAAAATCAATGCCATAAGGCTAAAATTGTACTCAGAGGAAACACTTCAATTTCATTAAAAGAAAATCAATGTAATTAAATGAACAAAGCATACAAATCAAATTAGAGACAGAACCCAACAACAAATTAGGGAAAACAGAAGGAATTACAGGATAAAAGTAGAAATTAAGGGGAAGAAAAACAAGAAAAATAAGACAGCTGGGAAATCTGAATAAGAGCAGTAGGTTATAGTACTATACCAATGTTAACTTCCTGATTTTGGAAAAAGAATAATAAAAGTGAGGTGAAATGCTAAGTTTTGGAGAATCTGAAAGGAGAGCATATGAGAAATCTTTCTACCACTTGCTAAATTTCTATAAGTCTCAAATTATTTCAAAATAAAGTTCCTCAAAATGGAAATAATCTGAGACTTAAAAAATATAAGAATCATCCTTGGAAAATAAAATGTAAAAATCATTAAGCTGCTACTAAATAGACAAGATACTGTGAGAAAAAATAACTTTGATCCTACAATCTGCATATCTATAGCTAAACTGACAGTGGAAATTAACTTCCAAACCATAAAAGAAAAAAAAAATCAGAATAACAAAAATGCGAACTACAGCACAAAAGGCACAAAAAAATACAAAAGAACAAAGCATAGTAAACAGAATTATAAAAATCACATAGCAAGAAAAATGTGAAACATACAAGTAATCATAATAATATGAATAAATTAATTTCTCTTATAAAAAGGTTTCTTAAAATAGCCACATCCTCTTTACAGAAAAAAGATCCAGACAAAACCCCAAAGTTGGGGATGGAGGGGGGGATGGAAGGAAATATAGTATACTACATATTTGAATACAGTACTTCAAGCTCAACAAAAACATATGGAAAAATATACACCAAACTGTTATCCTCAGTAGGGAGAGGTGGTGGACTGAACTTGGGAAAGTAAGGACGGGTAATATACTTTAATATTTATATACGTCTGTACCGTTCACCTGGTTACCATGAGCAATAATTAAAACTCTAATTATTAAAAAAGTCTAATAAGTAAAAGATAAACAGCCCAGGCAAATTCTAATAAGAAAGACAGTTGCAGTATTAGCATCAAACAAAATCCAATGCAATGCAAAAAGGACAGTTTTAAAAATTTCCATAAAAGGTTTAATCAATTCTGAAGCTATACAAGCAGTCTTGAATCTAATATTAATGTCCTGAAATGTATAAAGCATTCACCCTTTTTCTGGTATCTGTACTCTGACTTTCCTCTGGCTGCTATGCCTGACCACTTTTAGTCCATGCAGTTCAGGTAGTACAACTCCATCTCTGACCCATGGGTGGGATGTGTGTTTTTATGTGTATGTACAGGTATATTTTCTAGTCTGATCATCACACTCAGATTTGCCAATAATGGTCCAACAATGGGCCTAATACCCATTATAGAGTTAACCTCAGTCCTTCTTCTGGAACGACCAGAAGGGAAGATGCCCCTTTTCTCTGATCTTCAACGTGGGAAGATGTAGGCCTAAATTTGTTAGGGGCTACCCTGCATGAGAAGAAAAGCCTGCTTGAGTGCAAAACACACAGAAAGAAAAGAAAAGGTCACTGAAATGGAGAAAATAGATTCTAATGTCACTGCCTGAACTCAATTTTAGCCAGACCTGGATTTTTCACTTATAATAGTCAATAAATACCTCTTTTTGCTTAAGCCAGTTTGAATCGAGTTTTCATCAGGTGCAACTTAAAGCTTCTTGACTAATAAAGTCTTCAATATTCACGTAAGGTATTTAAGAAACCAATGGAGGCAAGCAAGTATACAAGGATCCTGGGAAATCACGTTGACAAACAGCAGCAATGTGCAATCTCCACTTTCACACTTTGGATTAAAGTAGCAAAAAGAGAGGCTAGTGGAGGAATCTTTGCATTGTGGTATGACACACACATTGTGGTATGACACACACCATGTGGTATGACACACTCCCGCTCAACTTCGTTTAAGAAAAATGTTCAGACATAGAAAAAGTTGAGAGACTAACACACTAATCACCCATATACAACTACCGCTTAAATTCAGCAATTCTTAATATTTGCCCTTGGGGAAGTGAGAGTTTGGAAACTGAGTTGTAACTTGGTAACAGTTCACCTCTAAAATACATCCGCATTCATCATCTTGTTGGGCTGGATTCTAACTCTTTAAAAGTAAATCTTCTATAGGCTTCCTTTTTTTTTTTTTTAAGTTGTTTTTTTTTTTTTTTTGTGGTACGCGGGTCTCTCACTGGTGTGGCCTCTCCCATTGCGGAGCAGAGGCTCCGGACGCGCAGGCTCAGCGGCCATGGCTCACAGGCCCAGCCGCTCCGCGGCATGTGGGATCTTCCCGGACCGGGGCACGAACCCGTGTCCCCTGCATCGGCAGGCGCACTCTCAACCACTGTGCCACCAGGGAAGCCCCTATAGGCTTCCTTTTCCAGCATTCCTTTGAACTATTTGAGTACTCACTATGTTCATAATTCACTCCAGCACTTCAGGTGTTTTCTTAAATTCCTACTTAACAGTCATGTGTATGTTGTTTCCCCTAGTGAAACATACATTTTAAGAGGTATGCACCACACTGTCTTTTAAAATCGTTTCCCAAATAACAAGCATAGAAATTAGCTAATGGGCTAAAGAAGGGCAATGCCCCTTCCACGCCTTCTGAGTGATAGTAAATACTAGACGGACAAGATACCACGAAGAAGCAGAAAACATTTTCCACTGAGCCCTTTAGTCACTCGAGTTGTCTCTTAGAATTAGAATTCAGCTCTAGTGGACACAGAAGCTCCACATCAAAAAGAAGGGAGTGCATCTGCACTCTGAGAAATAAGGTGGAATTTCAATAACCAGCAGAGGCTCACTCACCTGTGATCTGGCTGTGAGGCGCAAAGCTGCCACTTCTCCCTCTTCTGTGCTCTTTTCTTGGGAAAAGGGAGAATCCTGGGAAGACAGAGCTAAGGGCAAGAAAGCAGTCATGATAGGGCCTAGCTCTATCTTGTGATTCAGATTTATGAGCTTAAAATTCTCGGGACTTCCCTGGTGGCCCAGTGGATAAGACTCCGTGCTCCCAATGCAGGGGGCCCCGATTGCATCCCTGGTCAGGGAACTAGACGCCACATGCATGCCGCAACTAAGAGTTTGCATGCCACAACTAAGGAGCCCTGGAGCCACAACTAAGGAGGCTACCTGCCGCAACTAAGACCCGGCACAACTAAATAAATAAATAAATATTTTTTAAAAAAAATTCCCGCCACCGTACTCCTTCCTGGTCGTCCCTACAAACACTGCAACTGAAGGGAGCCTGAAACAACGACGTCCTGGAAGACGGCACTCTCTGATCTGGAAATTAAAATAAGTTTTTCTCTGAGCTTAATCTACATTAAATTAATATGGGAAAAAGAGGCTCAACGGTTCTGAAAAATCACCCTGCAAGCTTAGTCCAAATGTAGCTTGCTGGATCCCATCTCTAAATAATTACCACTAGTTGAGACTGGGGTACAATCTAGAAATCCAACAAGCACAGGTAGGGGCGGGGTGTGGATTCTGATATAAGAGGCCACAGACCAAACTTTTAGGAGAACTGGAAGCCAGTCACTGACTCCTCTGCCTGGTGCCTCCTCTATTAAGCAAAAGTATCTGCTCTACTGAAACCAAAGGGTTTTCGTCCAAAGTGGAGGAACTGGAGTGGAAAATACTTCTGCCAACCAAAAAAAGCTAAACTGTCAGACCCACTGATGGGGCTAGGATGGTATAATCCCCCGGGAGGAAGAAGGTGTGAGACAAAGTACGAGGCTATGCTCAAGCCTCAGAAGCTGACATTTCGCTCACATTTTGGGGGTGTCTTTGGAGGGTCCGCTGTGCACCCAGCTGGGATCCCACAGCAAGCCCTCCACTCTCACCCAAAGAGCCCTTCCATCCCCAGACAAAGGAGCCGGACAGCAGTGACTCCCGTTCAGGAGGAAGAATTCGGCCCGGCCCCCAGCACAAGTTCAACACCGGCCCCCCTCACCGCTCTTCCCAGGCATTTCGGCCATATCTGTCTCCATGGTCACCACCTCCCGGCCGCGAAGGTTCAGCTCTCCCCCCAGCGCAGCCCTCTCCGCGCGGAGGAGCGGGAAGCCCCGAGGCCTCGTGGTCCTCCTTCCCGCCTCCCCTCGGGGGGCTCCTCCGAAAGGCTTCGCTCCGTCCCGAACCGGCTTGGCCCTCGAGGCTGGCACCTGGAAAGCCGGGACAGCATCCCTGAAGCTGGGCGCTCGCGCCTGGCGCTGCCGCTCGGAGCTGCGCGGGGGCCGAGCGGCCGGAGGAGAGGCGCCGGGGCCGCAGCCAAGGAGCCGCCGCGCAGACCAAGCCCCCGCCCACCCCGCGCCCCGGGGCTTCGGGGATGGGGCTCGTGCCTGCCCTCGACGCCCCCTTCTCCAGCGCGCACTCCACCCGGCTCGGCGCAGACTAATGTCCCGGGGGCACCGCCGAGGCCGAGCAAGGAGAGCCGCACCTAAGCAACAACTCACCTCCCGCACCGGGCCTCACAAAGGCTACGAACTTCTCTGGCCAGTGGGGCCGCGCATGCGCAAAAGCACAAGGCAAGGCTGGCGGGCCTCGTCCGGCCCCGGAACTACGATTCCCAGAAGCCCGCGGGAGTGGCCGGACTCCGCTCCTCAGCAGGTGGGAGCTCTCGTAGCGCGGTTTGGGGAATCCAAGCAGCTGCGGTCTCCCTACCTCTCGCGAGAGTAGCGGTCGCTTAGCTCGTGCGGGATCCCGCGGACACGCGAGAGCGTGAACCACAGAGCTGCGTTGTTGCCGGTCCGACGGTGTGTCTGTACTTGGTGCTGCTGAAGCTACGCACGCACGTCACTCCAGTGCAAGGTATCTTAGACTATATGGCTTTCCCCATATTCTTGTCTTCCCAAGGCTCATCCGTTGCCGTCAATGTGAAAGGTGTACTTTGCAAACCGATGTGCATGCGTCCGTAGGCTACTTGTTATACTGAAAATTCACACGTGTGAGATAGGGGAGTTGAAAATATTTAACCAGTTTCAACAAATTTGAGCAACAGGTTATTTGCAAGCATAAAAAGTAGATTTATCATAGGAGGTGTTCTCTCAAGGGAGCGCGTTTCGTCTCTAATTCTGTTACTGCACACACCCAAACTCAAAATGTCTAAATGACCCTCTTCTTCTTAGTGAATAATATTACTGCTCACAAACCCATTTGCAAAAGCCAGAAGCAGAATATCCTCAACTCTCGCTCTCTGTTCATCACGGAGTCCTATTTATTGTATTCTCCAGTTTGTCCATCTTTCTCTTTTCCCACCAGTATTACCCTAGTTCTAGCCACCGACATTTCACTAGGATTACAGTACCAGTCTCTTAGCTGATTTCTACAAGTCGGGTTTGCTTTCCCACCAATCTGTTTGCCACACGTTCTGGCTTGTGATCGTTCTAAAGCAAGAATAAGATGTTACTTAACCCTTCAATGGCTTTCAGAAACTTTGGGAAAGATGATTTTTAGTTCCTACAAGAAGGCACCCCCTTATCCAGTTCTCATTTTCCAATGTGGTTCTCATCATCTGAGCCTCCTGGTATTCACACCTGTGTGTAATCCACCCCCCACTGAGTGTGGATAGGACTTGTGACTCACTTTTAACCCATAAAACATTACAAAGGTGACATGATTCTAATGCTTGTTTTGCTAGGGTAATCCTCTTTGCTGGCATTGGTGAAGCAAGTGTAATGTTGGGGAAATCCACATGACAGGGAATTGTCAGCCAGCAGGGACCTAACCCCTGCCAACAACCCCCAGGTGCTTGGAAGTGGATCATCCCTAGTAGAGTTCATATGAGAACCCAGTCCTGGCTGAAGCCTTGACAGCTGGCTGCAGAGGATCCAGCTAAGCTGTGCCCGGACCTTCAGCCACAGATACCGTGAGATAGTAAGTGTGTGCTGTTTTGAGCCACTAAGTCTGTAGTAATATTGTTATACAGAAAAAGGTAGCTAACACAGCATCCTAATGTAAGTGGCTAGCTCCTTGTCCAAAACCCAACCTGGATGCCTCTGGAAGGAGGGAGGTTGTTGGATTGAGAAACTATTGAAAAACTGATTGGAGACCTTCTGGGAGACAGATGGCTACAGTTGGTCCTACAGGGTGTGTGTGTGTGTGTGTCTACATGGGGAGGGAATGGTAGCAGCAATGGATAGCACCAGATGCCCCAAGGGGACTGCAGGGAGGTGCTTTCTGTTGTTTTGGGTGCTCCTTTCTGTTCACTCCCAAATTGCCCCAGGTAAATCTTTGCCCACTCTTTCACCATCACACAGGGTAACCTTAGAGCTGGTCTGGGAGAGGCGTGGATAGTAATACAAGATACAGGCAGCTCTACCTCAAAGGTTTTTATTCACCTTTCTCCCACCCTGATACACACAAACACCCACACACACATATACATGCACAAACACACACACCGTGAGCCAGGTGATTATTGCAAAAAAGAGGTGGGATGATGAGGTTCCTTGTGGGATAAGATCACCTGGTAGGAAGAGGGAGGTAAATGGGGAGTGGTCTTGCCCCAATTTTAACATCATAGATTCTCTGCTTTGAAAATAACTCAAATTTCCGTAAGCCCCCTTTTCCCTCCCCACATACACATACATACATATAATTCAGCCACAGCTTGTTCCCTTCCTAGTGAGTTGAAGGAGGTATAGGAAATACCCCAGGGTTTTGGTTCCCTTTGTCCCTACATTACCAGCTTATATCCTGGGATTGGGGAATGTGGACTCACAGTGAAAAAATAAGATCTGAAGCATTCTATTGCTATAAAAGAAAAACAATAATTTGAACAATCTATAACAGATAAGGCAGAATTAGTGGGCCATTTAGAATGTATGTATTTTTAAAAAGCTATCCTAAAAGAGTTAAAGGAGGACATAAGAAATATTAAGCAAGAACTTGTTGTAGTATTCCATTTTTTATTGACTAGCAGAATGTGTAAAACTGAAGAGTGAATTTGAAAGCTGGACTCTTGGATCAAGGAACTCTACTTTGCCATAAGATATCAGGAAGGGATAGAAACTTGAAAAATGTGAAAGGAATGTGAAGCAATATAGAAACTGACTAGATATTCATATAATGAGAGTCCTAGAAGGGAAGAAAGAATAGACAGAGAGGAGGGCATGTTTTAAGAAATAACAATCACAAATTATGGAGAAATAAAGGTTAAAGAACTTGGATGGAAAGTGCTCATTGAAAGACAAACAGGAAATATATGAAAAGACATTACACGTTATAATAAAATCTAACAACATAAATGTTGGTTCACAACTTCAGGAGTTTCCTGGGTGAAATTCGAAACTGGCCCCTGTATATGGGGGGCAAGGAGAGACCAAAGAAAGATGCAGACCACAATCCAGGTTGGTAGGTGGCAGGATTAATAAGGGAACTCAGATACGAGCCTTGTCTTGGGCCTGCCACAAGACGAGTTGATCTCTGCACCCAACCACCAGAGTCTTAAAAGTTTACACAGAGGCCTTAAGTGGGTTCAATCACGTATTCAGTCCAGATGTTCTCAACAACACACTGCTCTCTCAAGGCTGCATCCCTGAAACAACTCCTACTGTGGGAACAGTGGGCAGAATGTACATTCCAAGGACAGGGAGGACGTGAGGAGCCTCCAGTTGCCTGAGTCTAGTTCTTGGGTCAAAAACCAAAGTGTCAAAAGCAGTGCCTGGCATTTTGTGGCCCCTCAATGAGTAACAATTGACTAAATAAATCTGACTTGTCAGTAGCACTGACTGCAACAAGAAAATGTAATGATATCTTCAAATTGTAAAAGATAAAACTTTGAATCTAGAATTTGATATTTTACTTAAGAATCATGTAAATGAGGTAAAATATAGATACTCTTATGCATGTAAGACTTTGGAAATATTCTTGGAGGAAGTATTTCAGCAAGAAGAGAAAAAATGAGGGAGATGCTTCAAGATACAAAGAAAGTAAGGATAAGAATAATTTAGTAAAGGGCTTCCCTGGTGGCGCAGTGGTTGAGAGTCCTCCTGCCGATGCAGGGGACACGGGATCGTGCCCCGGTCTGGGAAGATCCCACATGCCGTGGAGTGGCTGGGCCCGTGAGCCATGGCCGCTGAGCCTGCGCGTCCGGAGCCTGTGCTCTGCAGCGGGAGAGGCCACAACTGTGAGAGGCCCGCGTACCGCAAAAAAAAAAAAAAGAATACTTTAGTAAAGAGTTTGTTATCGTCTTAATAATCAAGGAGCAGAGATAGTGAGACAGGGTGACACCAACTACATGTACATAACAGTGGGATACTAAAATTTTAATGATACCAGTGGGGAAGAGGGTGGGAAGTAGAAATGAGAAAGTGAGAGTAAGTTACTTGTCTTGATTAGAGAGGGGATGTACATATTCACAAGCTTAATAAATGGATAGGGAGAGAAGAAACATAGGTGTGGGTTTTACAACTTAGGTACAAGTACTATGAGAATAAAAGAACATATAACACTCAAACCAGAAGAAAACAATTGATTATTCAATAGAAAACTGGACAAGAGGAAAGCAAAAAACAAGAAAGTGTGGTAAAGGGAAAACACAGAATAAGACCTGTTATATCATTTATCACAATATATGTAAATGGGCCAAACCTACTGATCAAAAGGCAGAGAACTTCAGTTTAAATTAAAAAGAAACAAACAAATGGAAAAAACCCCCACAAAAGACAAACCCCAAGATGCAACAATATGTTCTTTACATCAGAAACCAAGCAACACAGAAAGATTAAAAACAAAGTGATGGCAAAAGATATACCAGGCAAATATGAGTTTAAAGAATACCCAGACCACAATGTTATTATTAATAAAAGTAGATTCAAGATAAAACATCATATTGGACAAAAGAGGAACATTATATACTTGTAAAACTCATGAAGATAAGTGTAGTCAATTGTATTTGCCCATATTTCTGCTCTTTCCATTTTTCTTCTTTCCTGATGCTCCCTGATTCCTTCCTTTACCATTCATTTTTTGATAGAACTTCTCTTAGCCATTCTTTAAGGGTAAGTCTGCTAAAGTGACAAATTCTTTTAGTTTCCAGTCATCTGAGAATGTCTGGATTTCCTCTTCATTCCTGAAGGATAGTTTAGCTGGATATTCAATCGTGGTTGACAGTTCTTGTCCTTCAAGTTGACAGCACTTGAAAATGTGCCATTTCTTTCTGGCCTTCATGGTTTCAAATGAGAAGCCTGCTGTCATTCAGATTGGTGCTCTCCTGTAGATAATGCGGCATTTCTCTCTGCTGCTTTCAATATTTTTTTCTTTGTCTTTAATTTGCAGAATTTAAATTATGATGTGTCTCAGCAGGGATTTTGTTGAGTTTATTTCTTGAATCTGTTAAGTTTATGTCTTTCACCAAATTTGGAAACTTATCTGCCATTGTTCTCTTGAATACTCTATCAGCTCCACCTTCTCTTTCCTGTGCTTTTGGGACTCTGATGTTAAGATTGCTGGATCTTTTGTCATTGTTGCAACAGGTCTCTGAGGCTCTGTTCATTTCTTTTCAGTCTGTTTTCTCTGTGTTGTTCAGATTGGGTACATTCAATTGATCTGTCCTCAAGTTCACTGATTCGAAAATCTGTCATTTCCGCTCTGCTGTTGAGTCCATCCAGTGAGTTTTTAATTTCAGTATTTGTATTTTTTAGTTTTATAATGTTCCTTTGGTTCTTTTTTATAACTTCTTTTTCTTTGCTAAGATTTTCTATATAGTTTGTTTTGAGAGAATTTGTAAATTCTTATTGAACATTTTTTTCCAACAATGGCTGCTTTATTTATTTATTTAATTTTTGGCTGCGTTGGGTCTTTGTTGCTGCACACAGGCTTTCTCTAGTTGCGGCGAGCGGGGGCTACTATTCGTTGCGGTGCACGGGCTTCTCATTGCGGTGGCTTCTCTTTTTGCGGAGCACGGGCTCTAGGCACGCGGGCTTCAGTAGTTGTGCTGCACGGGCTTCAGTAGTTGTGGCTTGTGGGCTCTAGAGTGCAGCCTCAGTAGTTGTGGCACACGGGTTTAGTTGCTTCATGGCATGTGAGATCTTCCCGGACCAGGGCTCAAACCTGTGTCCCCTGAGTTACCAGATGGATGCTTAACCACTGCGCCACCAGGGAAGTCCACGATGGCTGCTTTAAATCCTTGTCAGATGATTCCAATGTCCGATTTGTCTCAGTATTGGCGTTAGTTTGTTGCCTTTTCTCCTCCAGGTTGTGATTTTCCTGGCTCTTGGTATAATGGATGATTTTGTATTGATTCCGGGATATTTTGTCTGTTACATTAGGAGACTCTAGGTCCTACGTACATCTTCTATTTTAGAACATCGTCAACCTACTTGGAGGTCTTGGTGTACTTTCGTGGGCTGTGGTTTCAATGGCAATTTAATTTTCAGAGCCTTTGTGGTACTCATTTGGTCTGCTTGGTTTATCTGGTACTGCTAGGGCTCCCGCTGGTGCCTGCTGATGCTGCCTGAGTGGGTGGAAAGAGCTTCCCCAGGCTGGTCCGAGGTGGGGAAAGGGGTCTTCAGCCCTTGAGGAAAAAGAGTGCTTCTTGGGTCGGGTGCTTTGTGTGGTGGCATCCCACTGCCAGTGCCACCCAACCACCTGCTGTCTCTAGGTATGTGTGTGTGTGTGTGTGTGTGTGTGTGTGTGTGTGTTTTGGGGGGGGAGTGGAGATTCCCAGGTCCGGTTGAGACAGAGTACTTCCTGGGCCAGCCGATTGTTGTGGCAGGATCCCCCTGCTGGTACCATCTGGAGCCTGGATTCTCTCTGTGGGCGAGCGGGGTCTCAGGTTTGGGGGGACAGAGAGGCTTCTCAAACAGGATCCCCCTCGTCAGTGCCACTTCACCCCTGCTTCAGCCCTAGGTGGGGGAGGGAAGACTCAAGTCCAAGGGATAAAGAGGCTTCCTGTCTGGGTGATGGTTGTGACAGTTGCTGACTGGAGCACTGTGATGAGGCCGCAGCGTGGATCGCTGTGAGTTGCTGCCAGAGGTCTGAGTAGAGTGTGGGGCATGTGTGCCAGGAATCGCCATCCTTGTTATTTCTGCCTGAGGCTGTTGTGGGGGTCACTGGATAAGAGGGGATTTTCCTGTTAACTGAATTTAAAGCTCAGAACCTCACAAAGCTGTGAAGAGCCGCCGTGGGTTAGAGTTCACTCCTTCCAGCTGACATGAGGAACTTATCTCGCAAAGACTTTGCCTCATGTGAGCTGTTTGTGAGCAAATGAACGAACACATTTTATCTATTTATTTTGCATTCACAAGAGTCTTAGATCCATGGTTCTCAACCAGGGATGCTTTTGCCCCTAAGGGGGACAGTTGCCAGTGTCTGGAAACCTTTTTGGTTGTCTCCACTTGGGGAGCGGGTGTCACTGGCATCTAGAGACAGAGGCAAGGGATGCTCTAGACATCCTACAAGGCACAGGGCAGCCTCCCTGCAGTAAAGAACGATCCCGCCCCACGTGGCAACAGTGGGGAGGCTGAGAAACCCTCAGATAGGCAACCCGCCATGGCGGCATGTGACCACCAGGCGGCAGTCATGCCTGCTGCTGAGATGTTAAATCACAGGAGCTCACCAGCCCCATAGTTGATTGTAATAACAGTCCATCACTCTTAACATACACACGAGTTGTTTTTAAATTACAAAAGTGAAACATTTTTTGTAACAGGTTCAAATAACATACAAGTATATGAAGTACAACATAAGGGTTCTTCTGTTCCCCCTTACCCTTAAAGTCTTACCCTTAAAGAATTGAGTTTGAATCTGAGGACCTATCCCGATTCCTTTCTCAGATATGTGTGTGTATATATATGCATATGTTGTGTGTGTGCGGACACACACGTCACTAGTATCATACTGTTTCTTTTGTTTAGCAACTCACTTTTAGTTCTCAACATCGTCCTGTGGACACATTTACAAGTACTTTAGAGCTACCTCAACGTTTTAAATGGATGGTGTATTAATGCACTATAATTTATTTATATATATTCTTATTGATGGGCGCTAGAGTTCTTTCCAAATTTTTTTTTTTTTTTTTTTTGCTGATGCAAGCAATTTTGCGGTCATGCTGCTATTTCTGTAGGATAGATTCCCGGAAATGTGATAAGTCAGAGTGTATGTTCTTTGGAAACTTGAGGACACGGCAGCACTAATTCATGTTCTAACAGTGCAGGAGAGGACCTGTTTCCCCTACTCTCACCTACATTGGATACTATTGATATTTTACTATCTTTAATTTATATTTTATTGTATGAGTTGGGATATATTTTTATATGTTTATATTTTCATATGTTTATCAGTGTATTTCCCTTTCCCATTTTTATATTTGTTTTTTTAAAAAAATCAATTTGAAGTAGTTCTTTATATGTTTTGCTTATTAATACTTTGTCTGAATTTTGATTGTGAATAAGGGGTGAGTTAGGGATAAAACCTAATATTTTCTCAAATAGCTAGCCAATCGAACTAACAGCCTTTATTAAATAATTCCTTCCTTTCCCCTTGTAATGAGTTGCATGCATCCCTGTGTCTGTTTTTGGACTCTGTTCTGTCTAATCTTGCGCCAGCTTCACAGTGTTTTGTTCATGGTAACTTTATAGCTGGTGAGGAGGGAGGGGAAGAGTGCTAGGATGAGTACTGTATTGTACAAAAGCCGAGTGGGAGGACAAGACATGGCAAGAGACTCAAAGTCGCCAGAAGCTGAGGAAGGCATGTAGGCGGGAGGAGAAGGGGATAGAGTTGGAGTGAGAGCAGGCTCAGATCACACAGGGCCCTGCAGGCCGTTTCAAATTGTATCTTTATCCTTAGAGCCATGGATCCATGGACGGATTCTGACCAGAGGAATAATATGATCAGATCTATATTTTATTTAGCTTTCTCTGGACTTCTGTTTCCACCCACGATGGAGTAACTGGTACCAGACTAGCCCTCCCACCACACACCTCTATAAAACTTGACAAGATGTAAGAGATAACTATTTTCAGGCATTGACTGACAGGCAGCACAAGACTGTTGATCCCTGACAGAAGGAAAAACTCATGAGGTGAGCCCAATGGCCACCCAACTTTCTGTCTGGGAACAATTTCCCAACCATGACACGGAGAGCTGGAGTCCAGCAGAGCACAGAGGTCCCGCTAAGCTGAGGGTCTGGAAGAAATCAGGGTTCAGAGCAGCTGAAGCAGCTGGAAGCTGTGGGGCGAGGTACACAGAGGAGGGTGTTGTGTAAAGAAACACAACACTCCGATTGCATGTACATTACATCTCGGTAAGGTGGATTTGAAAAATCTTTCCCTCGGGAGTTCCCTGGTGGTCCAGTGGTTAGGATTGTGTGCTTTCACTGCGGTGGCCCTGGGTTCAATCCCTGGATGGGGAACTAAGATCCCACAAAATAATAAGTAAATAAAAAAATAAAAAAACTTCTCCTGGATGTACTATGGAGAACGGATTGCAGGGAGTGGTGAGTGGATGCAGGGGTTCCAGTTTGTGGGCTGTCACCGTAATGCAGGTGAGAGACAGTGGTGGCCCCGACTACAGTCATGGAGCATAAAGAGTAAAGGTTCCGGAGGTACTTGGAATGTAAAATGGTGATGGAATGGACGTGGGCGACGAGGGAAAGGGAGGAGCGAGGGGCGCTCCCTGGGTATCTGGTTGAGTGCTGACAGCAACCTCAGGGAAGAGAACCAGGAGGAGGGCCAGCTTTGTCTGGGGGGATCCGGAAAGGTCGTCAGTTTCATTCGGGCTGTGCTGTGTTTGAGGTGACTGAGAGCGTCAAGTCTTTATATTTAGAACGTAGTTGGAGATACGGATTTGAAAGTCTGAGCTGGAGACGTCAGTTTGTACCGACGGTAGCTGAAGTCTAAGGAAGGGGTGAACTCATCGAGGGCAGAGAGTAGGTCAGGAAGGGGAAGTGATCGTGGCTTGAGCTTCAAAGAGCTTCTCGTCTTTACCAGCCGGGGAGAAAGAGAGAAGCGAGAAGAGCAGATGGGAGAGTAGTGGCCGGGAGATGAGGGCGACTGGGAGAAAGGGGGTCCCTGGAAGGCTGTCTAGTCATTTTCGAACTTCCCACTACATCATCCTGATTTAAAATTTAGAATCTTGCCATAACCCTGAGAGTTAGACAAAGTGAGTACTACTCTAATTTTACAGGTGAAGGAACTGGAGACGCGGAAGGCAAATGACGTCTGGAAGTGGCTAACGAACAGCCGAGCTGCGTGCAAACCCGTCTTCTGACTCCTGAACCCTGGGCGTCTCTGCTTGGAAGACGATCACTGAGCGGCCACAGGAGATGTGCCAACAAACAGGTTTATTTTTTAAAGTTGCAGTTTTATGATTTTGTACATGATGAGTTGTTGGTTTAAAAATTGGAAAATATGAGGGCTTCCCTGGTGGTGCAGTGGTTGAGAGTCCGCCTGCCGATGCAGGGGACACGGGTTCGTGCCCCGGTCGGGGAAGATCCCACATGCCGCGGAGCGGCTGGGCCCGTGAGCCATGGCCGCTGAGCCTGCGCGTCCGGAGGCAACAACAGTGAGAGGGCCGTGTACCGGAAAAAAAAAGGAAAATATGGGAAAAAAGTAACTACCCGCGATAATTTCATGGAGCTCTTTTCCCGCTGTCTACACGTAGACACACATACACTAAAGCTGTTCTTTTTGACATAATTAATCTCAAAGTGTACGATCCATTTTATAACCTTTAAGAAACTTAATATATTGTGATCCTTCCTCATACCTTTAAATAACGAGTAACTGGTTTGAATGACTTAGAAAGAAAAGCAAACAGAACGACTTGCCAAAAGCAAACAAGGCTTATTGGCTGGATAACCTTCAGTCCCACCCAACTGCCTGTGACCTTTTTATATACTTTCTATTGAACATTTGCATCGGCTTTTTGGACTGAGCGGTGGTGCAGGAACTGAAGCTTCCACGGCACAGACTTGTGATTTCCACCGCTCTCGTGCAACCCTGGAGGGCGTGAGCCTCGGCCTGACCCGATGTTCCCAGGCCCGTGGGTCCACTTGGACTTCTGGTTTATGGGCACAGAATCAACACACTCTTCCCCCATCCAGGCTTTTTTTTTTTATCCCCTTTGCTGTCCTACAGCTCTCATATTTACTATCCCCATCTGCTGTGCGTTATGAATCCTCCAACCAGTTTTGACCATCCTGATGCTGATTTAACTTTCAACTTCATCCAAGCCTGCACCCCACCGTGGGCAGGTGCTCCTTTCTGGGCCTCACCTGCCCTCCCCTCTGCCGCAAGTCGGGAGATGGGGTCACGGTGCTGCCTCTTCACCCTTACAGCTGACATGTCATCCCAGCAAAGTGTGAAACGCACCCGTACCACCCTCTAAATTACAGCTGCCCACATATGAGCCCGTTTGTGCTTTTCAAAGATGATCCAGAACGGGGGGTACAACTTGGCTCTTAAATCCCATTTTAGCCACTGTATTGCCCTGGTTGGCCTGTGTTCACCATAAGGGACCCATGAGGTGTGGTTTTAGTCAAACACGGTGCCCCTCCTTTGTGGCCATGGGCGGATTCAACGTCCAGTACTGCTTTCTGGGCTGCCCACCATTCTGTGATCCACCAGACTGACCCAGGGTATTACTGGTAGTGACTGACCTGGGGTGGGCAGGCAGGGTAAATGGCATTGACTAGCCCTTCCATGACATTTGCTGTGCGGAGACTGGTGGGAAGAAGGTCTCTTCCCTTTTGGATCCCAGGCTCTAAGGGTGTAGATCGGACCTACTTCTGGGAACCTTTCCTGCCACGTGGAGAGAGTGTACCACTTACAATGCTTCCAGCTGGACCTCAAGGACATTTATTATCTCATATGACTTGAAGGCTGAAAACAAGCAGTTTTGAACAGCTCAGCAGTGTCACCGAAGCTCTTCCCATCTACCTGTTCCCATCTACCTGGAACTACTGGCTTGGCCCTTGCCTTGGTCCTCATGACTGCAAGGTGGCTGCCGCAGCACAAAAAGCAGAGCTCTCAGCCCAGTCAAGGTGGAATTCCAGAGATTTTGTGAAGGTAGGACTGGCCAACTGTGCCCTTTGTGGGCAGGGCCTGTGTCATAGCCTGTATGTGTTTTGTGACCTGCACAGGATCTCACAACAAGCGTGTGATGGGTGCAGCCTGGATATAGATGGATGAATGAACCCATCCTGGGGTGGGGGAGACACATGGAGACCCTTTTCACTGGAGGGCACTTTGGTGTTTGGGAAAGAATTGAAATGAGGTAAAGATGTTTCAGGAGACAATGTGCCCGTTTTCTCCTCTCTTGGGGAGGAGGGCCTCCTGAGAAGATTCAGCTGAAGAACAGACAGAGCTCGAGCATGGGCAGCCCACTTCTCCACTACCAGCCAAGTCAGAAGAAGCTTCCCCAAATCTGCTGGTAAGGGACCACCTCCCTGTCCGCGGAGATGAAAGGTACCTCAGAGCAACTCTGCCCCTCCCGAGGACCAGCTGGGGCTTCTCCTGGCTTTGGAGTGACCAATGTGCTTTTAAATCCCAGCTCCATCATATGTGAGATGTGTGGCTACTGTATAAACCCGCTCTCACAGAGATGTCATAACATGTATCCACCACTCAGCACGTGAGCAGTCAGCTGTGGTGATGGTGCTGGTGATGGCAGTGGCTGGGATTTCAGAGACGGTCCTGCTGCGGAGCTCAGGAAGAACACAGCCTTGTCTTGGAAATGCTCTGTGATTGGGGGTCACGTGGACGTGGTCTGAGGGCCTGATTGTGTGAAAGATGAAATTGGAGGACCAGAAACCGAAGGATTCAAAGCAGCATGTATGCAATGTCTGTAAATAGTGGACGAGACATAGGTGAGTCTGAACCAGGAAGTTCAAGGAAACCCTAGCAAGGTCATGGTACGGAATCTGGGACGCTTATGAAAACTGGGCCGGAATCAGTGCAAATAGAGACCTGGTTTTGGGGCAGCCGTACCTGAGCTCACAGCTGACTCTGGGCCTGGCCTCTCACAGCCAGGTCTCAGGAGGATTCACTTTAACAGGTATTTATTAGGCACCTACTGTATGTGTTATGTAACCTGCCAAATGCTGTATTTTTCGAATAGATGAGAAGCTCTAGGGGCAGTGAGGCAATGGGAAAACCAATATTTATTTATGAAGGGGGCAGCACCTGAGCTGGTACTTGAGGGGTGATGTTTGGAGGGAAGTGGGTGGGATCTTGAGGCAGAAATGATCCCTTAGCTCAAATCTAGGACTCAGAGTTTCTTTAAGAGTCTGTCAGAGAAGAAGCCAGAGGAGAGAGTGTGGGGCTGAGAGGGCAGGACCGGGTCTGGAGGAGGGAGAAGTGGCCTCTGAGCGGCTCGGAGGCTGGTGGGAGCATTCTCAGCCACCACTCCCCTTCTGCTAAATCCCCACGTGGGAGTGACCCCTGAGGACGCTGGCCTGTTGAAAAGGGAGGCTGTACGAGACGTGCACCGTATAATCTAATGCTCTCAGCATCCTGGAGGCTGAGTGCTGGTATCATTTCCATCTGGGTAAACTTGGAGGAGGTAAGGACGTGTCCAAGGTCACCCCTGAAGGTTTGAACCCAAATGACCTGATTCCAGAGCACGCACTGCAGAGCTGCAGGAGTTGCCAGTTTCCCGGCCAAGACAAGGGTGCAGGAGCCGCCTCGGGTGGCCACATCACACAGGCAGCCTGAGCCCGCCATTATACCCCGAAAGGAGTACCAAGAGTTAAGGATGGACGAGGAAGGCAGGAAGCATCAAATGCCATGCTGCGACAGGGGGTGGGGAGCAGCGTCCGGTGACTGCCACCAGTAGAAATTATGCCTGTAAAGTGAAAGGGCTCCTGCGTGCTGAGGAGACCATCTCACATAGCTCCAAGGGTGTTGTGATGAGCTTTGTGGTTGAGGTTTCCTGGCAATGTCCATTCCTTCCTGAGAAAAGGCCAGTAGCACCTGGAGGTACACTTGACTTAAAGTTCTTGCGGCAAAAGAATTCAAGCTGGGGGCTTCCCTGGTGGCGCAGTGGTTGAGAGTCCGCCTGCCGATGCAGGGGACACGGGTTCGTGCCCCGGTCTGGGAAGGTCCCATGTGCCGCGGAGCGGCTGGGCCCGTGAGCCATGGCCTCTGAGCCTGCGCGTCCGGGGCCTGTGCTCCACAACGGGAGAGGCCACAACAGTGAGAGGGCCGCGTACCGCAAAGAAAAAAAAAAAAAAAGAATTCAAGCCGGTTTCAGGGCACATGTTTTTGAAAGTATTCCTCCGTCAGGTCAGATGTTTCAGGCTATTTGATGACCAATCCAAACATTTAAAAATCATAACGAAATGCTTAGAAAGTGGATCAGTTTGATTCTGCAGCTCGATGGTGCCAAGGACGAGGTCCTCTTAGTCTCTCTGCTTTGCTGTGTGCAGTGAGGGTACCATCCTAAGCTGGTCCCTTCGTACCTAGGATGGTTGCCAGGAACAGCGCTTCTTAGTCCATTTCCAGAGGGAAAGAGGCCAGTTTCCCAAGTATCTCTTAGGAGCCAGGAAAACCCCAGCAAACTTCTCAGATATCTTTGGCCTAAATTTGCATGGACATCCCCATCCCTGGAGCAGTCAGCATAGGCCAATGGGATGGAATGACCAGGCCCGGCGTAGATGAACAGGGTCTATCCCTGGAGCCCCCTGGGTGCTGGGGAGTCCTGTTTTCCAAGCTGCGGAAGAAAAAAAAAAAAAAGCCATGTTCTGGTGATTTAGAGTGAAGCTAGAATGTGGGATTCAGAAAGTCTGGGCCTCTCTGGTGAACTCGTGGGGCAGCCCCCCAAGGGGTCTCCGCACGAGAGGCCAAGGAGGGTCCCAGCAGAGCGCCTGTCCCAAGGGAAGGGGTCGACTATGGTGGGTTTGGCTGTGCACAGCTTCAGGGTCAGAGCGGAAGGTGGTCCTGAGGAGGGCAGAATATGTCCACAGCTAGCCTCTGTGGGATCATGGAGTTTCAGGGAGAAAAGGGGCTCTGAGCAAAGAGAGAATGAGCAGTTTCAGGAAGATGGGAGGGACCCTGGGTTTGGGACGCCTCTGACAAAACATGTCACGGGACCTCCCTGGTGGTCCAGCGGGTGCTCCCAGTGCAAGGGGCCCGGGTTCCATCCCTGGTGGTCCAGCGGGCGCTCCCAATGCAGGGGGCCCGGGTTCCATCCCTGGTGGTCTGGTGAGCGCTCCCAATGCAGGGGGCCTGGGTTCGATCCCTGGTTGGGGAACTAGATACCGCATGCATGCCACAACTAAGAAGTCCACATGCCACAACTAAAAATCCCGTGTGCCGCAACTAAGACCCGGTACAGCCAAAACCAGCAAACAGACAAACATGTTATAAATCCCTGGGCAACCCTGGGCCCCTTTGGACTCTAGAGCATCAGAGGCAGCAATGGTGGGAGAAGAAGGTACCCAGTGGACAGTGGTGCCCCCGGGGACCCCCAGAAACACTGGGAGGAGGGGTTGTACGGGTCTGGGACCCTGGCCTTAGTCTACAGGGGAAGGAGCAAGGAAACATGAATGGTGACTATAAATGTGACCCTCTTCATATTCACAGGCTTCTGTGACCGGGGGAAATTAGGGCTTCATGACTTTTAGAGAGAGGAGGGTCATCCTTAGCCTGTTCCTTGTCTCACAGCTTAAGAGAATTCATTTGAAGGAGTCTTCTGCTCATTAAATCCTGGTGTGTTTGTGACCATAATATCATTAGTATACAGATTCACTTGCATTATATGATGGCTTCACTTCCATTTTTTCACAAACCACACTATAAATTAGTTGGAGCAGATATTGCATCCCCATTTGTTGGATGAGGAAATGGAGATTCAGAGAGGTTAAGCTACTTACCAAGGTCACACAGCTGGCAGGTGCTAGGATCAGGGCTCTGACCACCTAACGCTTCTACTCCAGGTTCCCTTTCTGACTATATTTGGATTCCCCCAACATATACAGACACATCTCCTGTTTAATAAGCTTGTTTCTTTCCTACTAAAATATTCGTGGCAAGACAGCAGTTATTTCATTCCCATGGAGCTAATAGCTCCTACTCTTGGTGTTTTATTTAGTTCCTGAGTCTGTGCACCAGGCTTTGGATCAGGGCGACCTCCTCATCCCTGGAAATCCAGATACAGATGTTACGCTTCCTCCACCCAGTCAGGGGTACAGAAATTCAGAGCGTTCTTCAACTTCTGGTTTGCAACAGTGAGGTGGAAATTGAAACCATTTGAGCAAGTGTGTGTGGGCTGTGGCAAAGTACAAGTAAGGATGCAGCTTCTATAGCTCCTGAGACACAGCATCTTCCTGCAGGGAGGGGGCTTTGGTGAGGAAGAGAGTATATTATGTATACAGACCTTTTGTCCTCAGACCCAGCCACAGACAATCCCTGGGGTGGGAGGTGGGGAAGGGATTTTTCCTCTCTTTGTTCAGGGATCTAGGTCAGTAGTCCTTTTTTATTATTAAAAAATAAGTAAATAACTAAGGAGCCCATTCCAAGATTGCTGGAGGAGAGTTCACACAATGCAGTGTGGTAATGCACATTGTAATAGAAACTGTAAACATGTCCTTGTTAGCATTGTTGAGGGAGGAAAACATTTCCCTCTACCCTTCTAGGTTCTTCTGGCTGGTCTGAGAATTAAAGTGACATGAAACAGATCAACAGGAGGAAATTAAATGAAAGTTTAATAACGAGTACCTGGGAAAGACCCAGGAAAAATGAGTAACTCACCAAAATGGCTGAAACTCTCACCTTAAATACCATCTTCAGCTAAAGACAAAAGAGGATGTTGGGGGTAGTGGTTTGGGATGTCAAAGGGGAGGAATGCAATTCACATGAAGATGGAAAAGCGAATGTTTGGAAAACAAGTGTTTGCTGGGCCAGCAAGACAATGGGACTCGGAGAAGAATTTTAACAAACAGACTTGGCTGGGTTCCTCCCTGTCTGCCACTCAGTTCATACTATATATATATATCTATGGGGATAGCTCACTTACTGGAATGGGTCCTTGCTCTACATTCTTTTAGGCTGCTCAGGGGAGGTAAACAGAAAGGCTTCTTGAGTCTTCTGTTTCTTAAAAATAATCAGCCTAAATTAGTCCTCATGCCTAAGAGACACATTTTGGGGTCTACTTTTGCTCCCCTGCAGTGTCATGGGTTCTGAATCGGCCTCTTGGGTTCAAATCCAGCTGGTTCAGAACCAAGGGTCTTTGGGCAGGTTATCTAACCCCAGAAAACTTAGTTTCCTCATCTGCTAAATAGGAATAGTAGTGGCCGCTGTCTCAGGGCTGCTGTGCGACTCACCCAGTTGGTACGTGAGGGCCCTCAGCATTTATACTGGTGTCAGTGCTATCACCAGCACACTCCTCTGGGCTTCATCTAACTCCACATGTAGAGATGCCTGCACCACAGTTACTGCATTTTGATTTTTTAAATACATTCTTTTCTTCCATGGCTAAAACAGATGGGCAGTGTATGTGTGACAGGCCACAAAGCAGACTGTTCTGGGTAGCGTAAAGTTTAAGTTAAATCATGTGTAAGCCAGAAAGACTTCCCCCTACTTCAATATGTGAAAATTTCCTCTGTCATTTTCCTCTTTTGATTGCAGGTATTTTGACAGAAAATATTGATGATGAAAATATTTGTCCCTTGATGCCAGGGTGGTTGCTGCTTGCCCTGGGTCCATCATGTCCCTTGTTGCTAGGCAGAACACTCTTTGACATAAATTGTAACAGTATATTTTTGGATATGTCTCCTAAGGCAAAAGAAATAAAAACAAAAATAAATGGTACCTAATGAAGCTTTAAAGATGCTGTATAGCAAAGGAAACCATTGACAACATGCAAAGACAACCTACAGGATGGGAGAAAATATTTGCAAATGATATAACCGATAAGGGGTTAATAACCAAAATATATAAACAGCTCATAGAACTCAACAGCAAAAAACCCCAAACAACCCAATAAAAAAATGGACAGAAGACCTGAATAGACATTTTTCCAAAGAGGACATGCAGATGGGCAACAGGCACATGAAAAGATGCTTAATGCCACTAATCATCAGGGAAATATAAATCAAAACCACAATGAGATATCACCTCACACCTGTCAGAATGGCCATCATCAAAAATAACACAAATAACAAATGTTGGAGAGGGTGTGAAGAAAACAGAACCCTTGTACAATGTTGGTGGGAATGTAAAGTGGTACAGTCATTGTGGAAAACAGTATGGAGTGTTCTCAAAAAACTAAAAGTAGAACTACCATATGATCCAGCAATTCCCCTAGGTATATATCCAAAGAAAGTGAAAACACTAATTTGAAAAGATATATGCACCCAATGTTCATGGCAGCATTATTTACAATAGCCAAGATAATGGAAGCAACCCAAGTGCCTTTCAACAGACGAATGGATAAGGAAGATATGGTACATATATACAATGGAATACTACTCAGCCATAAAAAAGAATGAAATTTTGTCATTTGCAGCAACATGGATGGATCTAGAGAGTATTATGCTAAGCGAAATAAATCAGACAAAGACAAATATTCTATGTTATTACTTATATGTGGAATCTAAAAAATGAAACAAAGGAATGAATATAACAAAACAGAAACAGACTCACAGATATAGAGAACAGACTAGTGGTTACCAGTGGGGAGAGGGGAGGGGAAATAGGCAACACAGGGGTAGGAGATTAAGATGTACAAACTACTGTGTATAAAATAGATAAGCAACAAGGATATATTGTACAGCACAGGGAAATACAGGGGCTTTGGGGTCATTTTCTGCATCTTTCCATCTGAGGTGCCCATTCTGACTGGTTGGGGGTACGCAGCTGTCCCAGGTCCAGAAAACTGGCCCAACAACAGTGGTACCAAAGCAACAGCTGTCCTAGGACCTCTGGGGTGAGCTAGACTTGGAACCCATCTTCCATCCCCAGGGAAAGAGAGAGCATTTGTTGTGCGTTTTAAAAGATTTGCTCATTTGGTCGGAATAGGTTGTTTTGCCATTTTAAGCCTAAACCGTATAGGTGACTAGAGTTTACTCCGTGTAGTTACTTTGGGTTTTCTCATACACAGCTCTCAGAGTGCGAGGAATGTGCTAACCATGTGCCACATAAAACGTCATGTCTTTGGGTCTGGAATTTACGAGGAATGATTGCAGAGTGTGGTCCGGGTTCTGGGCTCTTCGTTTCTAGGACATTGAATGCTCCTGCGGGGGTTCCTGGGAGGTCCAGCTGCTAATGCTGGCCCTGAGAGCCTGGGTGACTGGAGGATTGCTGCTCAAGGGTGCACCATGGCCACACCTTGTCGGCAAACAAGAGTGAGCTGGGAACAGCCCCGGGCCAGACCTTCTGTGGCCTTGGCAGGAAATGACCCCGTGTGCTTCCTTAGTTGCAGGTGGTCTGTAGGCCAGTTTTCTCCACCCATCCTCAGGAGTCCTGCAGGCATTGTGTTAGGTGCTCACGGGCAAGGCAGACCCTATGCAGGCTCACAATCTTGTTTGCTGAGCCAACATGTGTGCCCCCGTCTTTGTGAAGAGCAGGCATATGGAACACCCTGGGACAGCCCTGCCTTCCTCAGTGGGCCAGTCGCTGCCTGACAAAGAGACAGGAGGCTTGGGGGAGGACCGGAGAAGGGGTTTAGGTTGTCACAACTGTTGTGCTCTGAGACTAGGAGCAAAGATCCTTTGAGTCTGTTCTCCTCTCCTGCAGTTTGTTCTCTTGTTTTGTAGTAGAATTACCAAAAACGATCTAAGAGGCTGGCTTCTCATTTTAGGAAAAAAGCAGGGCTGGGGACCAGTTTGCTGATGGCAACCCCAGGCCAGAAAGCCTATTGGGCCCACCCCCGCAGGTGAATCAGGAAAAGTCTGGGCTGGTTTCTGGAAGAGTGATGATGCACCTTCCAGCTCTGTGGTTCTCTGATTTGGGGATTTTACCAGAAAAACTGCACAGTGAATTTGGAGGACTGATTTAAATGTAACTCTTCCAGGTAACTCTTCCACCTCACTGTTATCACCATCGTTTCATAAAAGATAAGACTTTCAATTCCAGAGAAGGGGGAAGGACATACTCTTCATCAAGTATCATCCCTTGAAATCAGTCAGAGTCAGATCTGTGACTTGTTTATTATGTTATTCTTATTCTTCTCAGTCTGCTTTTTCTTAATTTCTGACAGACAAATATTAGCTAGGTTTGTGAATCACAGCTCGGCAGACACAGATGGAAAACGTCCAGAGAGATTTTCGAAGCTGTTTCCTTAGGAAAGAGGCTGCGGGGCTTCCTTAGTCTGAAACTGCCCGATAGAGTCTTTGGGCTGAGAATGCTCTTCTTGAATTCTTCCAGACCCCGCAGGGTGATGGCCTTAAACCCGTAAACTGGGAGGGCATCTGTTGGCGGCCATCGTTCGTGTGACTCCAAGGGAGTTTGTCAGTCTGTGGGATTATTCATCACAGAGTCAACCGGATGAAAGATTAATGATGACCTACCTGCCGATCGATTTCCTACCACATGGCTTGGTAGAGTTTGAGTTTCAAAATTCTGAGCAGGGAAACCTCCCTCAATTCTGGGAAGGAATACCAAGCCACAACACATAGGATGTTGGCCCTAACATCCCTGGTGGCAGGTTTGATTCAGGAAAGAAGGAAATTACAAAATTTGTAATGACAAAACTTGTTTTGTGCCGAAGAGAGAGAGAGACACTCATTTCATGTGAGGTTGAGTGATCGGAGGCTGGCCTGGAGGACAGGAGAGGGCGGAATTGCAGGGCCATCTGACGCCCGGGGAGCAGGTGTGATGAGAGGGCCGGGAGGTGGTCTGGACATTGTGATGGGGGGTCAGGAGGACCCCCACCTCAGCTCTGAGATATGTTGGCGGGGGGCGGTGTGGGGGAGAAGGATAGCACCAGCTGAGAGACGGCAGGAGAAACAGCGTCTTTGGCGAAAGCCGAGCTTCGGTTAAGGCAGGGAGGCAGGGGACTGTCTAAGAAGAGGCTGAGGATGTTGGGGTGCTCAGGGCGCAGTGGGGGTGGGGTGGTGACTGTGAGCACTGGGTCAGTAGGGAATTAGGGTCTAGGAGATACGTGGGCATTAGCTCCGACTTCCGGTGCGGGAGTGTTGACCCAGGAGGCCTGGGTGTGGTGAGGTGCCCTGCAGCTCCTGGAGGCCGTCCGGAAGGTGCTGTGTCAGGCCGGGCCGGGGAGGGGATTTAGAAATTGGGGTGGATTCTGTGGTCCTGGGAGGGCCAGAGGCCGCCACAGGGTCAGTGCTCTCAGGCCCAAGTCCGGGCAGATGTCACAGCTTAGCCACGGCGCCCTTTCCCCACAAGCTCAGGTGAATCTCAGACACAGCACAGTTTCCACGAGAGCCGCACCGGGAATCTGTTTCCCGGCCCTGGCTTCGGCCAACCTGCTCACTTCATAGATGAGGAAGCTGGGGTCGAGAGAGGACAAATGATTTTCCCAGTTCAGGCTGGGACTGAAAATTCAGGTTTCCTGTTTTCCAAGCTGCTGCAGAATGTCTGGTGGCTTGGCGCTCCGATGGGGCACCAGGACGGGCTGAGCAAAGCTGTGGGCTGCCCTCCGGGGTCAGCAGGAGAGAAGGGGCGGGGGGATAAGAGAGAGCCTGGCTCAGTGCCCCCTGATTGGCGCCTGAGGTTGTGGAACAGGTCAGAATGGGCAGCCACCGCCCCCCCTCCCCAGAAATATCAGAGGCTCTGTGGCATGTGGGGTGGACCAGTTCAGCTTCCAGAACCAAGTCATTCAGAGAAAGGTACAGAGAAGAAAGCAGCCCTATTCGTTAATGTTGGAGAAAACTCCGGGAATGTTCTGGGCTGCGAGAAGCCAGCTCCTTTCCCTCCTGGCCAGAGATTTAAAACCATGAAATGAAATGCAGGGGAACCTCTGGGAACCTCTTCTGGGGTATCTTCAGCAGTGGAAGAGGACAGTCAGGTCAGGGATACTCAGGAAAATTCGTACTGCTGAAAAGGGCCGCACCTAGGCCATCATGACATGCATGCTCTGTGCATGTTGACCATCAACAGAGCTGCATCTGACATAGATTTTTACTGTCTTCCACGCCCTCCAACACCAAGCAGGAATTCTTGGTCAGTGACAAGAACTGCCCCTTGGTTTACGTGCTTTAATCCAGATCCCACCGAATCACACAGGGTGGAGAGCCATGGGGGAGTGCGATGGCTTGGACCCACCCCAAGCCTAATCTCAGGGGCGAGCTGCACCGGCCCCCACCCCATTCTCTCTCTGTTCCATTAGTTTTCCAAATCCACTTGAGTGTATATGAAGAAATTCTGCGGGGGAGCTGGAGAACCTGTCCAGGACAGGGGTCCCCAGTCCCTGGGCCACGGACCAGTAGTGGTCGGTGGCCTGTTAGGAGCCAGGCTGCACAGCAGGAGGTGAGTGGGGGGAGAGAGAGCGAAGCTTCGCCTGTATTTACAGCCGCTCCCCATCGCTCGCATTACTGCCTGAGCTCCGCCTCCTGTCAGCATTGTGGTGGGTTGTGTAATTGTTTCATTACACATTACAATGTAATGATGATAGAAATAAAGTGCACAGTAAAGGTAATGCGCTTGACTCATCCCGAAACATTCCCCCCGACCCCAGTCCGTGGAAAAATTGTCTTCCGTGAAACCAGTCCCTGGTGCCAAAAAGGCTGGGGACTGCTGCTCTAGGGTACAAATATTGGGGGCCAGGCACCCTGGAATAGTCCTGGGTTCCTTGGTGCCCACCTGGCAACCCCACCCAGTGGTGGTGCCCAGGAGCACCTTTCTTCTGAGGAGCTAGATGCTTCCCACCTTATCCCCTGGCATCTGTTGTGGGCTGAATTGTGAACTACCTGCCCCCCGCCAAAACCCCGCATCGTATGTTGAAGTCCTAACTGATGCCGAAAGCGCAGCTTCCCTGTACTGGTGCCGAATTGAATCTCGGAGTTTTGGGTGAAGTAGAAAGAAAAGAATAGCTTTATTGCTTTGCCAGGCAAAAGGGGCCACAGCCAGTGCCTGCCTCAAAGAACTCAGGAGGATCTGATGAGGGGTTTTATAACAGTGGTTCAGAGGTGAGATCTCTGACAAGATTAGGGTGTGTGCTGGGTCTCAGGTGGGTCTCCTAATTTTTTTTTTTTTTTTTTTTTTTGCGGTACGCGGGCCTCTCACTGTTGTGGCCTCTCCCATTGCGGAGCACAGGCTCCGGACGCGCAGGCTCAGTGGCCATGGCTCACGGGCCCAGCCGCTCCGCGGCATGTGGGATCTTCCCGGACCGGGGCACGAACCCGCGTCTCTGCATCGGCAGGCGGACTCTGAACTACTGCGCCACCAGGGAAGCCCGGATCTCCTAATCTTGATGAGGTTCTCTGGTCCCTTGAATCTTGCCTCAGGTGGTTTTTTGACTGCTTCTCCCTTGACGAGCAACTGTTCAAAGGGAATCTGCCCTTTGGATCTCAGGGAAGGTCATGGAGGCTGGAGTCTTGCCTACAATAAATGCGGGACAAAAGAAAAAACCCTCCATGTCTGGGAGCCCCACGGGGCCCCGTTCGGTTTCATAACCCCCAGTACCTCAGAATGTGACTGTGGTTCGAGACTGGGCTTTTCAAGAGGTCATTAAGGTAGGATGAGGTCATGAGGTTGGGCCCTAATCCAAATCTGACTGCTGTCCTTATAAAAAGAGGCGATTAGGACACAGATGTGTACAGAGGGGAGAGCATGTAAAGATACAAGGAGAAGACGGCTGTCTACACGCCAAGGAGAGAGCCCTCAAGAGAGACCAACCCTGCCGACACCTTGATCTTGGACTTCCAGCCTCCAGAACTGGGAGAAGATAAATTTCTGTTGTTTAAACCAACCAGTCTGTGGTACTTTGTTATGGCACGGAGAGCAAACCCATACACCTCGTCTAGGAAAACCTTAGTAAGTAGATAAAGCGCCCGCCCCTCTCTAGGAGCCACTGGGCAGGTTGTGCAGCCCGGGAGGGCTGTCTGCTTAGAGCTTTATGTGGAAGGAGGCACGTTCTTCCTGAGCCTCCTGATCGCCACTGAATCCCCCTCCGAGAGGAGTCCATCTCCTGGAATGTGCCAGAAGGTCACATGGAAAAGGTCAGGGTCAGAGACACAGATGCTCCTCCCAGCTGTTTCACGTCCAGTTCCACGAGGTGGGAAGGGATGAGGGCTGCCCTATTGCTAAAGTCCTTACATTCTGGGTCCCTTTAAAAATTGAAAACAGGGAACTTCCCTGGTGGTGCATCGGTTAAGAGTCCATGCTTCCAATGCAGGGGCCGCAGGTTGGATCCCTGGTCAGGGAACTAAGGTCCCCCATGCCACGCAGTGCAGCCAAAAAAAATAAATAGAGAAAAACTGAGAACAAAAACTCGAACCTGTCAAGCCGCGTAAAGCAACGTCGGCTTTGACTGCAGAGCTCAGGAATCTCCAGTCCTTTCCCGACCGATCCCCCAGCTTGGCTGAGATTATGGGGGGCGAATGATTCACAGAAGAATAGCAGTTTCGGGTCTGGGCTGGAGGACGGGTCGGAGCCTGTGGGGAGACAGCCTGGGTCTCCCTGAGCCTGGGGACCCGGGCTGCCCTGTGGCCACGCAGCTGGCCGTCCTCTAAGCGGAGCAGAGTGAGGACGACCGACTGAGCTTCCTCTGTGGGGAGGAAACAGTTAAAACCCTGAGGCAGCTGCAGTCAGCTGGGCGTGGTGCTCGCATCTGACTGGGGCGGCAGGATTCTGGGCCCAGGAGCCGAGGAAGCCCAGCTCTGGCGCGCAGAACTTCCACATGGCTGAGTTTGATCTGACGGCTCCAGGGCCGCTGCCCGGGGTTCCCGCTCACCCTCCGGCCACTCGCAGCCCAGACCGTGGGTCGGCCAGCCCAGCAGAAGAAAAGGGCGCAGCCGCCCCGGGGAGCTCCCCAGGGGAGAGCGGGGGACAGAGCCATGGCTCTGCCTGGCAGGGGCGTCCTGGGGCGGAGGCGGAGGCGGAGGTCCTGTGCGACTTCTGCCTCGGGGCCAGCAGGGTGAGGGCCGTGAAGTCCTGCCTGACCTGCATGGTGAACTACTGCCCGGAGCACCTGCGGCCGCACCAGGAGAACAGCAGGCTGCACGGCCACCAGCTGACAGAGCCCGTGAAGGACCGGGACCTGCTCGTGTGCCCGGCCCACCACAGCCCCCTGGTTGCCTTCTGCTGCCCCGATGGGCAGTGCATCTGCCAGGAGTGCGGCCGGGCCGAGCACAGGGGCCATGCCTCTGTCTCCCTCGATGCCGCCCACAGGGACAAGGAGGCAAGTGCTGGGGTCCGTGCGGAGAGGGAGGTGGGGAGGCCGTGGACCAGGGAGAGGCCTGGCCTCTGCCTCAGCTCCTGGGGCTGCCGGCTTCACTCCTGTGCTCTTAGCTTTGGCCCCTGGCCGTGCAGCCAGCAGCCCTGTCTCTTGCATTTGCTTTGGAAACTCCGAGTCGGTTACTCTGTCGCCATCTCGGTCCTGCTGTCCCTGTACCTCTCTGTCTGCGTCTGTCTGTCGCTCCTGTGGCGAGTTTCCTGCTATTTCTCACTCAGCTTTTGGAGACTCATCCGGGGGTGGGTGTTGGGTGCAGAAGGTGTTTCCCTCTGGCTGGATCTGAATGAATGCAATGTAAAGCTTAGCAGAAATTCAAGAGAAAAGAGCCTAAACTTTGCCCGAAGTTCTCTTTTTCCCTTTACCACAAACAAGAGATCAGTAGCAAGGGCCCCTTTGGAGATACCAGGTATGAAATCCAAGAGCTTGAATAGTGCCGAGATAACAGAGAACTGGAAACTTCCCTCCGGGTACAATGTCAAGGCCTGCTTACCTTAGGGAAAATATCAGGAGAGACTGAGAAATGCTGTGCTCATAGCCTGTAATTTTATTCCCATCAGGTAGGGCAACTGTTTCTAGAACAGCTGACTTTTCTTTGGCCTGAGAAAGCTGAGAGCCTGGAGAAGTTCCTGGGAATGGATTCATGTGCTTCGTTTCTCATACTCGGACTTTCCACGAGCACGTTTGTTCTCAGTGGGGAAGTGCAGTTCTTTTGTCCCACATTTCTTGTGTCCAGGCTCCGGGCAGCTCCCTGTCTGCGCTGAGCACGGCCCGTGGCTGCGTCTTGGCCCCTGGGCTCCCTGGGCAGCAGACAAGGAGCCTCCTGGAGCAGGACCCGCTTCTCCACACCCTCCCTTAGTGGGAATTGTTCCAGAAAGCTCTGCATTCCAGATGCCAGTGAGTCACTGTTATCAACTCCACAGTCCACTTGCCAACAGTTCCCAGCATCTCCAGTGCCAGGAAATGTCCACTCAGGAGAGCAGGTCACTGCCACCCGCTACCCACGTTCACAGCCACGTTCACAGAGGAGGCTCTGCGTCAGCAGACAGGTCAGAGATTAAAGCTCCATGTAACTGACTACACGGTCTTCATGGAGTCTTGCCGTGTGCTATGTGCTTTCCGTGGAGTTTCCCATCCAGTCCTGGAATAACTCACTGAGGTGGTGACTCTTTTCGTCTTCACCAAATTTGTCCAGACTCATACAGATGACTAAGCCATGGAGTGGGAATGAAGCTTCTGGAAAGCCACCCCACTGGAGGAACACAGGGAAGGACCCCGAGGTCACAATATTATGACCTTACTTTATTTTTTTTGCACCCAAACCCTGCCACACATGTCGTAGAGAGATTAAAGCAGAATGTACTGCTTTTCCCTTGTTCAGGGTATAATATCTGAATTCTGTTACATGTGACTGGAAAAGTGATGCGTGCCCCTGTTCAGAAACAATCTCCACCAGATACTGAGGTAGATTTTCCCAGAAAAGCCCTCCCTCCCAGCCTGGATCTGCCCATCTCCCTCCTCAGAGGCAGACACCACGATCTACTCTTTTCTTCTGTTTCCTTTCAGAAGTTCTATGCCTGTAGCAGCATAGCTACAATATGAATTTTAACGTAGTGTAAGCTGGTGCGTTACAGAGACATAGGGTAATCGTCATTCTGAGCAGGGAGAGTTGTGTTGCTCCTGTATGGAACCCCAAATTCAGACATCCCAGGAGGGAGCTGTGTCAGGTAGAATACAGACAACTGGGGCAGTTCTGGTGCTGAAAGCAGGCCGGTTACAGGTGCGATGCAGCAGCCCCGTACCCCAGATCCTTGGTGCGGGCCCAGTTCCCAGCCTCTGCTCCCTGGTGTGCCTATCAGAGTTCTGCCTTTCCACCCTGCATCCTTGCTTTCAACCCTGAGAGTGAGTGTGTGCTCTGTCAGCGCTTTTTGGGTGGCCCTGCCACGGCTCAGGAGCCAAAAGATTTCTTGCAAGGAGCCCAGGAGACCAGCTCTGAAGACACAGTACCTGGATGAGGCTTCGGCCCCCACCAGGGTTATTTTGAAAGTCTTATTAGACGTCACTAAGGCTCTGGAAGCTCCATCTTTCCTCCAGCCAGCCCAAGCCCGCCGGGGCTGCTTACTGAAGGTCACTTTGGATCGAGTCAAGCGCTAGTCACTCAGGAATGTTGGGCAAGGGAAACCGTGAACAGCAGGGCCAGCCACAGGGACACAGAGCGGCCAGGAGCTGCGTCGGGTCCACAGCGATGGATTTCTCAGTTCACCGACAGAGCCCCTTCTGAGGCTCCTGCGGTCTCTAGCTATGCCAGTGGGCAAAAACTGTGGATTTGGGAATCTGGGTGTTCTCTGATTATTTGTTCTGTGCCGCTGGGCTTCCAGAGCCCAGCTCTTCCCAATGGGGACTCAGCTCTTCCCCTTGCCCAGGCCAGCGTCCCAAAGCCTCTTAGTTGTTGTTGTTTTTTTTTTTAAATGGAAGTGTAGTTGATTTACAACGTTGTGTTAATTTCTGCTGTACAGCAAAGTGACTCCGTTTTACACATATAGACATTCTTTTTAAAATATTCTTTTTCATTATGGCTTGCCCCAGGAGATTGGATATGGTTCCCTGTGCTCTACAGTAGGACCTTGTTGTTTATCCATTCTACATGTAATAGTTTGCATCTACCAACGCCGAATTCCCAGACCATCCCTCTCCCTTAGCTTTTTTTTTTCTTTTTGGCCGCACCCTGCAGCATGCAGAACTTCCCCGACCACTGTGCCCCCTGCAGTGGAAGTGCAGAGTCTTAACCACTGGACCACCAGGGAAGCCCTTCCCTTAGCTTTTAAGAGCAGCTGATCTTAACTCCACTCACCTTCTCTGAACTCAGGCTCGCTGCTGGGAAAGGAAGCTGTGGCACGCGTGTGTGTGAGTTGTGAAGTTTGCACTCTTTCTGTGACTGCTTTCCTGTTCTTTTCTGTTCCTTTTCAAGTTTATCAGACATTATCGAGCACTTTCTATGGGCTAAGTGTGCTGCACTATCTCAGGGAGCGTGGGCTGTAGTCAGGAAGCCAGGGCAGGTCCACGTCTGCCTGGATGCCAAAGGGCTGGGGCAGCACAAGGGCCCTGCTGCGTGTTCCAAGGAGGAAGACCCCCGGCAGTGAGGTCAGGGCAGGTATCTTGGGGGAAGGAAGGCTCGGCTGGGCCCCGCCTTAGACCTTCAGGTCCATTAGTGGCAGGTCACCGCATCCGATCTCAGCATTGGTTCCAGAAAGCTCAGGATATGGCGGGGGTCTCGGACGCAGTCTGCAGCTAGAGCGGGAGCTGAGCTCTGAGAGCCACAAGTGTTCCCGCTTCTTGGGGGCGCCGATAACCAGCGTTGTTCACGGCCCGTCTGCTGCCCAAAGGCGGATGGCTTGAGGCTGTTCAGGAGAATTTCTTCTGGAAGTTCCGAGGAGTGCCTTGGACTCAGTATTATGCGACTTGTTTTATCCTGAACATTGCACCAGGCTGTGCGTCTTTCAGGAGCAGGGGCGGTGTCTTGTATAACTGGACTGACATGTAGTGAACTCTGATCAGCAGGCCAAGGGGTGAAGTCAGGGCCCAGCTGGGACCCTAGTGTTCCCAGACACAGACTCTCTAGAGGGAAACACAAAGCAACTGGCACCATGTGGAATCTCCTTCTCTCTTCTCCCTCCGTCTGCTGTTCCAGTTTGCATCTCTACCCCGACCCTGGCCACTGAGCTGGGTACCACCTTTGCCCTGGAGACAGAAGCAAGAACGATTTTGTTAACATATTCTTGAGGCACCGGAGGAGACGCTAAACCATCTGATGAGGGTCGTAGAGCCTGAGAGAGGCAGGTCTTGCACCCCGGATGTGGTGCCTTTTGCTGAAGCAGGGAGGACTCTCTGTGCCCTTGGACATGGGGCCGTCTACTCTCATTGGCACTGCTGTCCTGCTTTTGTGTGGGGCCTGCCTGGGCCTGCGACCCGGAGCCAGGGTCTAAGGCACCCCGTCATTTCCTGGGAACAGGAAAAACTGGAGATGCTGGTCTCCGAAGTGGCCCCGCCTCTTGTGATAAGCAGGAGTGCCTGCTTGTGGGGTGACTCACTCAGAAGTCCCCGTTAGGCACTTGGGAGTCCCTTTCTCCTTTTATGGTAATCCGCAGACAGTGGGGAGAAGCCCCCTCCCTGGACACTCTGGGGGTCTCCTGTGTCCCCGGATGGTGCTGGGGCCGACCGCTTTAATACGCTCTGCACTCGTTGCTAATGTGTGTTCTGTTGTGTCTCCCACCACCTTTCAACAAGCAGCTCATGTCCCCTCCCGTCGTGGAACAGGTCACTGGGTAATAAGCCTTCTAGACAGACCAAGATTCCACGTTGCCCCCGAATAGGTCGGACCCCGCATCTTCCCTGCTTCCCCCACTCCCGGGCATCAGGTCTCAGGCCTCAGGGGCGGGAGGTCACCCGGGCTCACTCGGCTCTGAGTCAGGGCCGCAGGGCCTGAGCAAACGTTGCCAGGCTTCTGCAGAGGGAGGCGAGTCCCCTGCCTGCCTGGGCTGCCACCACTGGGGCCTGGGATTCCCGTGGGCTTCAGTGGGAGGAAGGGGAGACGCGTCACGGTGCCCCCGCACCCCGAGTTCTGTTAGGGCGAGTGCAGACACGCTGCTGTGAAAGTCAGTGAAACCTCTTCTTTCTGTTGCTGCTGTCTCGTGCCCTTGTGGACGCAGAAAGTGACAGGGCCTCTGAAGTTTGCAAAGGCTCTGGTTTCATGCCTCGGCACGTTCTCGGCAGACAGTGCTTGGGGAGTTTCAGGAGGCGAGAGTGGGGCTGGGCAGGGGCGTCGACGTGGGCAGACCCGGGGTTCTCAGGCGGGCACTTGCCTCGGCGGGGAGGGTTCGCTCTGCCTGCATCCGGCAGAGAATAAGAGTCCGTGATGGAAAGCAGCCGAGGTAGTGCTAGTGGCGATGAGGATGATGACACCACCGACACGGATGGAGCGCCTGCAACGTGCCCGCTACTGTACAGAGTTCCTGCTGACACGCCTCCCATCCTTGCGGGAACCCTGTGAATTGGGCACTTTAGCTGCTCCCACCTCACAGGTGAAGAAATGCAAGTGTGGAGGCGTTAAGTAGATTTTCCCGAAGTCTCATCTGCTAACTAGAAACCCTGGGATGCCCACCCCCGACTTCAAGCGCCCTGTGCTCCTCGTCAGGCTGTTCTGGGCCGGATGGGCTGGACTCAACTCCACTGACAACTGTGTGACCTTGGATAGGTGGCTCCACTTTCTCACCTGTACAACGGCGATAATGTGTTTACCTGCATGGTCAGGATGATAAGAGGTGACACAGAGAAATGCTTGAAGCGATGCCCAGTGCAGCGTAAGCTCTCCCTGCATTTCGGCCCGTTCACCCCAGGAAGTGCTAGCACACAGCTGGCCCTCTGTGCCCCCACTGAGGGTGGGTGCTCCAGCCGGGCTTCTGAGAGCAGCTTCTGAGACAGACTCCCCTTTCCGTGGAAGAAGGGCAGACGGTGCCCTTGCTCCTGGGGACCTTCCGAGTGCCCTGGGCTCCTTCCTCCTTGACGCTGACCTTTCCTCTTCTTAGGCTGAGCTTCGGACCACCCGGTTAGACCTGGAGCGGAAACTCAAGTTGAATGAAAACGCCATCGCCAGGCTCCAAGACAACCATAAATCCGTTCTGGTAAGGCTGGCCGGGGTCACCTGCCGGGCTTTGGCACACCTGGCAGCTGCTGCATGCCCAGCCAGCCCCACCCGGGGTTGTGGGATGCAGGGTGCAGGCCCGGCCCCCATGTCCACGGACCCCATGGGTTTTATCATTGGGTGAGAACTGTGGGTACAGATAAGGTCGGCCACACTGCAGGGTGGCTTCAACTTGTTATGGGGATTTGCTATGAAATTAGTTCAAGATTCAGAACTGGCAAGTGATTTCCTTTTTAATGTTATAGAGTAGAAGCAAGCTAGTCCTGTAATGACAGTGTCCTTATTTGTACATGTGTATATGCTTTTTTGACCGGGAGAAAAGGGTGTATGTGGGAATCAAGGGAGGTGGTTAGCCAGAGCTCCAGAAATTATGCATAATCTTGGATTCTTCCGTCATAGGAGGGTGTTCTGCATGCAATTCTCACCAGTCCTAAATCCTGGCAGCCAGAAAAGAGAGGTGAGAGCTGCTGGATTAGTGGATGGTACTTGATAAGGCCAGTGGCGTGCCAGGCTACTTAGTTTTAGTCTCTCTGGTTTGTGACCACTTTCTATAATAAACCCTAAGTAGACCCAAACAGTTCCACAAAGGTTTCTCATTAGTGGCAAGCCAATAACCACAACTCAGAGGAGAATGCAAAACAACTACCCTATGGCAGTCAGTCAGCAGCAGCATCTCGGCATATCAAGAATGATTCTATCCATTCATCCATCCATCCACCTATGTATCCACTATCCATCCATCCACCCATCCATCCAGCCACCCACCTATCCATCCATCCATCAACCCATCCATCTATCCATCCATCCATCTATCCACCCATCCATCTATCCATCCATCCATCCATCCATCCATCTATCACCCACCCATCCACTCACCCGTCCATCCATCCATCCATCCATCCGTCCATCCATCCATCCATCCATCCATCCATCCGTCCATCCATCCACCCACCTACCCATCCATCCATCCACCCATCCATCTATCCATCCATCCATCCATCCATCCACCCATCTGTCCATCCATCCATCCATCACCTACCCATCCACTCACCCATCCATCTATCCATCCATCCATCCATCCATCCACCCATCTGTCCATCCATCCATCCATCACTTACGCATCCACTCACCCATCCATCCATCCACCCGTCCATCCATCCACCCACCTACCCATGCATCCATCCACCCATCCATCTATCCATCCATCCATCCATCCATCCGTCCATCCACCCATCTGTCCATCCATCCATCCATCACCTACCCATCCACTCACCCATCCATCTGTCCATCCATCCATCCATCCATCCACCCATCCGTCCATCCATCCATCACTTACGCATCCACTCACCCATCCATCCATCCATCCGTCCGTCCATCCATCCATCCATATCTAATACATGTAACCATTTCAACTTAATTTCTTCCTTCTTGGTGTTTATAACTAACTGGCTGTGGAAGAATGAATACCTATTTCTTACCCATATAATCTTATGAAAAGAAGAACAATAATTGTCCCTTTAAAGCCTTGGAGACCTTCAGAGATTGTTGATTTCCATGCTCAGTGTAATCTGGAGAACCGCATGGAGCATCTTGCCTTTTTCCAGCTCTTTATTTTCCAGACACTTTGATCCCTACTCAGTTCTTTTCTTAACTGCATGGTAACCAGGTGAGGTAGTTACCACAGTGGCCACCATGTAGGAGGTACATGAGGACACAGAGACAACAAGAATCGTCCAGGGTCCCTAGATTGATGGGACAGGAGAGCCTGCGAGTGTTGCTCCCTTGACCTAAGAATTACTCAGTCTGTTGAAATGGTGGTGCTTTAGTTTCTTTATCTAAGAAATGGGGACTGTAGTAGTACAGTCGTGCCTTGGTGTCCTCAGGGGATTGGTTTTAGGACAACCCCCGATCCCCCCACCACGGATACCAAAATCCACAGATGCTCAAGTCCCTTGTATAAAATGGCCTAGTATTTGCACGTAAGCCTACGCATATCCTCCCGTACACTTTAAATCTTCTCTAGATTACTTACAATACCGGATAAAACGTAGATGCTATGTAAATAGTGGCCAGAGTCTAGTTTTGCTTTTTGGAACTTTCTGGAATATTTTCCCAAATATTTTCGTTCTGTGGTTGGTTGGATTCGTGGATGTGGAATCCGCAGATGTGGAGGGACATCTGTATTTACCTTCTAGGGTTGCCATGAGAGAATATGTATACAGTGCTCAGAACAGTGCCCGGCCCATGATAAGCACTTACTAAATGTGGCCGGTATTGTATTACTATGTTATGTAATTAAAAAGTGACCAGGCAGGCGGCAGGACCCCAGGAGAACTGAAAATAGTACCTGGAGGGGCTGCTCAGAGGGCTCTCAGATGGGATGGTCATGGAGGGACAATGGGGGAGATGGAGGCAGGCAGGGCATGGGCTCTGGGCTGTGGAGTGGGGTGAAGGGAGGGTGAGCAAAGGAAAGTGTTTCCAAGAACTTTACATGAAGTTTAACCAGGTAGTTTGTGTTGGGGCAACGATCTGGAGTTGGGCATTGTCAGAGGGAGCCGTCAGCACCAGGACCTAAGAACTACCAAAGAGGAGTGGAAACCGTTGAAAACGTGGATTGAAGTTGTAAATATGACATTGACTGAAGGCACTTGTAAAGGATGTGGAAGGATAGCATCCCACATGCACAAGTGCCGTCATGCAGATCCTTGCTATTCATCGCAAGGAATTTGTTTTATATGTTTTTGAACGTGGCATTCCATTCTGCATAGGTAGGCTGGTCCTGCGATGCCTAGGTGCTGTGGACACCTGCACACACCCTAAACATTTTGTGCCTGGCACAGACACCATAGGGTTAGATGTGCTTTTGGCTCAGATGGACCCGGTGGGCAGTTTAACTGGACATAAATGAAATGCTAAGAAAGCAAATTCATGCTACTGATTTGTACAAAGAAGCCAAATTATTATTTTACTGCAAGAAACATGACTATCAAGTATACTGAATACACACATTGTCCTGGTGGGAAGACTGACGTCACAGACTTGAAGAGCAGCCCGACTGTCAGAGCTGGACTCAGAAATCAGATAATTCACTCTCTCATCTGATGGATGAGAGACTAAGGGAATGATTGGCAAATAAGTACTTATACCCTGGAGAGTCCTTCTTGTTTCCGGGAACCCAGGATTCAAATGAGAATAAAGGCTTCCTTTTACAATAGGAAATCGCTCCCTGATTTGCGGGTTTCTCGGGTTTGCGTTTCTGCGTGTTGAGCTTTGAGAAGCTTGGACGCCTCACTAACAGGTTCTTCACCCCCCCTCCCACCCCCGCCAGGTGTCGGTGTCGGAGGTAAAGGCGGTGGCCAAGGAGCAGTTTGGGAATCTCCTTGCTGCCATGAGGAAGGCCCAGGCTGACATGATGCTTTTCTTGGAGGAGAAGGAACAAGCTGCCCTGGGCCAGGCCAATGGCATCAAGACCCACCTGGAGTACAGGAGCGCAGAGATGGAGAAGACCAGGCAGGAGCTGGACAGAATCGCTGCCATCGGCAACCCCGTGCTTTTCCTGGAGGTATGGGCTGCCGTGCCGCTGATGCCAGGGAGACCTTCGCTCTGCTCGGCCTGTGGCGCACGGGGGAAGGGGACTGCCCACTGATCAGCGGGTGCGCAGGGAGCCGTGAGGGCAGAGAGGAGCTGAGTACAGGGGTACGGGAGGGAGGGCTTTCCAGAGCGGAGAGGCTGGAACCGGGTCGTGGAAGATGCATCCCGTGCCAGCAGAGGTAACGGCATGTGCAGAGGCAGAGAGGTTTGAGACAGCACAGCTGATGTGGGGACTAAGGTGCTTTCACAAGGATGGGGTGCGGGACGCCGGGCACAGAGTGATGGGAGGCGAGGCTGGCGGGGCCAGGTGGGCATCTGGCTGTCGAAGCTTGTTCTTCATCGTGAAGTCACAGCAGCCCAGGGAGGACTTCAGCTGAGGGGTGATGAGCTCAGGCCTCAGTGAGCTTCATAAACCACTCCGACAGTGGAGGGATGCTTGCTGGGCCGGGGTGAGACCCGGGTCCTGCTGCCTTTCGGAGAGGGCTGCACGTGCTGGGGGTGACTGAGGACAGACAGCCCAGCAGAGAAGATGAGACCTTTCATTACAATGTGCCATTCATTGTATGTTAAGCCACCTGCCCTCAGACGTTCCATCCTCCTGGATCTGTCACTAGAGCGCTGTGTAGTTTTTAGCAAGTCACTTAACCTTTTTGGGTCTCAAATTCCTCATTTATAAACAAGCAGGTCGGAGTCAGTGATTTCCAAGGCTCCTTCAGTGCTAATATTCCTACATACAAATAATTCTTTTATTGCGTTTTGGGAAGATTCCCTTCTAGTTAACGGCAAACATAAATGTGTATTATGAAAAAAAGCCTTGGAAAATATGGAAAAATATAAAGGAACTCGATCATTCATATTCCCATCACCCAAGATAATCATCGTTAGCCTTGTAGTGAGTGAGAGAAAGAGAAGCAGACAGAGACAGACAGACATACCAAAGAATGTCTTTCAGTTCCTTTACTTTTCAATATCAAAACAAAGAAACTATGAAGAAAAACTTGGCTTCCCATGTCATGAGGTTCCTAAAGAGCATATAAATAATTTTAAAACAGAAATAAAATCTCTTTACTTTTTTCTCCTTTTGTAACTTTAACATAAAAACTTTAATATGTATAAAATATATTTTAGTATAGGACCACTTATTTTAGTTAAACATAACTTTTTTTTCCCACAAATTTTTAGCCAATCGAAATGACATGTATTGTTCCCCCGTGATTCTTTTTTTTAGAAATAGACCATTTTATTTTATTTTGTTTTTTATTTTTTTGCTGTGCCGTGCGGTATGAGGGATCTTAGTGCCCCAACCAGGGATCCAACCCTCGCCCCCTGCCTTGGAAGCATAGAGTCTTAACCACTGGACCGCCAGGGAAGTCCCCCCAGTGACCTAAAATGTTACTTTTATCATATATGGCACTAATTCTACATATGGTGTTAAAATGTTCATTTTCCTCCCTGTCTGCTCTCTGGCTTGGCCTCGTTCTTCTCTTCCATTAATCTAACCATTCTGGTACAACTGTTTTCATCACTCAGTTTTCTGCCGTACCCACTCTGTAATTCAGTGCTTCCCTTGCATTTGAATTTTGATAATGTGTTAACACCTGAAAGCAACCTTTCCTGATCGCTGCAGAGTTTTGAAGCATGAGAGGCTTAATGTGATTATCTATGTGAAAACACTTTTCAAACTCTAAAGCACAGAACAAGAATTAGAGAACACTGTGTATTGGATTGAACCGACCAGGAAAATGCAGCAGCAAGCACTCCCACCTGAGGACTTGTCTGTGAATCTTCCACGTGCTACACCCCTTCCTCCGTCCCTGTCGTGGTTTGTGTTTAAATTAGTTAAAAAAAAAAAAAAAGTACTGATAGAATGAAGGTTGCAGGAATGTTACCGCCATCTGCGCTGTTGGTGTAACACATTTGTTCTTCGATTCCCTGTCTGGGCTGTGTATTGCATCTGCTCGTGGGTGCCTAGTATCTCTTGATTTTTAAAAGTCCACTTCCCAGTTAAAAAACACGAATGCTTTCTACATGATCAGACACTGAGCTGGACCCATTACACACACGTTCTTTGTGAAGTGCACGTCACCATCAGTCTGTTTTACAGATGAGGAAGGTGCTGTATTGAGGAGGGCAGTCCTGTTTAAGAAGCACAAAAGCCAGGGCAAGTTCTGCCATGTGTCCTTTCCTGCAGGAGTACTGCAAGTTCAAGAACATGAAGGACGATGCTTTCCCCAGTGTCTACATTGGACTCAAGGACAAGCTCTCAGGCATCCGCAAGGTCATCACGGACTCCACCGCACACCTGATCCAGTTGCTGCAGAACTACAAGGAGAAGCTCCAGGAGTTCTCCAAGGAAGGTGAGAAGCTGTGGCTTGTAGTGTCTCGGCGGGGCTGACGCAGGAGGTGGGAGTTGGGAGGGAGAGCAGAACCGGGGAGCTTCTCATTTTCAGAGCCATCCTCTGGCTAGCTGTGCTACTGATGGACACTTACCTTGATGACAGAGACCAGAGAATGTGTCAGTCACGTCACGCCCTAGGCCAGCATCTCCGAGACTAGCTTCCGAGGTTGCTGATGCGTGTACTTTCAAGGGAAATGCAAGTCAGGCTGGGGTCTTTCCTCGGCGTGTTTTACTTTAGTGTGGTCCATTGAGCAGGGGTCTCTGACACGTGACTAGTGTCCGGGCCCTTCTTCCCCGAGGAAGCCCAGGGAAGAGGGGCTGGGGGTTCCTGCTTCTTAGGTTCTCCTACCCACCTGGACAGGTGTGCATTCACAATTCTCTGCTTTTCTAGAGGAGTACGACATCGGAACTCAGGTGTGTGCCATCACTGAACACAAACACTGGACCTCAGAACCGGAGCCCAGCACCAGGCAGCAGTTCCTCCTGTGTAAGTCGTGAACAGCTTCCCTTTCCCTGGGTGTGGGTGTACGTGTGAGGCTTTGGAAGCAAGGATGCCGTCTCTCACGTAGGTTTCAGGTTCTTGCAACGTCAGGGTCTATGCCCAAATGGTACATTTTAAAAAGTTTAATTTAAAAAAAGTTTGAACTTTTCATTTTGAAACAGTTTCAAACTTACGAAAACATTGCAAAAAGAGGACCAAGAATTCTTGTATACCTTTCATCCGGTTTTTCCAAACATTAACACTTTACGTTACAACGGTCCACTGAAACAAACTGGAAAATGAAATTACTGCAAGTCTATTAACTAATCTATGGAATTTATTCAGGTTTCACGAGGTATTCCTCCCAGTGTCCTTTTTCTGGCTGCAAGTCCAGTCCAAGGTCACAGATGTTTCTTTGTCTCCTGTCTGGGTCCAGTCCCTTTGTCCTTCTGTGTCCTTCATGACCTTGGCCCTTTCAAAGATCCTGGCTAGTTCCCAAATGGCTCCCTGTTAAGTCTGACTTGGCCAGAACTGCAAAACCCATTGTCCCGTCATGATGTGGGAGTGTCCTGGGCTGTCAGCATTTTTGAAAACACGTTATTTCCAATCAATACTTCCTTATGGTTAACAAGGCAGGGAGGTTTCATCTCCCAGGAGAGGAAGGGCTGCATCTGGGTAGTCAAGGCTCACTTTTAGGACATGCAGCTGCTTCATCAGAAGCAGGTTGAACCCTGCTTCTGCTTGCTTTCTGGGGGTGAGTGCTGGCTGACCAACTCCTGAGCCCCTTTTGCTCTGGTTGTGACGTGGAGCCTCGGGTTCGATGACTGTCTCCTGTTCTTTCCACAGCTCCTCATTTTCCCCAGGACCTCTCAGTTTCCACACAGTTTCCTTGATTTATTCTTTCCTGCTTCCTGACACCAGCACATCTATTTTTTTTTAAAATAAATTTATTTATTTATTAATTATCTTTTTGGCTGCGTCGGGTCTTCGTTGCTGCGCGCGGGCTTTCTCTAGTTGCGGCTAGCAGGGGCTACTCTTTGTTGTGGTGCACGGGCTTCTCATTGCGGTGGCTTCTCTTGTTGCAGAGTGCGGGCTCTAGGTGTGCGGCTTCAGTAGTTGTGGCGCGTGGGCTCAGTAGTTGTGGCACATGGGCTTCAGTAGCTGTGGCTTGCGGGCTCTAGAGCTCAGGCTCAGTAGTTGTGGTGCACGGGCTTAGTTGCTCCATGGCATGTGGGATCTTCGTGGACCAGGGCTCGAACCCGTGTCCCCTGCATTGGCAGGCAGATTCTTAACCACTGCGCCACCAGGGAAGCCCCACATGTATGTTTTACTAACAGATATAGTTAATACAAGAAGCCAAACACCTTTTGTGCTTAACATTAAAATAAAAGTGAACCACGTCCTATTATAATCTGTTTTCTGTTGCATGACAGTCGTCTCTTTTCATGCATGACATTAACTTTTGCTCCTAGAGTATTGCTGTGAACTTGTAGCCTTTTATGGACTCAGATCGTTTCACCTGTCCAAGTTCTGTCAAATTGCCAACTTGACTGGCCAGTGGGAGCCACTTGTAAGCTGGCCTCTTTGACCTTTAAGCCTTGACCTTCTGCCCTTGAGATTCTAAAAAGTATTGCTGCTTTCTGGCACTAACAGAATGTTCCAGACCAATTCTGGTTTTCTTGTCCCAAGGCATAGAATCACCTACCCTGTAAGGAGCCCTGGGTCCCCCTAGATGAGAAGAGTACTAACGCACTCATTCATTTGGCACGTGTATACCGAGCATCTTCTCAGAGCTAGAACCCCAGGATAGAGTCCCGCATAAAATGTGGAGCTGACAGAATAAATGGAGAACATTCACGAAACAAGCACACTGATAAATAATTACACATTGTGATGAGTACCAGGAAGTTATAAAGCCAGGGTGCTCCGAGAGACATTGACAGGCAGGCATGGAGACCTCTTTGAGGACAGACTCACAACCGCAATCCGAACGGATCAGTCGGGATCTCCCTGACTCAGGTCAGGGCGAGGACCCCACCGCGGAGGGAACGGTCTGTGCCGAAGCCGCCCGAGCGGGTTCAGCATTGGGTGGGTCTGAGGTCAGGGTGCTGGAGTGTGGAGGTCAAGGGGGAGAGGGCAGGAGACGAGGTTGCTGAGGCAGGCAAGCGCCAGTCTTGCAGGGCCGGGAGGCCAGGGAGGCGGGTCACCGCTTTTTCCTGAGGGCAGGGGCGCCATCAGAGGCTGTAAGCTGGGGCGACGCGATTCAGCTCAGCTGGCTCCCTGAAGCGAGCTCCTGTCGGGGAGAAGGTCTGGGCGGGGGAAGCGGGAGAGAGCACCCCGACCAGCGTGGGGCTACTGCACGCGCTGGGGGAGATTTGGGGGTGGCTCAGATGGGGGTGAAGCAGGACACTGAGAGGACTCAGGGCTGTCTGTGTGTGTGTGGTGGGACAAGACGTGGGAGGATGAGGGAAAAGAAATGGAGTGTGACTTGGGCACCTGGGTGCGTGGAGGTGTTGTTCTCTGGGACCAGGAAGAGAATGTGTGGGGCGGGGGACTGCTTGAGGGTTCCCCTGCTGAATACTGGCCAGATATTTTAACAAATGAGTGAATCAAATGTGGGTGTATGAGTGCCTGTCTGCCCCAAACCCTTGCCAACGCTGGGTAGAAAAGTGCCTGGATTTCAGGACGTATTTGTCGAATGAATGAAAGCATGAGCCCATCCGTAGGTTTTATTTCTTGATTCAGTTCAGCAAATAATACAGCAAATTCCAAGCAATTTGAGCTTCAGGAAGGAAGGAGGTGGGGTCTGGGACCACTTACGACCTGCGTGGGCGAGGTGTCCCCCGCAAGCAGTTCTCTGTGACACTGGCCTGGCGTCCCACAGTTTAACTCGGTTCTGGCGCTGCCTGGAGATGGCGTCAGATCCCACAGGATGGCTCCCACTTCAGATGCCAGTCGCCAAGTATTGGGTCCCCAGGTGACGGACAACTTCTGTCCGACTTGGCTACAAATCAGAGGTTCCTAGGACCCCCCCCCCACCCTTGGACTCGAGCATTTGCTAGAACAGCTCACAGAAGTCAGGGAGACACGTATGTTCACCAGTTTATTAAAGGATGTGGTAAAGGACGCAGATGAGCAGCCAGATGGAGAGAGAGAGGCACGGGGCAAGGCCGGGGAGGGTCCCGATTTCAGGAGCTTCTGCCCCATGGAGATGGGGTGCATCGCCTTCTGGTGTGGATGTTTGCCAACCTGGAAGCGCTCAGAACCCTGCACTATTGAGATTTCATGGAGGCTTCATCTCATAGGCATGATGGCCCACTAACTCCATTTCCAGCCCCTCTCACTTCTCATGAGAATAGGAGTCAGGGCTGCAAGTTCCAAGCTTCTAGTCATGACTTGGTCTTTCTGGTGACCAGCCAGCCCCCTCCAGGAGCCCACCCAGAGTTGCCTCGTCAGAACAGAAGATACATGTATAACCTGGGAAATTACAAGGGTTTCAGGAGCTCTGTGTCGGGAACAGGGGCTAAAGACCAAATATTAGAACAACAGATGGTCCTAGTGCTCTTATCACTCAGGAGATCACAGGGAGCTTTGTGCTGGCAACCGGGAACCAGAGACCAAATATATATTTATTATAAATCACAATAGCATACTTGCGTTCTGTTTTCTGGTTTTCACCCACCTCTTTTCTGGGAAGGAACAGGGGTCTGGGAGACGGATGTCTTTTCGTCCTTTGGAGGCTCGCTAGGTTTGAAGTGTTGGGTCTGAATCAGCTGTCGGTCCCTGACTTTCTGTGTCCCCTCAGATGCCTGTGACATTGCCTTCGACCCCGACACGGCACACAGGTACCTCCGGCTGCAGGAGGACAACCGCAAGGTCACCAACACCACGCCCTGGGCGCACCCGTACCCGGGCCTACCCAGCAGGTTCACACACTGGCGGCAGGTGCTGGCCCAGCAGAGCCTCTACCTGCACAGGTACTACTTCGAGGTGGAGCTCTCCGGGGCGGGCATCTACGTGGGCCTGACGTGCCAGGGCATCGACCGCAAGGGCGAGGAACGCAATGGTTGCATTTCCGGAAACGACTTCTCCTGGAGCCTCCAATGGGATGGCAAGGGGTTCAGGGCCTGGCACAGTGACACGGAGACCCCACTCAGGGCCCGCCCTTGTCAGAGGCTGGGGGTCTATGTGGACTTCCCCGGAGGCGTCCTCTCCTTCTACGGCATTGAGCCGGAGGCCATGACGCTGGTGCACCGTTTCGACTGTAAGTTTTCGGAGCCCGTCTACCCAGCCTTCTGGCTTTCCAAGAAGGACAACGCCATCCGGATTGCGGATCTGGGAGAGGAACCCGAGAAGCCGGCACCGACCCCGGTGGAGCCTGCACCCTAGATGCCGGGGTCCAGAGCCCAGATCTGTGCTAACACACAGACGGGGCGGCAGCTTGCGTTTTAAGGCTGACTGGGGGGCAGAATCCCTGCCAGCGGTTGCTGGCTTTAGAAATCACATGGGTCAGAGGATGAGGGGAAGGGTCTCTGGCTGCCGCCTTGGGCTCCGTGCGGCGCTGTTCCCCACGTTTGCAATAATCCTCAGGCCCTAAGTCCCTCTCGCCATCTTCTCGTGATGTCCTGTCTGCTCGGGTGAATGGCGCACTGTGCCCAGAGGTGGTCACCAGGAATCCTCAGAACCGTCAGAAAGACTGCAGAGGAATCAGAATAAATCGCTAACTTTACCTCGCTTCCCCTGCGTCCCCGGCACTGTCCTGAGCTCCTCCCGTGCGTCAGCCCTCGTGGCTCTCATGGCAGCCCCGTGGGGTAGATGCTCACCCCGTCTCCGTTTTGCAGGTGGGGAAGCTGTGGTCCGGTGGGGGTCAGTGAACTTGCTTGGGGTCACCGTGGTCACGTGGTGAGTGAGTGGCCGAGCCGGGATTCAGACCTGGGAGGGCTGACGTTGAACTTCTAACCCCGACCCCACGCTGCCTTGCTCCTTAGACGGTGGGTGTTGTGTGCACGGGAATAAACCACATCATGAACTGCGTTCATAGGAGTAGAGCGTCTTACGGCCTCCGTCGCTTTGCACCCGCACGTCTGACCGGGCCTTGCAGCTGTGCCGTGATGGAGAGCTCACTACCTCACCTGGAAGCTCACCTGGTTTGGGGACAGTGAGGATTGCAGGAATGTCTTAGTGGGGTCCGAGTCCTATAGTCCCTGTGACCTCAGGCGACGGGGCTCCTTCCTCTCTCCTGGAGCCACCCAGACGGTGTGGACGTGTCTGATTCCTCATTCAAGGGCATGAGGAATTCTCCACGTGTTTGGGGGCAGCTCTCACACCGTCCCCCCCGGGAATTATTCTTGGCTTCTCACTCTATCTCCCACTTTCCTTTGTGGTTTCCGGACCTTCTACTCCTCTGATCACATCCCCCTCCTTTCTTCAGACGCGCTCCCTAAGATTAATGATATACATTCATCAAACCCTTAGGCAAATGACAAACTGTATTTAAATGGGTTTCTGAGGACATAACCTGAGGCCCCTTTTGGGATTCCCTGGAAATACAACTTCTGGGTCTTTTCCGTGACCTGTGTCAAGTCAAGTCCCTTCCTCTTTGGCCAGTCTGACGGTCCTGTGTCAAGAATACTTTACTTCAGTGTCACTCGACTCGTTTCCAGAGACCCTGCCCTACATTTGAATTCTAGGATTTATATAGTATAGGATTTGAATTTTTTAATTGAATTTAAAAGCTTTGAATTTTATTGACCTTGAAAATATTAAAAAAATTTTTTATTGGAGTATAGTTGATTTACAATGTTGTATTAGTTTCCGCTGTACGGCAAAGTGAATCAGTTATACATACACATATATCCACTCTTTTTTAGATTCTTTTCCCATATGGGCCATTACAGAGTATTGAATAGAGTTCCCTGGGCTATACTGTGCGTCCTTAGAAATTTTTAAATTTGCATTTTAAATTTCATCACATCATTGCTGCTTGCGGAGATAGTTTTATTCATGACTCTGTGCCCAGTGTAATAGCTCTCCTTCCTAGCCTGGTGTCACCTACAGAATTGGTAACCTTTTCTTCTTAAATCTTACTCTTGTTGATATACATATTGATTAGGTTGATACCTATATTGATTGGACTCTTGCAGTCCTCAGCCAATATCTTTTGGGTTTAGCTATTCAGTAAGTTATGCATCAGTAGAATTGTTTGCTAATGTAGCCCACCTTATGGCCCTTTATCCACTGCACACCATGAAGGACTTTTCAGTGGCAGAGATCAGGATATACTATGTCAGCATTTCCTCTCTAATGATGCCCTCTAGGGGGAAAGTGAGATCAGTGTGGCTGGGTTGTTGATTGCTCCCTACTTTCTTCCCCAAATGCTCACATAATATTTGACAAACCATTTTGGAATTCTGGTGTAAGTTCACACATCATCTGCTGTTTCCAGAATCTACCTTTTTTTTCTTTTAAAAAATCAAGACAACGTTGCCTGTCTTCATCCTCCACCATTCTCCCTAATTTCTCAAAATTTACTGCCTGGATTTCAGTCACGTTGATAAACTGTGTCAGTGTCGTGAGATGTAATTTGTTTAGGCCACACTCAGATTCATAAAAGGAACCCTTTGGGTGTCTCCTTACCTGTTTTGAACTTCAGTTCCTCTTTTTGTCCACTCATTTTTGGTTTTAAGACCTTTCTTCTCGAGATAGAAGATCAAAGCAAAATTGAGCATTAGCATCGCCTTAAGCGATGGGCATACCTTTTTTCTTCCCCTGGGTCCAAAAACTGAAAATCGCCTAAAACAAACAAAATAAAAAATTAAAAAAGATAACAAAGGCCAATTTTACGCCCTCTGTCATTTTCCCCAAGCTGTGTCAGTGTGTGCCACTCTTCTGGATGTCCCACAGAAGCCTCCACGGTCTTTGGCAACTCCCTAAGCATAGACAGGAACATATAATAGCAGATGCAGCTGATCCGACATTCCAGAGGTTCTGGGTCCTCTTTCCTCTTCACACCCACCGCTGGCTGCCACGTTCCTTCACTGAAGTTTTGCTGAGGCCCTCGGGTTTCCTCTAAAAAGCTTAGGTTTGGGGACTTCCCTGGCGGTCCAGTGGTTCAGACTCCACGCTTCCACTGCGGGGTCGGGGGGCTCTGGTTTGATCCCTGGTCAGGGAGCTAGGATCTTGCCTGCCTTACGACGCCGGCAAAAAATAAAAATTAAAAAAAAATTTAAAGCTTAGGTTTTTAAAGTTAATGATGAGTAGGGAGGGCTTTGGCATTTTGAGGACCGTTCCCCATTTCTTACCTCATTTAATCTTTGCAGCCCTGTGAGATAGGGAGTATTTTTCCTGTTCTGTGGAATGAAAATGAAAAGGTTGGCGGCTCAGAGAGGCAAAACTTGGTCAAGGACGCTCAGTAGGACGTCTTGAAAAAAAGTTTGTGTTTATTTCTAAAACGAGGTTACGTTCACAGGTTCTGAGACATGAACATCAGTGGTTCTCAGAGTGTGGCTTCCTGACCAGCAGCATCGGCACCACCTGGGAACCTATTAGAAAAGCAAATTCTCGGGCGTCAGCCAGACCCGCTGAATCAGAAGCTCTGGGGCAGTGTTTTAACAAGGCCTCTGGGCGTTCTGATGCAGACTTGGGTTTGAGAACCTCTGTCTGCCCCATCTACTCTCTTGAATCTGTTCCACCCTTCATACCAATGGCAAGTGGCCATGAGTTTCCGAACAAGCAGGAAGTCACCCGACCTCCTTGAGGACCTGGCCGTGTCAGCCAGGTCAGAACTTTTCTGTGCTCTCGTGTTTCTCCCCCTCCCGGAGAGGGAGACATTTCTAGCCAATGCCCTCGTTCCCCACCTGCTTCTCTCTTTTTTTTTTTTTTTTTGGCGGTACGCGGGCCTCTCACTGTTGTGGCCTCTCCCGTTGCGGAGCACAGGCTCCGGACGCGCAGGCTCAGCGGCCATGGCTCACGGGCCCAGCCGCTCTGTGGCATGTGGGATCTTCCCGGACCGGGGCACAAACCCGTGTCCCCTGCATCGGCAGGCGGACTCTCAACCACTGCGCCACCAGGGAAGCCCCCCACCTGCTTCTCTTTAAACCAAAGGGCAAATGGCAACTGGAAACTCCACGATTTCTCAGGAACGAAGACTTGTCTCAGTTAACTTTGCCAACAAGTGTGACACCACCTGATGGGCAGGCGGTGGCTCAAACACGATGGTTTTCCCACCTTTCCTCTTGAGAACGATCCTAGTACAGTTTTTCCCATGTGATCAAGTGCCTTTGCAAAGACATCACCCGCCTGTGAGCGAGGTGGACTCACGATCTCCATCTACAGAGGCGGGCAGCCGAGGGCGGCAAGGGAGTCGCGGGGTGGAGGTATGTTTGCTGCTCCGTAGCCGAGACCCTCCTGCTCTGCAGCCTGAGCCCTTCCCTGATTTCCCGCCGTCTGACCCAGGTCAGGTGCTGGGTGGGAACCAGCAGAACCTCAGGTGCACGTCGTTGGGCAGGACAGCGGAGCCGATGGGGGTACAGCAGCCATGCCTTCTGGGGCTCGCTACGCCATGCAGGGGGCGGGCAGAGGAGGTGAAGGTTTGGGGCGGTGTAGGCTTTAATCAGAGTCATGAACAAAACAGAATGCAAAGGGCAGAAGGCAGCTCGGGGACTGCGTGGAGCCTGCAGGCTGCTGGTAGCCTGGATATTTGAGAAATCTCCAGATGTACGTCTCAGCCCCAAAGCTTTCCTCTGAGAAGTGTTTTCCCCTCCTGGGTCTTACTCCAGCGAGACCTGTTTGCCCGCCTACCTCTCTGGGTACCACCGGCGCCACTTCCCCACCACTGGGTTACCCATCAGGCCGTCGCATCCCGCCATCCGCCAAGGTCACATTCTAAACTCTAACACCCGATCTCAAATGGCTCCAGTGTCCCTGCCTGAGCCGGCTGACATGCCGTGTGTGCACGTGTGTGCGTGCTCACACCTGTGTATGTGGGATGCGGCGGCAGCAGAAGTAACCACCAGGCTTAGTTACACTAACGAATGTAAGCCTCACCCTGCAGGGCAGTGGTGATCACACATCTTCTACAGAGGAGGAGAGATGGGGGCCCAGAGGGGCCGAGGGGCTTGCCCAAGGCCACAGCCCTAGTAAGAAAGCAGCAGGATTCCAGCCAATCTCTGACTCCAAGGCTGAGTTGGATTGTAAAACTGCTTTCTTGAAGTATGTCAGCTTCACAGATGAAAATCCTCGTTTATTTGGACCTTTAGGAACAAGCTATTGTATTTTCAGCTTGTAGCATTTCTGGGGGTAATGTGCCCCCTTATATACTCAGGTGCTTTGGGCCTCCCTCCTCTGTCTGGCCTTCCTGGTGGGTGAGATGCTAATCCACTCTGGCCTTTTCTCCAGGCATCTGTCAGTTAGAGGAGCTCGAGCTGTTAGCACTGACCTCCTTCCCGGCCTGGTTCCTGTCCCCACCCTCACTCTTTACAAGACCTTCACGGCCAACCAACCCAGCGATGACTCACGCTGCCTTTCTCTATCGGTGCCCGGTTGCCAGACGCGGGTGCTAGACATGCTCACGGTATTGCCAACCTTTTGGTTTAATGCGGGGTAGTAATAACAACACCAAGAGCAGAGGCAACTGGCCTCACACATTTGATCTGATGGTAGAAGGTAGCGTAATTTCCATCATCTGCCTTCATCTCCTCCTTCCTCATCATCAGTAAGATGGAGAAACTGAGGCTCAGAGAAGCCAGGCAGGGAGCTCATGATCATCCAGCTCCGTGGTACCAGAGTCAGTGTGTGAACCTGGTCCCACCTGAAGTAGAGTTGTCTCAGTGTGTCCTCAAAACTCTTTTCTGGGTTGTCCTACGTTTGGAAGGGCATTTTGGCTGCGGTGGTGAGCTGGGGGGCTATGGTTACGTAGTAGTCTTTCACAGTCATTTTTCCTAATTTAGCAGTATAGCTTTATTAGTTATTTTGAAAAATTTCAAACCTGTGAAAAGCTGAAAGAATAGAATGATGAACACTCACATGCTCTTCACCCGCTTCACCAGTTATTAGCAGTTTGTTGCATTTGTGCTCTCTTTCTGTGTATGCACATATACACGCTGAATATGCGTGTAGGGTGTGTGTGTGCGTGTGTGCGTATTTTTCTCAGACCTTTTGAAAATTATTTGGAGACACTTCATTCTGAGTACGTCAGCATTTAGGAGTGATTTTCAAGCTGTTTTCTGTGGACTCTCTGGGTTCTCTGGAGCTGCTGCTAATTTAAATTTTGTGGAGTCTGAAGCTGGTGTAAGACAATGTCGGTCATCTTTGGCCTCAGGTGTAGAGGTTTTGTCTTCAGAATAGCCCCGTGGCTCTCAACAACTGCCCTGCTAACAAGTCAACTTTTGAACTTCTAAATTTGTACTAATAGACTATCACTATCTCTATGTTGCATGTTGGGTTTTTTACAGAAGATGTAATTTGCAAACAGGCTTTTGTTACTAAAAAGTTTTGGAAATCTCAGTGAGCCCCTGGTCTCCTTCTGGGTCATCACTGACCATCTTTCGGGGGCCCCGAGGGCCGTGTGTGCTCGCGTGTTTGGCTGTAATGGCCCAAGTCACCACTTCTGAGTGGATCCCAAGCCAGTGCTAAATGGTAATGATCTCATGAAACAGGTAAGTCACTGTCATGTCACTTTTCTTTTCAAAGCTCCACACATACTGTTTCTTCCCATGCATCTCAATGTCTGTACATATGCATGTATAAACATCATAGTGGACATTGATTATGTGGCTGCCCAGAAGAATGATCGCAATGACAATAATACTGATGACAGTAGGACGATAGTTAGCATTTATTGGGGGCTGAATATGTACCAGGCAGTCTTCTAAGTGCTTTGCATATAATACCCCATTTCATCCTCACGCTGCCTCTGAAGTAGGAACTACTGTTGTTTCCATTTTACAGACGAGGAGACTGAAGCATAAAGGGTTAAGTAATGTGCCCGTGTTCACAGAGCTAGTGAGCAGCTGGGCTGGGGTCCAAACCCAGGAGTCTGACCCCAGACCCCACACTCCGCTCAGCTGTGCTTCCTCCCAGATACCTGGGTTGGTGTGTGATTGAGGCTGGAAGTCCCCCAATATATTCTCAGGCCCACGGACATTTTTTTCCACTAGGGAGTTTTCCCTGCAGAGGTTTCTGGTTAACCTTCTGAAGCAGTTAAGTAACAAATATATATTAAACATTTGTGTTTTCACTTTGATGATGAGTTAAGAAGATGACCATAAACATATTCAAGATCATTCTAACCAAACAGCCATACACAGACGTTTCCATCTAATTTCATATTCACAAATATTTAAAAGTCACTCACAAACAGCAACAATGGAAGCTCAACACCAGGCTCCACGATGTTTTTTTTTTCCCCCTTTGAAAGGGGTCCATACATTATTTAAATTTGACTACCTCTCTTCCTGTTGTTCTACAAACGACATGACCGGCTCTTTCAGAATATACAGCAACTGCCTCCTCCTGAGCAGCGCCAGGCTTAGGAGATTTACGGTAAAGGCATGTTTCCTAGGAGGTCGGTACGGAAAGCCAGACTCAACGGCAGTTTCTGGGGAGAGCAGCCTTCTGCCCATTGCAGCAGTTTCCTTTTTCTTTGGGAGGAAGAAAAGGCTCAATTGGGATATTTATCAGCCTCTCCTGTTCCTCTGGGGTTTGGTGCAGTTGACAACCGGCAAGGATCAAATGAGCTGGTCGTCTCGGGACCATGGAAAACATGGCATCGAGGCTCAAGAATGCCCCTTATTTTCTATGTGAGAAGGGGAACAATTCTGTCCCCGTGTGCCAGAAGTGTGAGACGTGTGTCCTGGCCTGGAAGATCTTCTCCACCAAAGAGTGGTTCCGAAGGGTGGGCAAGATGTCCCAGAGGAGGTTTCTGGTCAGCATCCTGCAGCAGCTGGATAGCTTGCATTTGTTACACTATTTTCAAAATATCCTTCAGACCACGCAGGGGAAGGATTTTGTCTACCACAGGTCCCGGGTCAACCTCAGCAAGAAGGAGGGGAAAATCATCAAGTCCTCCTTGAACCAAATGCTGGACAAGATGGTGGAACAGAAGATGAGGGAGATTTTGTACTGGTTTGGGAACAGCAGCTACCGGACGAAGACGAATTACACACTCTTGCTGCTGCAGATGTGCGACCCCGAGTTACTGCTCACTGCTGTTGATGTCATCAGAGTCCTGTTTCTGAGAGGGCGGAACGATGCCTCAGGTGAGCGAGTCCACAGGTAGAGACCTAAGGGTCCCCAGAGACCAGGAGGCCAGACTTCAGGAGCCCGTCAAGGAACGGGAGGTGTGGACAAGCTTAGGTAGACGGGGAACTTCCAGATTGCAGAACAGAGCGCTTTGTCCTGACACCTGATCCTGTTGACCGAAGGAGAAGCTGTTGAATGTGACTTCCTTCTAGAAAATTCTAAAAGGACAAATGCAGAAGGAACTTTCAACTGTCAGGCTTTTCAAAGGGATTTCTGCCTCCCTTAGGCCCAGAAGTGGCGGGTCTGCGCCTCTGTTGCTTAATGCTGGGGCGGTTCCTGCTTTAGCGGGTTAGGGGTTGAAGCGGGTTTGAGAAGGTGGTAAGGGGGGTGCTCCTGAGTTGTCTTGCCCTTCAGTTTGCACTGCACGGAAACTAGGCCAAGAGGTCATTCATCCCACTGTATTCCTTGCTTGCACATAAAATCCAACCTCGACTTGGAGTTTATCCAAGGCTGGAGGTAGTGGAGGGGCCACATAAGGCTGGGGTAGGCGTTCTCAATTGTCGCTTGTATCAGAATCACTGGGAGGGCTTATTAAAACCCAGGTGGCCGGGGTTCTCCCCGAAAGGTCCTGCCCCAGCAGGTGCGATGTGGGCCACGAGTCTGCATGTCTAAAAAGTTCCCAGCGGATGCTGCTGCTGGTCTGGTGACCTCACTTGGCGAGCCGGTGGTCTAGGGTGTCGGTGACAAGGTCTTGGACATGTTTGGCCAGCTGGACTGGGGCAGCAAAAGCAACCAGAAAGGAGGCAAGGGACTGGGGGTTGCAGGGGGTCCTGTACGAGAAGCAGAGGATTAGCAGACTGGGACAAGGCTGGGAGAGGGCGTCAGATGGAGGGATTCAGAGGTTGAGCTCTTGAGGGCGGGGAATTCCTGCTGTCCACGAGACCTGGTTTGTGGTCCTGTTTGCAGACTCATAGAATCCCGGGAAAGTTTAAAGCTACGTGACCTTGGGGGCAGTTAGATCCCGTTATATGCCCTTGATTTCTTTGGTGTGTCCAGGAAGTAAAAGAATAATCATCTGGAATGAAGAAGTGGTGGAGAAGATCAGAGGATCCCATAAGTTAGATTAGAGATTGATCAGTCCAGCTCCTTCATTGTATAGGTAAGGAAGTCGAAGTTCAGGGAACCTGAGTGATTTGGCCGTGGTCACCCAGTCGGGGGGTTGAAAACCAGGCCCCCCCATCCTGATCATCTCCCATGGGCAATGCTGGCCCCCGGACAGGGGCGGCAGGCTTGAGTAGCCTCATCTGTACACACAGGTCCTCACCCACCACAGGAATCAGCTCCTTGTATTAAAAGTTGTGTAAGTCCAGTTACGGGTTGTAGCAACCTCCTTCCCCTTTTCCTAGGGGAGCTTCTCTCTTAAAAATTAAATTTTCTAGGACTTCCCTGGTCGTCCAGTGGTTAAGACTCTGTGCTTCTCCTGCAGGGGGCATGGGTTCGATCCCTGCTGGGGGAAGTTCTGCATGCTGCGCGGTGCGGCCAAAAAGAAAGAAAAAAAATTAAATTTTCTAATTTGACTCAAGGGCATTTATTCATATCATTGAAGAACATGACGCAAAAGCTTCAGAAAAGCAGTCCCTCTTCCAGCTCCTCGCTCTGTCTCTTCCTCTTTCCCTCCCTCTCTCCCTCTCATTCTCTCTCTGTCCTCCTGTATATAGAGCTCTGATGAAGTTTGCAGTGCAGGTGGGCTGGCAAAGGCTAACAGAGGCTCTCTGTGATTTTTATGTAGAAACTCAGAGGCCCCAAATAAAAACAGACACAACTGGCCTGGTCCGCTTTGTGTCGATGAAAAAGAAGCCAGTAGAAATAACACCATCTCTCTCTACCACTTCCTCTCCACACACCTGTACGAAAGAGCCACTCATCTTGGCCTTTTGTTTTTCAGGGAACGACCCAGACTCCAAGGATGTGCTTTTCGTCCCTGAGAAAGGCCACACGCCCCCGTGCGAGACCTCACAAGTCTGCTGGGCAGCCAGACCCGGGCACACATCCTTCCCGTTCTCCAAAACTACAGGAAAAGCAAGCTTGCACGAAAATGTGTCGTGGGGAGCAGCCACTACTGGTAAGTCTGCTGGTAGGAGGAAAGCCGATGGGGAGGGAGTCCCGTGGAGACGGAGGGGCTGGTAGGGCAGCCGTATCTGGGGAGGACAGAGTTGGGCAACTGACATTCACTTGTCACCTACGAAGTGGGTTGGGCTCTGTGATATTTATTCCCTCATTTAATCCCACATCTGGTAAAGAGAGAAACAAGGATTAAAATCAGTCAGTGTGGGACTTCCCTGGCAGTCCAGCGGTTAAGACTCTGCGCTTCCCCTGCAGGGGGTGCGGGTTCGATCCCTGGTCGGGAGCTAAGATCCCACATGCTGTGGGGCATGGCCAAAAGATAAAATAAAATCAGTCAGTGTGAGCTTAAGTCCCCTTTTGCCCCAGGCCGGAATCTCTCCGTCTAGCCCCTGACCTCTGGTGTGGGGGGATAGGGAGAGGGGCACCTCCAGAATCCAACCCACCAGGAGCTATTTTTGCAGCATTGGATTCAGTCTTGAGGTGGAAACAGAAGCAGTGGGGAATTGGGCCCTGACCGTAGGGCCGTCCTCACTTGGGTTTTGAAGCAAGACATATACACGGAAAAATTACGGGAAACACAAAACATAGATTCAGAAACGCTTTTTATACAGAAATTTTCAAGTTTCAAAAGTAGTGTAATCATTACCCACATAACCGTCATCCAGCCTCAATAATTATCACCGCCTTACCAATCTTATTTCCTCCAACCCCCTCTTTTGAAATTGCGACTTTTTCTTGTTGGGCTCATTTAGAGGAAACTCCAGACACCATGCCATCTCACCAGCAGGGCAGTTTGGATGCCACAGACATCGACTTGAGCTGGGAACGTTGAAAACTGCTGGTGCGTTTGGTTGGGGAAGCTCTGTTTTCATTTTGGCGGAAGAAATGACCAAACCCCGGTGGCCTCAGGGTAGACCCTGGTGAGCTCTGTTTTGGGGAAAGCTTTTGGCAAGGACTTGCTCTCGGCCTGGAGTCACCCCAAAGATGCCCCAACCGTGCCCCCTTCTCCGGCTTTCCTCTAGAAGGACAGTGGAAGAGTTCACTCCAGTATATTTCCGAGATGAATAGGCTGTCTTCTGAAAAAGCAAGCGTGTTCAAAGCAGGCTTGGCCCCCGCCGCCGATGTGCTGGTGGATCTGGAGGCCGTCAGAGAGCTGTCTTCTGGGGTCAGCACATACCGCGACTTCATCCGTCACCTGCCGGTCCATCTCTCCAAGTATATCCTCGGTACACGGGGCCTGTTGGGGGATTTCTCAAGACTCGCCCCCCCCACCCGCCACCATCGCAGCGCAGTTGGGAGGTCCCCAGGTCCACCTCTTGTTTTCCAGGTATGCTGGATAAGAACAGCCTGAACAGGTGTGTGTTCGTGAGCCAGCACTGGGCAGTGCTGGCTCAGCAGGTCAGGACCGACCTGTCCATGCAGTCTTTCATCCAGCACCAGATCACCGTACTGCAGGTACTTTCTTTGGGAGGGGACAGCTGTAGACCAGCCTCATGTCTGCACCAGCCTTTCCATCTGCGGTAGACCCTGAGCTGGCCTCCTGCTGCTTCCTCAACTGCCTTTTTGTCCGGACTCCCGACATCCCCATTTACTCTCCCCTTGTTGGTGCATCTAGCAGGGATGACATGTATAGAAACCTCTTGGCAAGACAGAGGCAGAGCCTTTCCGGAGCCTCACAGAGCAGGGAACTTTCCCCAGGCAGCCATATTGCAGCTTGTGCCATATAAGAAAGCCTCTTGTACATAGATGTTTACAGAGCCACAGAGTATTTTTTAGGTTAAAATGCAGTTTTCCCTGGATAGTAACCGTCTTTGGTATTCATACTTCTGTTTCTTGCCAGAAGCCTGACCCTAAATCATGGGTTCCTGGTAGCTTGGATTTTTCCCAGCAGAGGGAGAGGAGGCCTTGAGCCAGGGGACATGCTGGAAGCTGGGAACTGCCCACCATCCTCGCTGGTCCCTCTCCGGATGTTTGGTGGGTGTTACCCTCCTTCAGCCAGTCTACACACACCACTGGCCTAGCTGGCTAGGCCCAGGCCTTCCTTGCCCAGAACTAACCCATCTTTCAGATCTTGCCAAACACTAGTTTTTCCCCTCCTCTTGGAGTGTAGGAACTAAGAGTAGCCATTTTCGGTTCTTTTCCCCCAGGGGTCCTACACCAGGGGAATAGACCCTACTTACGCCAACAAGGTTACTATCCCAGTTCCTAAGATGGCGGATGACGGGAAGCACCTATGCGTGAAAAATCCGAAACGGAAACTGAGAACGAAGGTGGGTTCCAATGGCACCTGGGGCAAGCGACTGTGGGCGTCGTTTCCTACTGACCATTGAAGGCTGAAGTCCAGACTCGGCCCTCACATACGGATGTCGGATATGGGAGGATGTAGGATGGGGCATATGACTGTAGGATATGGGAGGCTGTAGGTTAGAGCATATGGATGTAAGGTATGGGAGGGTGTAGGATAGAGCATATAGATGTAGGATATGGGAGACCCTACATTCCCTAACATTCCCTAAGGGAGACCACAGTTGGGTGCTGTGTGTCCTTAAGGGGGCGACTTTCTCTCCTTAAGCCTTAACTACCTCTTCTGTTAAATGAGGGCGCTGATATGGTTGTCTTCTCAGGGTTCTTCCTGACTGCAGCTCCCACGTCAGGTCCTGTGTCCATGGCATCTGTCGTCTAGCGGGGAGCTCAGAGTCAGGAGCAATGTCAGGATCGCTGGGGTTTTCCTCACCACCTCTGTCCCTGCATTGAGAGGCTGCAGGGGGGTCTGTCGCTCGGGATTGAGGACATGAGGGCAGGGCTAGGGCCGTCCCCAAACGTCCAGGGTCCAGAATGAATTAAGCTTTCCGACCTTTCACTTCCAGGTTCATTCTGGTTCTAGGACGGAAGGAGAGCGTTACTTAGCCTCAGACCTCTCTACAAAACCTTGGGTAGTAACAAAAAAAGTGCCGTGTTTCAGATGGGAGACTCTGAGCTCTGGGTTCTGCCCATTCAGGCGTGGTGGTCGTTCTCCAGACCATTGGACTCCTGTCACCTCCTCTCTGCTCAAGGGCCTTCTATTTTGAAATCTATTCATAGGAAGACTGTGCAGTTTCAATTAGAAGTTGAGAAAGAGAAGGGTCCAGTTCTTATGTCTGTAGAGGCCGTTCTGGTGACACAAAGGAGGGAGGGGGGCGGGGAGGGCAGCAGGATGATGGGACCGTGGTGACTCTGAGGGGTCCAGTCAATACTCAGGTCCAGCTGAGCATTGCCACGGGAGACTGTGCACCCCGGCTTCCCAGGCTGCCTGAGCTTTCAAGGGAAGTGAGAAATCTGAATTATCACGGGACAACTCTTGCTTTTCTTTAATGCAGGCAACCAATTAAAAGCATTAAAAAAAAAACCCCAAAACTACATGGGCCAAAGAAAGCACATTTGTGGGCCTGCAATTTTTGAAATCTTTGAGTTGGCCCCTCCACTCGTTTTACAGAAGAAGAAACAGAGTGTCAGGCCTCCACTGGAGGGAAAGAGACATAAGTTCAAGGCTGACCCGCTCTTTCCAAGCCCGTCGCTCTGTTAAGTGTAACACAGCCAGCACCCTTCTTCCTTAGGTGATGTAGCTAGTAATTGCCAGACAAACAGGGACTACCCGGACAGTGTTTGCTGCTTAGAAATGTATAATTAATTTAAGAAAAGAAAGAGAAACAGGTAAAGGTATGGAGACCGGTAGGGAGGCAGTGGGACTCAGCAGAGAGCGGGCTGCTGGGAAGAGGCCGAGGCAAGTGGCGAGTGCTTCCGGGGGTGGCGGCTACAGTGGGGACTGCCTGTGCTTGATTTCCGTGATCTACTTGGTCCTCACAACGGGTCGGGTGGACAGCGTTGCTCCCAGTGTGTGGGTGTGGAAATGAGGCTGTGCTGTTAGAATACTTGCCCCAGGTCTCCTGGCTGGTCATGGCAGAGCTGGGATTCGAACCCAGATCTTTTTCACCCCATCGACTCCACCGAGTAGCCTCCAGGCTCTCAAAGCTCAGTGGGTAGGCGAGAGCCAAGGAATTCCAACCTGGGCCGTGAGAAGCCAGGGAAGCCTCGTTTAATTCACGGCAGGATATCAGAGCTGCCTGAACACGCGATGGGGAGCAGGCTGATGGATTCTTCTGGGGAGAGACTTCTATGTGGACGTCAGGACCTGGTGAAAGATCGAGAAGGAGGATGGGCTGAGGAAGAGTGGACGGGCATGGAAGAGAAGGCTGAGGTTGGGAAGGAAGACAGGTCCCCAGACACAGACGTCGTGCTGTGGTCCTCTTTGCTTTCATCATAAACTCACCTTGTCTTATCGGTTTCCTGTTAGTGTGATTGCTATTTCCTGCTTTTTGAGGTTGAAGAAAATGAGGCTGGGAAGAAGACTGGAACTGGAATTCCAGTTGAGTCATCTATACCAGAGTTTAGCATCCCTGGAGGGCCATAGCTACTCAGAAAGTGTGTGATGAAGGGAGGGAGTGGGGAGGGAGGAAGGAAGGAAGGAAGGAGGGAAGAAGGAAGGAGGGAAGGAAGGAGGGAAGGGAAGGGAGGGAAGGAGGGAGGAAGGAAGGAGGGAAGGGAAGGAGGGAGAGAGGAGGGAGGGAGGATGGAAGGAGGGAAGGAAGGAAGGGAAGGAGGGAGGAAGGAAGGAGGGAAGGAAGGAAGGAGGAAGGAAGGAAGGAGGGAAGGAAGGAAGGAAGGAGGGAAGGAAGGAAGGGAAGGAGGGAGGAAGGAAGGGAGGGAGGAAGGAAGGAGGGAAGGAAGGAAGGGAAGGAGGGAGGAAGGAAGGGAGGGAGGAAGGAGGGAGGGAAGGAAGGAAGGAGGGAAGGAGGAAGGAAGGAGGGAAGGAAGTGAGGGAAGGAAGGAAGGGAAGGAGGGAGGAAGGAAGAAGGGAAGGAAGGAAGGGAAGGAGGAAGGAAGGAAGGAAGGAGGGAAGGAAGGAGGGAAGGAAGGAAGGAGGAAGGAATGTTGGAAAGGGACGGGGAACACCCCTGTTGAGACCTGATAAAATTGATTTCCCCTCTCTGAGGCTCAGATGCATCATCTGTAAAATGGTGGGAATACTTTGTGGGGCAAGTGATGTACTTTGTGAGGCAGCTGTAAGGAGAAATGAAGGTTGCAGATGTATGAAAACTTTGACACACAAGTGCGTAGAGCGTGCAACAGGAATTTCACATGTGACTTGAGTTCCCACGAGTACGCTCTGTACTGTCTCGTGCACACACAACAGGAACTCGAAACCCCGGCTTCTGTGAAATGGGCACCGGTGACTTTATTTTGTGTGCATCCTGGTCGTGAGCTCATTTTTGGAAAAGTTGTGCTATCAGCAGCATCGGAAGTTCACAGAATCAGAGGTAGAAGAAGGGTCAGGACCTTCAACTCAGTATTTTCTCACCCAGGGGTTCCTTTTGCTCACGGGTCCCTCCCCATCACCACATAGCAGTGGCCACAGCCTGAAGAGAAGGAGCTCTTGGGCCCCTGTACCCTCGCCATGGGAGAGTCATAGGGATGTGTGTCTGGGGTCAGGTTGCTGCCGTCCTTTGACTGTAAGTGTTCCCTTGTTAGAATGACTACAACCTGTGGACCGCATACCAGAACCAGGAAACTCAGCAGGTGCAGATGGAGGAGAGGAATGTCTTCTGTGGCACTTATAACGTCCGCATTCTCTCTGACGTGTAGGTACTGTGGTCAGAGCCCAGGTCTCCAGGGACCCCTGAACTACCCACACGGGCATCTGAGGACTCCCATGACCTTTGCTCACTTGGAAAGGCAGTCCTTCCTCACCTCAAGCCCCAGCCTCACACCCACATGAGATCCCATTTGGAGAATAGGTGCTTGATGTTTGCACCATTCTTGGCATTGGGTGGAGGTCGCTCTTCCCTTATAAATTTTCTGTACACTGACCAACAAGCTTTTGCACAATTCACAGGCATGAAATCTTTTTAAAAAATATCTTTATTGTTTAATTCTTATTTTAGAAGTAATATATCCTTACTGGAAAAAAAATCCAAAAAATGCCAGGAAGTGTATAGAGGAAAGGAAAGCTCTCCTACAATCTTGTCACATAGAGATGACTACCATTAATATCGATGTCTACCCTAGAACTTTTTCTTTGCCTCTATAAATACATATTTTAAATAGAAAGGGGGCTATGCTATACATAGTTCTGTAACCCACTCTGGCAAGGTACTGTGAATGTCTTTCCATGTTAAACATGAAAATGGTATTTATGATAACTACCTAGTGTGGCATCGTTTGAATATGCCGTAAGAAGACCCTTTGATAGGCAACTTTCTTCCATACTTTAGACCTAGGACTTCACTCTTTACTCATAAAGTTTTGTGAAGACCATCATTGTTCTATTTTTGTCTGTGAACCTTACTAACAAATTGCTTCTTGACCAGCCAGTAGGGGGAAGACAGAGCAGACGGGAAAAGGCAGAGCTGAGATTTTATAGATAGTATGGTGATACGTGCTCTTTAGAAGAGAAGGTGACTGGTTGAACTCTAGATAGGACAAATGGAATGAGGACAAAAACGTCAGGAATTGCTTCTCATATTTAGAGTGACTTTATATCCCTGTTTACTGAAACAATTCGATTTTACTCTGTGGTCCTCAAATAATTAACAATAGTGTCCCCTTTCACAATAAAAAAACTCAGTTTGGACAATAAATTATTTGGTCATCCTGCTCATATTTTATCTATTTGCTAATAATCTTATGATTGGAAAATTAATTCAACTCACCCTGTTTTGTTAGACTGTGAGCTCATTGAGGGCAAGGTCCATTCATATCTTATTCATCTATCTTTGTATTTCCCATTAGCACCTATTATCCCAGGACTTTGCCCCTAATATATGCTCACTGGATATTGGTTAAGGGAAAAAAGGAAAACAGCAAAAAACCAACAATGGGACATGCAGTGGGTACAGGGCTTCCCAAGTGTGTTCCTCTGAGGTTTTCCATGAAAAAAAGGTTTCCGTGGTCAAATAAGGTGGGAAATGCTGCATGCTCTGTTCTGTGTCTTGATGATTTATCATACATTAGCAGAAATTATTAAAATAGTTTTACCTTTTGTGTTTAGGTTTTAAATCTGTTTGAAATGGATTTTTGTTATGGTGTGAGGTGGGGATCCATCAGGAACCATTAACATTAGGCCTTGCCTTCTGCTATATCCCTTGTTGGAAGGCCCTGTATTTTCCATTAGAGTATTGCTGCAGGTGAAAGGCACTGTGCTAAGTGAGTTCTAGGAAGGACACTAACTCTTCTCTCCACGGATCATCCTTTTTCTGGCAACTCAGGTGGGACCGAAACAGAGTCGTCCACTATTCTGGGGGACATTTGTTAGCTGTGTCATCCAATCGGAAGATCCAGCTTCTGGACATCGTACAGATAAAACAGATACCCGTCAAGTTCCGAGGCCACACTGGGAGTGTCCGTACCCTCTTCTTGTGTGAGGAGGAAAACTTTCTCCTGAGCGGGAGTTACGACCTGAGTATCAGGTAAGTGGTCCAAGAAAGCTGTGGTCCCCAACCTGCTGAGGCCTAAATGCAGCTTGTGGAAAGAGCATGCATGCTTTTACCTTTTTGTATTTATGCAAAAGTTATCCTAAATTACACTGACTTTTAGAGTAACCCACTTTTTTTTTGGCAAGATAAAAACCAAAAACTTGTATATTGTTTAAACTTTGGGTGAGATAGGTGTATAGCAATTATCAGATCTATTTTCTAGCTGAAGGCTGTGACTCAAAAAGTATTTTCTTTAGCATTATTAGGTGAAGGCATAATTTATATATATTTTTATAGATTTCTTCAGGGGAAAGTAGTTTTTTGTGGGTATGGAAACCAAATAGTGTTAAATATATATATATATATATATATGTATAAATATATATATATGTGTATTTTTAAACAATCTAATGAACACCCCTGTGCTCATTACTCAGGCCACGAAATAGGGTGTTACCATTCCCTAAATCCCCTATGTGCCTTTCTCTTATTCCTTCTTTCTTCCTCCCAACCAGAGGTAATGTTATCCTGAATTTTATACTAATTATTCCCTTGTATTTCTTTATAGTTTTGCTACCTATTTATATATATGCCGATATATTAATTACTTTTGTCCATTCTTGAACTTAACATAAATGGAATTGTATCTTAAAAGTTCATCTGTACTTGATTCTTGCACTGAACTGTGATTTTGAGGTTCATTTGTAGGATGTAGGTAGCAGTAATTAATTTATTTTCACTGAGATACAGTATTTTATTAGATGAATACATCATAGCTCGTTTATGTACTCTTCTGTTGGTGGATATTTGCATTGTTTATAGTTCTTTATTCTTTCAAAGAGAACTGCCACAGACATTCCTGGATGTGTCTCCTGATACCCATGTGCATGAGTTTTTTTATTTTTTATTGAGGTATAATTGACATAAAGTGTTAGTTTTAGGTGTACGATACAATGATTTGATATATGCATGTATTGCAAAATGATTACCACAGTGAATTTAATTATATCCATCACTACACATAGTGACAGTTTTTTTTTCTTGTGATGAGAACTTTCAAGATCTACTCTCTCAGCAACTTTCAAACATACAATACAGTATTGTTGGCTTGTTTTTCTGTTCTTGCATCAAAACTGCCTTTTTAAAAAAGATAGTTTTTATAGAGCAGTTTTAGATTCACAGCAAAATTGAGAGGAAGGTGCAAAGGTTTCCCATATACCCTTTGCCCCATTCTCAAGATACCCCATCAGAGTAGTACATTTGTTACATTTGATGAACCTTCATTGACACATCATAATCACCTAAAGTCCATAATATACCTTAGGGTTCATGCCTGGTGGTGTACATTCTATGAATTTGGACAAATATATAGTGATGTGTATTCATCATTATAGTATCACACAGAGTATTTTCATTGCCCTAAAAATCCTCTATGCTCTGCCTATTCATGCTTCCCCCTAACCCCTGACAACCAGAGATCTTTTTACTGGCTCCATAATTTTCCCTTTTCCAAAATGTCATATAGTTGGAATTACACAATACGTAGCTTTTTCAGATTGGCTTCTTTCACTTAGTCATATGCATTTAAAGCTCCTCTGGGTCCTTTCATAACTTGATAGCTCATTTCTTCCTTATGCTGAATAATATTCCACTTTCTGGATGGACCACAGTTTATTTATTCATTCATCTACTGAAGGACATCTTGGTTGCTTCTAAGTTTTGGCTGTTATGAGTAAAGGTGCTATAAATATCCATTTACAAGTTTTTTGTGTGGACATAAGTTTTCAGATTCTTAGGGTAAATATCAAGGAGAACAATTGCTGGATCACACGGTAAAGTATGTTTAATTTTGTAAGAAACCTCCAACTGTCTTCCAACGTGGCCGCATCATTTTGCATTTCCACCAACAATCAATGAGAGTTCCTGTTCCTTCACATCCTCACCAGCATTTGGTGTTGTCAGTGTGCTGGATTTTGGCTATTCAGATAGGTGTGTAGTGGTGTGTTGTTATTTTTTTTGCATTTCCCTGATGACCTGAGATGTGGAGTATCTTTTTGGGATGTCTTCTTTGGTGAGATGTCTGTTAAGATCTTTGGCCCATTAAAAAAAATTGAAGTATATTTGATTTACAATATTGTGTTAGTTTCAGGTGTACGGTAAGCTGAAATACATACATATATATATATTTCAGATTATTTTCCATTATAGGTTATTACAAGATATTGAATATAGTTCCCTGTGCTATACGGTAAATCCTTGTTGTATATGTATTTTATGTATAGTACTTTGAATCTGTTAGCCCCATCCTCCTAAATTATCCCTCCCACCCTCCCTTTTCCCTTTGGTAACCATAAGTTTGTTTTCTATGTCTGTGTGTCTGTTTCTGTTTTGTATATAGATTCATTTTTATTATTTTTTAGAGTCCACATGTAAGTGATATAATATTTGTCTTTCTCCATCTGACTTACTTCACTAAGTACATTCTCTAGGTCCATCCATGTTGCTGCAAATGGCAATATTTTGTTCTTTCTCATGGCTGAGTAATAGTCCATTGTATATATATATATATATATATATATATACCACATCATCTTAAGCCAGTTGTCTGTTGATGGGCACTTAGGTTGTTTCCATGACTTGGCAATTGTAAATAGTGTTGCTATGAACATTGGGGTGCATGTATCTTTTCGAATTAGAGTTTTCATTTTTTCCAGATATATGCCCAGGAGCGAGATTGTTGGATTCTATGGTAGCTCTATTTTTAGGTTTTGTTTTGTTTTGTTTTGTTTTTTTGCGGTACGCGGGCCTCTCACTGTTGTGGCCTCTCCCGTTGCGGAGCACAGGCTCCGGACGCGCAGGCTCAGCAGCCATGGCTCACGGGCCCAGCCGCTCCACGGCACGTGGGATCTTCCCGGACCAGGGCACGAACCCATGTCCCCTGCATTGGCAGGCGGGCTCTCAACCACTGCGCCACCAGGGAAGCCCATATTTTTAGCTTTTTTAAAGGAACTTCCATACTGTTTTCCATAGTGGCTGCACTGTGGAAAAGTGCAGTGTAGGCAGGTTCCCTGTCCTCCACACCCTCTCCAGCATTTATTACTTGTAGACTTTTTGATGATGGCCATTCTGACTGGTGTGAGGTGATACCTGATTGTGGTTTTGATTTGCATTTCTCTAATAACTAGCGATGTTGAGCATCTTTTCATGTGCCTGTTGGCCATTTGTATGTCTTCTTTGGAGAAATGTCTATTTAGCTCTTCTGCCTAGTTTTTGTTTTGGTTGTTTGTTTTCTTTTTGTTGAGTTCTGAGAGTTCTTTGTGTATTTTGGATAATAGTCCTTTATCACATGTGTCCTTTGCAAATATTTTCTTCCAGTCTGTGCCTTGTCTTCTAATTTTCTTGACATTATCTTTTGCAGAGTAGCTATTTTAAATTTTAATGGAGTCCAGTCTATCAATTCTTTCTTTCATGGGTCATGCCTTTGGTGTTGTATCTAAAAGTCATTGCCATACCCAAGGTCATGGTTTTCTTCTATGTTATCATCTAAGAATATTATAGTTTTGTGTTTTATGTTTAAGTCCGTGATCCATTTTGAGTTAAATTTTGTGAAGGATGTAAGGTCTGTGGCTAAATTCTTTTTTTTTCTTCTTCTTTTTTTTTTTTTCATGTGGACGTCCAGTTGTTCCAGAACCATTTGTTGGATAGACTCTCTTTGCTCCATTGTATTACCTTTGCAATCAGTTGACTGTACTTACATGGGTCTGTTTCTGGGTTCTCTGTTCTGTTCCATTGATCTATTTGTCTATTCTTTCACCAATACCACACTGTCTTAAGTACTATAGCTTTGTAGTGAGTCTTGAAGTCAGGTAGTGTCAGTTCTCCAACATTATTCCCCTCCTTCAATATTGTTTTGGCAATTCTGGGTCTCATGCCTCTTCCTATAAACTTTAGAATGAGTTTTCAATATTCGCAAAATAACTTGCTAGGATTCTGATTGGGACTACCCTGTTTTGTTTTGTTTTAAAGATTTTTTTAAGTTGTTTTTGTTATTTTTGATGTTTTCATATGTGATGGTGGGGCAAGTTTTACATTTCACTTTCCTTTTTTTTATATAACTTAGCTATGGTATATATATTTTTTGAGTTTTTAGGGTAAGTTTACTGACTTGAAAAATCTAACTAGACTTTCAATTGGAGTTGCATTGAATTTATAAACAATTTGGGCAACACATTCATTTCTTTGTTCTTTCTTAGAACTTAAAACTTTTTCTTTATAAAAGTCTTGTGTAGTCTTATTTAATACTTGTAAACTTTATAATTTTGTTGCTATTTGGAGTGGTATCTTATTTTCATTTATATTTTAAAGTTGGTTATTGCTGGTATTGAGAAATGGTATTGGTTTTTATAGGTGGATCTTGTATCCAGCAACCTTGCTAACCTCTCTTGGTAACCTCAAAGTATGTATGTTGGTTTGGTTTTTCCATGTAGATGATCTCATCAACTGGAAATAATGGCAATATATTATCTTCTTTTCTGAAACTTACACTTTTTTCTTTTTCTTTCATTCTAACTTTGCCTTGGCCTTACAGTTAAGCAGTAGCTGTGAAAGCCATCTTTATCTTTTTCCCCTTTTTGAAGGGAGTACATCTGTTTTTTCTCCATTAAGCATAATGTTTGCCGTTATGACTTTCTTTTATAAGTTTGCTAAGGCAAGGAAGTCCCTTCCATTCCTATTTTTCTGAAAGTGTTTCTCAAATATCAATACCTTTTCTGCATGAATTACGAAGACAACCTGGACATGTGGTTGGCCATGTTGCTAGAAACAGAAGTTCAAAACATGCTTTTTGGGACTTCCCTGGTGGCACAGTGGTTAAGAATCCGCCTGCCAATGCAGGGGACATAGGTTCGAGCCCTGGTCCATGAAGATCGCAAATGCCGCAGAGCAACTAAGCCTGTGCGCCACAACTACTGAGCCTGCGTTCTACAGCCCATGAGCCACAACTGCTGAGCCCACGTGCCACAACTACTGAAGCCCGCAGGCCTAGAGCCCGTACTCTGCAACAAGAGAAGCCACTGCAATGAGAAGCCTGCGCACCACAACGAAGAGTAGCCCCTGCTCGCCACAACTAGAGAAAGCCTACGTGCAGCAATGAAGACCCAACACAGCCAAAAAGAAATTTAAAAAAAAATGCTTTTTTTTCAGACCAGTGGGACATTGTTGAACGCACTGTGGGTGCGGAGCAGGCTCTGACGAGCAGGTAAAGCCATAGGACCTTTAGGAATAGTAGAAGGAAAAGCCTAACAAATCTAAAGAAAAACAGAACCAAAAAAACCATTTACTAATCATTTATTATGTGCCAAGTCTCATAATAACTATGAGGTAAGTACCATTATTATCCCCAATTTACAGATGACGAAACTGAGGTACAGAGTGATTCAGTAACTTATTCGAGATCACACAGCTAGTAAGTGATGGACCTGGGATTGGACCTCAGGCAGCCTGGCTCCGGAGCCCACCATCTTGACATTATATTGATACTTTGTACTGTCATAAAGGCATTTGGCTGAAGTGGAAGTCAGTATTAATGATAGTTGAGAGACCTCAGGCAGGTTTGCGTATTAAAAAACAGTGTGACTCTGGGAATTACCTTTCGGTCCAGGGATTAGGACTCTGTGCTTTCACTGCCAAGGGCACCGGTTCAGTCCCTGGTCAGGGAACTAAGAACCCACAAGCTGCGTGGCCAAAAAACAGACAAAAACAAACAAACAAAAAAACAGTGTGACTCATACACGTTCCCACGTTATCTCTTAGATATGCTTTAGAAATGCACATAAAATATCTAGTGGCTCTGGGTCAATTGTTGTGTTGTTCTTGTTTGAAGGTCAGCTCTACCACTGAATCAGTGCCATGGATTCTGAGCCTGGTGACCATTCTAGGGACCCTTCCACCTAATACAAGCTAACAGTTATCAATTATTTTCTACTCACTGCTCATTGTTCTAGTGTTACATGCATTATTGCAGAGTTTCTCAACCTCAGAAGCATTGACATTTGGGGCTGGAAAACTCTCCCTGTGGGGGGTCATCCTGTGAATTGTAGGATGTTTAGCAGCGTCCTTGGACCTTGCATGCTAGATACCAATAGCACCTCCCTACCAACTTGTGACAACCAAAAATGCCTGCAGACATTGTCACAGGGGATGGAAATCACCCCTGGGGGTATAAATCACCCCGGTTGACAGTCACTATGTTAGTGTATTTAATTCTTCCCAAAAACCCTGTGAGGTAACTACTATTATTATCATCTCCATTTTATCAATGGGGAAATGAAGCTTACTCAGAAATTAAGTAACCTTCCCAAAGTTACAGCTAATAGGCCCTGCAGCTGGGATTCAGATCCAGGCCTTGGTCATAAAACTCTGCTGCCTTCCAACTCCCTATTGAACTCTATACCGTCTGATCCCTTGGGCCCTCAGAAAATCTCAAAAACTTAGTATTATTATTTTTTTTGGCCTGATTCCTGCAGATACTGGGATCTGAAGAGTGGGGCTTGCAAACGCATCTTCAATGGCCACCAGGGGACTATCAGTTGCATGGATGTGTGGAAGAACAAGCTCGCATCTGGAGCAAGAGATTGCCAGGTAAAAGGTGAGAAAGAAACACCTCCACCTCTCTAAGAAGTTTCCCCAAATCCATGGGTTGCCAAAGGACTTGTTTTGCTCATTTCTATGGGCGGTCGTTTATCCTTTCAACCGTCCATGTATCCATTGACCCATTCACTGAACAACTATTGATTGAATGCCAGGTGCTGTGCTAGACGGCAAGGAAAAAAGCGCTTATGATATGGCCCTTCCGACGTGGCTTTTTATTTCCCCAAGAGTCTCATGGTCTTCTAATGGAGACACACGTAGAAATATATAATGGGGGATTATAGTAAATATGTGAATGATAACAGTTGCCATTCATTGAGTACTAACCTTGAGACAGGCACTGTGATAGGTGCTTTGCATACATTATCTTATTTAACTCTCACAAGAATCCTATGGGTTGACTGTAATTTTAAATTACAATCAATTTTAAAAAGAAGAGAATAAAAAGAGGGAGAGAGAAAAAAAAAGAATCCTATGGGATGGATGCAGATAAGGAATCCACAACTCAGAAAAACAACTTGCCCCAAATCAAAGCTACTAAGTAGTCGGGTGGGGATTTGAACCCAGGGCTGTCTGGCTCTAAAACGTGTGCTCCAATGAGCTTGTGGGGTACTAAGGGACCGTAGATATAAGGGTAAAAGGGAAAGCACTGCAGGCAGGGTGCTTTTTGAGTGTGATCTTGAGGAGTAGTTCTACACGCAGAGGGAGAGTGTAGAGCATTCCAAGCAGAAGGAACACCTCAGGCAAATCACAGAATATTGAAAAAAATGAAGAATTTGGGGAATTTCCCTTTGCTCTGTACAGCTGGGCTGCAGCGTGTGGTGTTGGAGATCAGGCGGATACGTTTGTCTGGGGCCAGATTGTCAAGGGCCTTCTGCGTCGTGGTTGGAAATTGAACTTTATTCTATAAGACGTGGGGGCCGGTAGATGCGTTTTAAGCTGAGGATTGATATGATGAAATGTGTATTCGATAAAGATTGATCTGGTGATATCGTGGAAGAAGGATTTGGAGAGGTGGTGACTCCGGGGGACAGGGGGCAAGTTAAGGGACTTACTCAGTCTAGAGAACCTGTGATGTCTTCAGAATATCCGAGAACAGGCAAGTGTGAAGACAACAGATGGATGCGAGTTTACACGAGATGGTACAAAGAGAAGGGAGACTTCTAGAAGGAGAACTGGCAGGACTTCAACACTAGCTGGAGATGAAAAGGGAGAGAGGAGGGCAAAGGGTGAGGCCAGACTTTATAACGCAGGCCTCTGGGTATCTGGAAGTACCGCTGATGGAAACGGGGCTTCAGAGGAAGAGTCGGGTGAGGGAGGGAAGCAGGAGGGGGTGAAGGCTTCCATTTTGGACACGTTGAGTGTGGCAGGCAGGAGGACGGCCGACCAGAGATGGTCACGTTCTAATCCCAGACACCGGCGTCTGTGTCATCTTGTGCCTCGCATGGCAGAAGGGACTTTGCAGAGGTACTGAAGTTAAGGACCTTAAAATGGGGAGGTGCTCCCGGGTTGTTGGTGTGGGCCCATGGGTGATCACGTGGGTCTATAAAAACAGACATTTTCTTACCTGTGATCAAAGGGAGTCATGACTATGAAGAGTGGTCAGAGAGATACAGTGTTGCTGGCTTTGGAGATGGAGGAAGGGGGTCGTGAGCCACGGAATGTGGGTGACCCTAGAAGGTGGAAAAGGCAAGGAAATGGGTTCCTTCCCGCCCACCCCCCAGAGCCTCCATACACGCACACAGCCCTGCTGACGCCTTGATTTTTTTTTATTTTTATTTTATTTTATTTTTATTTTTATTTTTTTTGTGGTACGCGGGCCTCTCACTGCTGTGGTCACTCCCGCTGCAGAGCACAGGCTCCGGGTGCGCAGGCTCAGCAGCCATGGCTCACGGGCCCAGCCGCTCTGCGGCATGTGGGATCCTCCCACACCGGGGCACGAACCCGTGTCCCCTGCATCGGCAGGCGGACTCTCAACCACTGCGCCACCAGGGAAGCCCTGACGCCTTGATTTTAGCCTTGCGAAGTCGTGCCGAACGTCTGTAAGATAATCCATTTGTTGTTTTCAGACACGAAGCGGGTGGTAATCTGTTACAACAGCAATAGGAAGGTAACACGTTGAGCATGGGATTACCGCGGACATCCGGGGGAGGGCAGCAGGAGGTGGATGCAGCCCCAGATGGGTCAGCTTGGTGGTTACCAAGTAACAGTGAAAGGTGGAAGCCCCGGATGTGGGTGGGGTTTCCTTCGCAGAGCAGGAGGAAAGAGTGAAAGAGAAGAGAAGCCAGGGCCTCAGGAACCCACAGCATGTTAGGTGTGGGCGGAGGAAAGTGACGGGAAAGGGACAGTGGGCTGGTGGGACACACACGGATGCTCAGAGCTGCCTGGGAAGCGTTACTCCCTACTTCTTTGCCCTCCCCAACCGACTGAGCGTCTCATTGCCGTGATTGCTTTGAGGGGTGGAGCAGAAAGGATGAAGGATGAGGCTCTGAAGATGGAAGGGTGGACGTGACCTCCCACTCACCTGAGAGAGTCCTGTGGGCCGCCAGCAGGGCTATAGGGCAAGGGGAGTTAGGCCCTCACCTCTGGTGCAAAATTTAAGGGGACAGAAAAAAAAAACTCAGTGATCAAGATGGTTATTTTAATGCAATACTTTAAAAGTCAAAATTAACGTGCAAAATACGCAATGAGAAAAGTATCCGAAGATCTCTCACTCCAACCTAATCCTGGCCCCAGCTACCAGCCAGCCTGCTTGGGCTCTTCCCACCTTCCTGGGTTACCAAAATAGAACAAAAAGGAGACAATTAGAGACCTGAAGGGTACCCCCCCACACTTTAAAAATTCTTTAAGTCAGGACACCTTACCAATAACTCCTTTAATTCATCTTTCAATTTTCCCACTCCTAATTTGATAAAAGGGCCAATATATATTTAAAAACAAGTGTAGAGAAGTGTATTCACATAGTTCTGGTTAACGGTTAGGAGCGTGGCCTGTGGACCCAGACTCCCTGGGTTTGAATCGCAGCTCAATCTGCTCACCGCCTGTGTGATCTTGAGCAGGTTGCAGAACCTCTCTGGGCCTCGGTTTCCCCACCTGTACAGTGAGGCATAGTAATCGCTCTGCCTTGTGAAGATGAGTTAATGCCTGTCAGGCACTTTGAGTGGCGTCTGGCTCACAGCTAGCGCAGCGTGGATGCCAGCTATGGTTACTCTCCGGTCCTAGCTTACGCGTTCTGTTACCCGAGGAGGAAGGTTCTTCGGGGGCTTTAACGCCCTCACCCCCCTGAAATCGTGGTGCCTGCTTTCAGCCTCTTCCTTTAAGCTCGGCTCTCCCACCCACCCAGGGACACAGACCCACCCAACACTTACAGTGTGGGGTACAGTGGCTCTGACGCCGTCTGTGTAGCAGCAGCAGTAGACCTGCCCTGAGCTGTGACAGTCTCGCAAAAGTAAAATCAATCCAAAAGTCAGATTCAGAAATATTTTAAAATGTAAATGAGGAGAGAGAGCTTTCTTTCCTTTGGGGGATAGAAGGTGTGGGTCAGGAGGACAGCATCCGGGAGGAACGAGGACATGAACATCTGCCATGATTTTCCTGAAATCCACTCCCTAGGAAGCATTTTTCAGGCTTATTAGAGCTGAGGAGGCTTATTAGAGATGAGCTGTCCAACTCTCGGACCCCGAGGCTAAGTTCCAGGGTCAGAGCCAAGGTCCATGCACTGCTGGCTCTCCTAAGGGCTGTGTTCAGGGAGCGCTGGGTTGCAGGTACATGGAGTGTGGGTCAGCCTCTGGAGCTGCCGGGCCAGGTGAAGCCTTGCAGGGTCTGACACAATGGGCTCGGCTGGTCTTAGCTTCTGCGATGGGGTGTGGAGCCCCACTGCCACCCTCTCCGTGCACCTACCCCTCTCTCTCCCTCCCTTTCAGAGTGGGATATAGAGACAGGAAAGTGCCTGAAGACCTTTAAACACAAAAACCCCATCCTGGCCACCAGGATCAATGACACGTACATCGTGAGCAGCTGTGAGAAAGGGCTGGTCAAAGTGTGGCACGTCGTCACAGCCCAGCTGGTAAAGGTGAGGGGTGGGGACAGGGGGGTCGGGGCACTGGGGGTGAGGGGCTGGAGGACACTGGCAGTCCCCCTCCAGGTAGCTCCCCAGACTGCCCTAGAGCAGTTGAGTGGCAGTCACCTAAAGAGGGTGGTCCTGAAAAGGGGGAGGGGAAGGCCCCCCAAGAATGGGCCATTCTGAGCCAGTAGAGGTCAAGGCCCGCGTGAGCCGCCTCGTCATGAGTGGGTGGTGGCGGCGGAGGCTGCATTCTGACTCCGCATGGTACGTGGGCTCGGGGTCTTTTAACAGCAGCACGAGTAAAGTGCCTTCTCCTCTTCTGGAACATTCCAGCCCGATTCTGGTGTGGGGTATAGGAATGAACAAAGCCACAACTGTTTTCCTCCTTCCTCTCAGGAGAAGAGAACATTGGCTGTCTAGAAAGTGATTGTTCACACACAAAAAGCGTTCTCGCTGGATTGGAAGCCCCCTGGCCCTAGTGGGCGGTGGGGAGATGTCATTTGTGCCGGGACACAGGATCACAGTGAGAAACACTGACCTGGCTGGCAGGCTCTTGCCACCAGTGGTGTCGTCACTGTGGTCTGCCCAGCAGTTGCAGGCACAGAGAAGCCCAGCTGCCTCCGGGTCCTGGCAAGGAGCTGGGGACGGAACACCTGAGCCTTGCCCTTCTGGCAGCAGAGGAAGGTAAATCGTGGCCCTCTCTGGCACTCTAGGAAGGTGGGGCCTGCCCCGCCGCAGACCCGCCGGGAGCAAGGCCTCGCCCTGCTCACCTTCCTCCTTAACTCGGGAGAGAGCTCCGGCGAGCGGGGGGCATGGAGTCCGCTGGCCTCATCAGAGCAAAGGCGCGGTCAGCTCAGATAAATGCTAAGTGGTGGTGGCCACGGATTGGTGGAGCGTGGCTTTGGGATTCATCTCGAGAAGCCTCCAGCTCTGGCCTTTGAGGAGTCACAGTCTGAGTTGAAGACGGACTGAAAACAGAGGCATCTTTTCTTGCAGACACTCAACGGCCATGAGGGAGCTGTGAAGTGTCTGTGCTTCGACCAGTGGCATCTCCTGTCGGGAAGCGCTGACGGCCTGGTGATGGCCTGGAGCATGGTGGGAAAGTACGAGCGGTGCCTCATGGCCTTCAAGCATCCGAAGTAGGTGCCAAGGAAACCGGGACCCAGCTCCTGCCCCGCTGTTTCCTGCCAGAGCCCAGACTTCACTCTTCGGCAGATCGGTCCCCTCTGCTGACCACCTGTTGCCTCTGCTCCTCGTCCGTCTCTGCTCCCTCTTCTTCTGCGAGTCGTCCACTATGACCACCCCCTCTCCTGTCCTCCCTTATTTCTCTTAAGAAATAATACTAAATGTGGATTTTGAGAGGTTATTGGAACTTTACACTTACGGCACATGGGATAAATTTGTATCTGTTACCTACCAAACGTAGGAATATTGGCAGAACGGTCCCCCAAATAATGCCAGCCCCACTAAGCTTAAAATCTTAGAATTGCGTGTTCACAAAAGCTTAAAATTATCCAAGTGCCAAAGGTTTAAAAATAACCAAGGGCTTAAAGAAGGAGCTCCCTTAAAGCCTGCGGGCTTGATTCTATTCCAGGACAGCAAATGGATTTCATTGTACACTTCCAATCCCAGTTTAGTGATGGTGGCTGCTTGGAGCCAGTTAAGAAGTACTCTGAGGTCACATCTAAGCTTATTTGAAAGGGGATTGTGGTCAGTTAATGGTTCTGCCACAGTCATGGGTTTTACAGGCTGCTCTATGCCACTTCTGTACTGCATGAATAATGCTTCTTCCCCTGAGTGCATTATAAGAAATACCAGGAAACTAAGTGCTGTCCCAATCGATTGAAAGAGTAAATGGGCCTTCCAGGAGGATCTATCACGGGATAGTTATTTAGTGAAATATGGCCCTATATTTCCTTGTACCCTCACAGGAACCTCTTGAACAGGCAGACTGGCTTTGTGGGCGGTGGGGGGGATATGGGCGTTTATGTGTATGTTCTCTCTCTGGCGTGTATGACTGCATTGTTGACAGGTGGGTGTCAGGAAAGGCCAGTGTTCAGTGATTTACCCAACCCTTGGGTGATTATCAGTAAGCTTCTCAGCATATCATCTGGACTGTCAAAACTTGACCTCAAGGAGGGACTCAACCTTTGTGATGTCACCTGAAAATTGTAACTCTGCGTTTTTAAAACCTTCCAAGCATGATTCAGTAAGATTTAGTTTACTTATTGGAAAATAATTGTTCCCAGCAAACTCAGCAGTATGTTCAACATTTCATCAATCTATGAGCCTCCCACTCTTCCTCAGCTATGAGACCTTAGACGATTCCCACTTCCGTCGAATGACAGCCCAACATACCATTCACATTGGCTCTTGATGCCTTGCACAGTTACGGCAAATCCATAGACAGTTACAGCACACCTGGAGGACATTGTCAATGTTCTCATTTTTAGGGCCCTTTCTCCCACTCATCTGTAGTAGTGCTGTGTATATGTAAGTGCTTAATAAATATTTCCAACTGATTGATAATGAGGACTAATTTGACAGATTGCCTTCCTGGAGGGTTCTAATGATGCACTGATACCCATCTTTAGAATATGACATGGATGAAAAAACATATATTTGCTCTCTGTCCTTCATGGAAGAGGGACCAGAGAAAGAGGGCTCCCTTCTGTTCTCTTGGTCCAACATTTTTTCTAATCCAAAATTAAGATTCTGTATACAGTGTAGGAGAGAATGGTTATGAGGAATGAAATTAGAGGATGCAAAGTAGGGCTGACAAAAATGATGATCCTTAGAAAAGCTTCTGTACCCTGGAGTGTCTTTTTTTAAAAAACCCTTATTCTTTAATGTCTTTTCCATAGCTAGTATTGTACTAATATGTTTTTTTGCAATTTTAAAATTAAGATATAATTCACATTACATAAAACTTACCATTTTGTAGCATACAATTCAGTGGTTTTTAGTATATCCATAATGTTGTGCAACCATTACCACTATCTAATTACAGAATATTTCCATTAGTCAGTAGTAATGTCCTCTGTTTCATTTCTGATTTTAGTAATTTGACTTTTATTTCTTATTTTATTGGTCAGTCTAAGCAAAGATTTGACAATTTCTAGCTAAAGGTTTGTTGATCTTTTCAAAGAACAAACTTTTCGTTTTATTAATTTTCTCTATTGTTTTTCAATTCTCTTTTCATTGATTTCTGCTCTATATTTTCCTTCCTTCTGCTTGCTTTGGGTTTAGTTTGACCCTTTTTTTTAGTTTCTTAAGGTGAAAGGTTAGGTTATTGATTGGAGATATGTGAGTATTTACTGCTATAAATTTCCCTCTGAACACTGCTATAGGCTGCATCCCATAAGTTTTGATATGTCGTGTTTTTATTTTAATTTATCTCAAAGTATTTTCTAATTTCCTTTCTAAATTCTTCTTTCCCCCAGCGGTTATTTAAGAGCATGTTGTTTAATTTCCATACATATTTATGAATTCCCCAAATTTCCTTCTGTTACTCATTTCTAATTTAATTTCATTGCAGTTGGAGAACATACTTTATATAATTTCCATCTTTCAAAATTTACTGACACATTTTATGGCCTAATGTATGGTCCACCCTGGAGAATGCTTCATGTGCACTGGTATGAATGTGTATGCTATTGTTGGTGGAATGCTCAGTATATGTGTGTTAGGTCTACATATAGTTCATAATGTTGTTTATGGCTTGTGTTTTCTATCCATTTTTTGTTTTATCCATTTTCTGTTCTATCCATTTTTTAAAGTGTTGCATTGAAGTCTCCATCTATGATTATTGAGTTTTCTATTTCTCCCTTTAATTCTGTGAGTTTTGCATAGCATATTTTGGGGCTCTTAGGTGAATATGCATCTATAATTGTTATATCTGCTTGGTAAGTTCACCCTTTTATCATTATATAATGTCCTTTTTTGGTCTCCATTAGCAATTTTGTCTAAAAGTCTATTTTGTATGATATTAGTGTAACTACTCTGGAGCTTCTTTGGTATGGAGTATCTTTTTCCATTCTTTCACCTTTATTTGTGTCTTTGAATCTACAGTTGAGTCTCTTGTAGACAGCATATCGTTGGATCACGTTTTTAATCCTTTTTCCAATGTCTGCCTTTTAATTGAAGAGTTAGCCCATTTACATTAAGTATAGAATGGACTTAACTCTACCATTTTGCTATTTTCTGTATAATCTTTTGTATTTTTTTGTTTCTCAAGTCTTCTATTATGGTCTTTTTGGATATTAGGTGAATATTTGGATATTTTCTAGTGAGCCAGTTTAATTCCCTTGTCATTTTTTTTCCTCTATATTTTTGAATTATTTTCTTAGTCGTTGCCCAGGGGATTACAATGAATGTCTTCATTTATCTAGTTCACATTAATATCAACTTAATTTCAATAGTATACAAAAACTGCTCCTATACAACTCCTTTTCCCCCCTCTTTTATACTCTTTTCGTAAACAAATTAAATCTTTATATCCTATGTATCCATTATTATAGACTTATAATTATTGTTTTATGCAGTTGTCTTTTAAATGAGATGAAAAAAAGAGTTATAAATTAAAAAATACATTTATGCTCTGTTTTAGATTTTCCTAGGTAGTTGTACTGATAGTTACCTTTACTGATGCTCTTTATTTCTTCATGTGGATTTGAATTACTGTCTAGTGTCCTTTCAGTTCAACCTGAAGGACTCCATGTACCATTTCTTATTAGGTAGGTCTGCTAGTGATGAACTTTCAGTGTTTGTTTATTTCGGAATTTCTTAATTTCTCCATTTTTTTAATTTTATTTTTTTTAATTACTTAATTAATTTATTTATGGCTGTGTTGGGTCTTCGTTTCTGTGCGAAGGCTTTCTCTAGTTGCAGCGAGCGGGGTCCACTCTTCATCGCGGTGCGCGGGCTTCTCACTATCGCGGCCTCTCCTGTTGCGGAGCACAGGCTCCAGATGCGCAGGCTCAGTAATTGTGGCTCACGGGACTAGTTGCTCCGTGGCATGTGGGACCTTCCCAGACCAGGGCTCAAACCTGTGTCCCCTGCATTGGCAGGCAGATTCTCAACCACTGCGCCACCAGGGAAGCCCAATTTCTCCATTTTTGAGAATGGTTTTGATGGATATAGAATACTGGGTTTACAGTTATTTTTTTACCCTTTCAGCACTTTGAGTAGGTCATTCTATTGCCTTCTAGCTTCCATGGTTTCTGATGAGAAGTCAGTTATTAATGTTATTGAGGATCCTTTTTATGTTATGAGCTGCCCTTCTCTTACTGCTTACAGTTTGATTATAATATGTCTAGGTGTGGATCTTTTTGAGTCTATCCTAGTTAGAGTTGAGGTTCTGGAATGTGTAGATTAATGTTTTTCATCATGTTTGGAAAGTTTTTGGCCATTATTCAAATATTCTTTCTGCTCCTTTCTCTCCTCTTTTTCTGGGAATCCTGTTATGCTTATGTTGATGTTTGATGATGTCACACAGACTTCGGAGGTTCTGTTCATTTTTCTTCATTCTCCTTTCTTTCTGTTCTTTAGACTATATAGTCTCATTTGACCTCTCTTCAAATGCTTTCCTTCTTCTGCCTGCTTGAATCTTCTGTTCAGCCCCTCTAGTGAACTTTTATTTCAGTTAGTATAGTTTTTCAACTCCAGAATTTCTGTTTGGATTCTTTTATAATTTCTAATTCTTTATTAATATTCTTTATTTGGTGAGACACCATTCTTATACTTTCCTTTAGTTTTGTGGGCATGGTTTTCCTTAGCTCTTTGAACACATTTAAAATAGATGATTTAAAGTCTTTGTCTAGAAAGTGCAACCATTGGGCTTCCTTGTGCACAGTTTTTATCGATTACTTTTTTCCCTGTTTATGGGCCATACCCTCTAGTGTCTTTTTACACTTTACAACTTTTTTGCTGAAAGCTGTACCTTCTGAATATTTTAATATGACAACTCGGGAAATCAAATTCTCCCCCATGCCCAGGGTTTCTTTCTTTCTTTCTTTTTTTCTAGTTGTTTGTTGTAGTTTTTATTGTTTGTTGGTTTAGTGAGTCTGTATTCTTTGTCTTGTGTGGCCACTGAAGTCTCTTTTATTACCTTGGTTGCTCATGACTGGAAAGAGATTTATTGGAACACCTGGAAACAAAATACCCCCCATTCTTTGCCAAGGGGCTCTGTGTGCCTGTTGAGGGAAGCCTTCAACACTCAGCCAGACAGTTTACAACTCTACCTTAGCCCTCATTTCCTGCTTGTGCAGACCATCAAGGTCATTCAAGAGTGAGAGCTTAGGGCTTTTTCAAGTCTCCCCCAAGCATGTGCACAGCCCTGGGCGTGTATGTGGCCAGATAGAGTCCCAGAAATACATCTGAGCTTTTCACAGCCCTTACAGACATTTCATTCCCCAGTTTTTCCTCCAAAGCTTCTTGGTTAGTGTATTGTTTGCCCCAGCAGATATCTATTGCCTTAGGCAACCATGACTAAAATATTTGCCTATGTTTTTAACAAAACATTCCCCCCACCTCTACCCTCCCCAGGTAGTAGTTTTAGCACTGGATAAGTTCCTGGTAAGATGAAATAATGACAAGTTTTTTGAGCCAATCTCCCAGGAATCCACCAGACAGGTCAGATAATTCATTGTGAATGAGGTCTGTTCTGTTTCCTCCAGTACCAGGAATGCGGGCTGTTATAGACGTTTTCATGGCTGCCACTGGGCTGGGGAGTTGGGATTGGACTAGGGTAAGTTAACATGCCACAAAGTCCACTGTTCCTACTGAGACTAAGATCATTTTCTTGTCTAAGTGCTCCCTGGGTTGCTGCAAGCCTTTGGTTATTTTCCAGAGTTCCAAATAGTTGATTCTGACAGTTTTTGCCAGTTTCTTCGTTGCTTTTATGGAAGGATGGAATTTTGGAGTTCCTTCCTCCACCATTTTCACTGACATCACCCTCTGCAGTCTTTTTTGATAAAAGAGGAACAAAGAAGGAGACAAATGACTTATTTTTAGAACAGAGATAAACCTGAAAGGAGACTGGGTTATGCCAGGACCATGAAAACCGCTCTTGTGTCAGGTATGGGCTAAGTTTTTAAAATACCTTGATTGATTTAATCCTGACAGCAATCCTCTGAGGCAGTTCCCCCTTTTCATGGAATAGAAAACTGAAAACTGAGAGGTTAAGTTATTTTCTCAAGGTTATATAGTCAATAAAAGGTAGGATCAGGTTTTGATCCCAGGTTTTCTGATCCCAAAGCCTGTGCTTTTAATCACCAGGCTATAATGGTATAGGTTGAACCACCAAATGTCACAGGAACCCATGAGAAGTGTAGGCTTAGCTCAGCAAGATCCAAAGAGATACACAAAGAGGCAACCCTTCTATCACGAGGCATCTCTCCTAGTGCTGGATTCCCCCACAGGTGGACCGAGGTGCATCAATATAGTTATTGTATTTCCATCTTAAGAAAAAACTGGAACTTTGTTGGACTTTCTTATACTTATTTTATACCTTAGATTGATCTATCTATCTATCTATCCATCCATTCATCATGTGAGGTGGGATTCAAACCACATTGGCGTCTTTGCTGCTTTTTGAATAGCTCCTGTCTTTCAAGGTCTTTGCTATTTCTGTTTTGTTAGTTGTTGGGGCCTTGAAAAGTCTTAATATTGGCTCTGGGATCTGACCAAGGCCAAATGGTGTGGGGTGGATGTCATTCTTTTAACATATTGTAGCAACAATCATACACTGAAACGTGAGTCGACATTCACTTTTCTAACAAATATTTATTGAGGGCCTGCTATGGGGCTAGGCACTGTGCTGGGTGTGCAAAGATGGATAAGATGTGGACTGTGCCCAAGAGATTCTGACAATATACCTGAAGTTTGTGTATGTGAGTGGAATGAGAGGGGAATGAAGGTAAGGGATGGTTTTATGGAGAAGGTAGCACATGAGCGAGGCCATGGATGGACTTGGATGGGTAGAGATGGCAGGGATCAATGGATCTGCTTTACATATAAGATCTAAGAAATTGGTGGCACTGGTGGCATCAAGGTCCAATTTTCAGTAGCATTAACAGCAATGCGGTAATTACACTTCTCAGAATTGAATACTCCAACTTACCTGGAGCCCAAGTTGGAGCCAGCTGTTGTAGGGAGAATTTTGTTGGAGGCATCTACCTAAGTCTTCTCCTGATCCCCTCTCTTTTCCTGCTGGTCGTCACAAAAGGGAGCTCAAAAATCTCACCCCTGGGTACAATTTTCCTTAAGGATGTTTCACTGAAAGGATTAAAGCCACTAATTTAAGAACCAAAAGAAACTGCTCAAATACCGGGTTTTTGCTTCTTATAAAGATGATCATTTTCCCTTATTTTTTCTTTCTTTCTTTATATAACAATGCTACTTTTAGAAAGATTCAAAACGTTAAATACTTCTCAGCATGAGAAGTATTAGCTAGGAATCAAATTGTAAGAGAGAAGCATGGTCATCTCTGTATCAGATCAAAAAAAAAAAAGAATCTGTGACTTAAGCTTTTTTGTTTTGCCACCTTGTGGCACTGTGACCAAATTGCAGGAAAAATAACACAATAGGGTGGGAGATTCCATCTGTGTCTTGAGGGTTAATGGTTTACATCCAGAATCATAAAATGATGGCAAACATCGTTTCAAGGACAGTCACGACCCCCGCCTCCCAACAGTACCCGAAATGCCCCAACTCCAGACACACCCACACAGTTTGCCAGAAGGTGGGTACTGCCCATTGCTCTGTTCCCTTCCAGGGAGGTTCTCCACGTGGCCCTTCTCTTCCTCCGGGTCATCAGTGCCTGTGCAGATGGCAAGATCCGCATTTACAATTTCCTAAATGGGAACTGTCTGAAGGTGATGAAAGCCAATGGCAGAGGTTATCCTGTGCTGTCCTTCTTTATTCAGGGCAACAGGTGGGTGGTAGGTCAGAGCCCTGAGCATTTCTGTTTGGATGATTATTTTTCCTGCTATGGGACACCGGCCCCGGATTTGCTGGCAGCAGGAGAGAGTGGGCCGTGCTCCCCTCCAGTCTTGGCTGCAGTCATAGGCTCATGGGGGACTCATGGGACTTCACACAGAACTTAGCAATCAGGGACCACACTACTCTTCATTCGTTCTGGGTGTCTGATCCAGTCACGCAATGGGCTCGATACAGCTCTGCCGTGGGGACCGAGGTTCTGCCAGCCTGCAGCCCCTGATCCCACGTCCAGCCCGAGAGCTTCCCAGCTCTCTGTGTCTCGCTTCTGATGCAGAGTGACGTGCAGGAGGGCGGGAGTGGCATTGGCAGGCGGCCCAGTGTCCAGTGGGGCAGAACTGAGCAGATGAGTTTACAGAAAGCAGAACCATGACGACACTAGTTGTATATAATACTGTGTCGTTAGACGCTAGGTTCAGGGTGATATTATGTGAAAATACCCAACTAGACTTAACTTTTAAATTCTATCACAGCCTCACTTAAGACATCCCTTAATCGCTTCGAACCACATTGCCTTCCTCCTAATGATTAGTCCTCCTTGCTTAAAGCAGGGGGGTGCTAGTATACTAAGGCTCAATAAATTAATGGTTTTCAGTTACGAAGTCAGAAGCCTATAAAAAAATGTCACCTTTGACCTTTTCTTAATCATGACATCCGAAGAGAGATGTCAGCTTGAGCAAAAATATGTCTGAAAGAGATTCCTAGCTGGAATGATTCCCCAAGTTCCATTCCAGTGCTTCCAACCGTAACGAGTCACTTTTAGGGAGAGTTTACGCTAACAGTGACAGTCTTAAAATCGCAGGCTTTTGGCGCGGAAAGGAGCCCGCACATAGCATTTCCATTTCTTGTTTATGGTTATGGGAGACCTAGGAGCAGAGGTGGGGGAGGGAAAGCAATGCCCTGTAACCGCTGTGAACCCCAGGAACAGTGGGTGGGTAGCAGGCGATGTTGGGGACCCCGGGTTTAGAACCCTTTTTTTCTCTAGTGGCATGAGAGTGGGGATTAGGGAAGACAGAAATCCGCCTGCTTTACAAAGTACAAATGTTCTGTCTGAACGTAGAGCGTGCACAGACACCCAGAGCGATGGCTTGAAGGGGGTGGGGCTGGAGGGTCAGCGAGGGCTTGAAGGCCTCCCCCATTAGAGTTTTCCCCATCCCATCACGGCAGTAGAGCCATGGCATTTGGATGCTGTGCTTAAGAAAAAAGGAGCGAACTTGAAGACATCTGCGTGCAGAGTAGCTAAGCCTTCTGACTCGGGCACCCCAGGTTCTTGGCACTCACTCCAGGAACGGAAATTCATTAAAAAATATTGTAATCCGAGAAGCGAAGTAATCAGGACGTGTGTGCCTTGTTCACATCTAATTTCTAAAGAAAACGGCTACAGAGCTAACGACCCCTGCTGCACAGCCTGCCACCTTTCTCCGCCCGTAGACCCTGCAACAACCTACACCACCCTGTCTGTGCGGTCATTTCCCGGGCACTGATCCCTTGGCCTCAGGATCGGATGGGACGGTAGTCCAAATGCATATTTGGAAGCCGGGCAGTGGCAGCCTCCACACTCGTTTTGTGGGCAACCCTGTTGCTTTGGTTCCAGGATGGTGATCAACACGGAGAGCAACATCCTCATGTTCCAGTTCGAGAATATCAAGTGGCAGTACTCCCTGGAACGGGCCAAACAAAAGAAGAAGGACAAAGAGGATGACAGGGAAGAAAACGGCCTCGCAGAAGTTCTCTCCAAGTCGAGCACTCAGATTCACAGCCCTCAGGAATCCATATGTAGCAAACACACGGCCCAGGAGTCCCTGTTCAGCAAATCTCACAGGTCCCCAGTTCTCCTGAGGGCATCCAGGTTACCTACAGGTAAGAACCGAATCCCAGGCAGCCCCAGTGGTACCCAGGGGAGCAGGTGAGGGGCTTCCAGGACCAGTTTCTCTGTGGAATATTTTGGTCAATGGTTTCTTGATGATATAAATCCCAACCTGTATGTCATTCTCTTTGATGTGACAATTTGTTAGCCAGCTCAAGGGGATCTCCTGATTTTCAAGGCCTAAGTTTTCAGACTTATTAGAATCTTTCTGCAGTAGATGACACTAGCCCTTCATACTTGCCATTAAAACAAAAACCAGACAGCCAGCATCTTCCCCCTTGCCCCTGATCCAAGCATATAGTACATGATTATTTCCTTAGGACACAGACAAGATATATTGTACTGCAGAAAAACGTCCTCTGCGGAACGTATTCTCTGTAGACCTCTGACTGGTAACATGCGTACCTGGAAAATACTAGATCAATAGATCACCTCCAAGAGTATTACACCACAAACGGTCAGTTAGGACAGAGGACCGAGAATTTCAGATAATGCATAAAGCTTGATAATCAGTAGGAAACAGGGGTAGGAGGGGGGCGTCAGGAGGTGATCTAGATGGACCTTCGGCTCCAGGTGATTGCCTAGTTTCATGGGACAACAGGAAGCAACAAACAGTAAAGTGATCATTTGGGTGAAAATCAGTTGAATTATCAGCTACGCCCCCAGTATTCATACCAAATTGAATCACATAATTACTACAGTTTCCTCCTCAACCTTAATTTAGGAGTGTTAACGGAGGCACCTCGAAGTCAAGGAAAGCCAAAGTCACCCCGAAGAGATGGCAGGAAGAGACCGACTTCTAGGGAAGCAAATGGCACCGAGCAAGAGAGTTTGGAAGCAAAACCCCTCGCCGGAGATAAGAAGAGCGGTGATCCTTTATTCTGAATTCATGTGGCAAGAGTCAATCTCTCTCTCTCTCTCTCTCTCTCTCTCTCTCTCTCTCTCTCTTTCTTTGTTCAGTCTGATTTTTCAGCAGGTTGATCAATCAGTTTGCTTGCATTCTGAATGGATAAAATGCCCAGCTTCTCCTAAGAGTGGTGGGTTTTCCCTAATCGTCCCCTTACTGACTTGAGGCCACACAGAGCGAGTGCCTTTCTCAAGAGCTGAGCCTCTGGTTTTGGACTCACAGTCAGCCTCCTTACTTCTTGGACTGTTGTGTCATCAATCTGAGTAATGGGCACAGCGGAAGGGAGAAGAGGCAGTGGGGCTGATTGCAGAGGCATTTTAGGGGGTTTCACGGGGGAGGAGCTGGATTGGGGGGTGCTCTACATGTGAGATAAGGGGGTCAGGGAGATAGGCGGGGAGGGGCTTTGGAGAAGAGTTACCATGAATCAGGTGTCCCTTTGTTGTTTTTGAGAGACTCTGATAAAGATTTAAAAGGCCTTTCAAATATTTTTGGCTAATATAATAGTGTTTCTTTGAATCAGACTCCCTGCAGAGACTAGCTTCAAGGTGAGGGTAAAACAATTGAGTTTTGTGAGGTCTGTAATAACAATGGGCATCCTTGCATATACCTGTCTCTGTGTACCTGTATAGCTATACCTGCGGGGTAAAGTCCTAGGCGTGGCATCGCTGAGCCACGAGGATGATTGCATTTTAAAAGCTAGAAGGAGATCGCCATAGTTGTCTTTAAAAACTGCTGTGTCACTTTTCACTCCCACCAGCAATGCATGAGAGCTCCCACTGCTCCCAAGCCAACACTGGGTGTCCACCGTCATTTTGCTCATATGATAAGTAAAGATGCTCTTTGCATTTCTTTAAGGTTGATCACTCACAGACTAAGTAACTAAGTAGGTGATGACAAAGCCATACTATGACAAAGGCATTTTATACAACAGCTAAAAATGGATGACGAGCCCCATTTTTCTTTTTTTTTGAGGTACGCGGGCCTCTCACAGTTGTGGCCTCTCCCGCTGCGGAGCACAGGCTCCGGACGCGCAGGCTCAGCGGCCATGGCTCACGCGCCCAGCCGCTCCGCGGCATGTGGGATCTTCCCGGACCGGGGCACGAACCCGCGTCCCCTGCATCGGCAGGCAGACTCTCAACCACTGCGCCACCAGGGAAGCCCATGGAGCCCCATTTTTGACTTGGAAAGAGATCCATAATATATTATTATATGAAAAAAAGACAAGTTACTGAACAATGAGCCCGTCACAATTCCTTTTAATAGAAGGAGAATAACTGTGTTTTGTCTCTCTCTCACACACACAGAGTGGTGTATTCTGGAATTGGACGAAGCACGGGGAAGACTTTGACATCTTAATTTCATTTAGATAAGACCTACTTGGTCAAGGAAAATTATACACTGTTATAAAATTGTGAAATCAATACCCTGTTGCATTTTCTTTGCTAGTTTTATTGGTGCAGTTTGAGGTGCAGATTTTACTTGCTAGGTCAGACTAGACAAATGCCTTCTCCTTTTCATGGTTCAGTTATGCCTTTTGTAAAAGGAGGATAATGTTTTCAGTGTGTCTGTGAGGTATTGCAGGGATTCAAAAGCCCAAATGAGAGACATAGTAAATTTGCTCACCTGTGAAGACATCGTTGCTAACTCAAGGGCCTTAGGCATCTTGGAGGCCTTGACCCTAAAGTAGCACGCCAGAATGAATCTCTTGTCCTTGTCAGCGGCTTTTGGACCTACGAAATGTTCAAAACATTTAGGGAACTCCTGTTCAGAAACTGCCTTTTGGCCATTTGATAGTTTCAGTTTTGCAGGGGTGGCATGTTTTTTGAAGGCAGTTTTGATTTTGAGAAACATCCAAAGATCATTTGGAGTCAAATTTGATGAATAAAGTGGAAATCAAGCTTTGCCATCCAGGTTTTATTTAAAAATATAGGTGTGTTACTGAAACTCTGTAAGGCTATAAATGGGGTGTGAAGGTCCTTCCCACAGGGAAGTTTCAGGAACTTGTGGAGCACAGGCATTACATATGTTCCTTCCAAAATATGCGTATCTAGAGGTTCATACACACTTGTACACAAGTACTAGCATATTTGTTAAAAACGTGTGTTAAATATTTTGTAATTTCTCGTCTCATAGAGGATTTTTGCTCACATGATGGCAGCACGTCCATTGGGCAACAAAGACCATAGTCTGAATAGCAGTTGGAATGGATTTAACTTTCATACGTAAGTACTTAATGGTTTTCATGGAACACTGGTTTGTTTTTCTTTTCTTTTTTTTAAAAAGCAGATGATGTGGAGAAAATACCAAAACAAGGACAACTGGGAACTTTGGGAGACTTGATCAGTTGCTCAAAGAAGAAGTCCTGGTGCATCCCTATGTCACCTGACCAGTTCCTCCTGACTGTGAATGCCCTGCAGAAAGCCCATAATTCTGGGGAGTTTGCCTATCCCCGGAGGCCCCAAACCCAGGTCATCGATGCCTGGGGACCTACCATTTCATACCCAAGGAAGGTCCTGAGTTTGAAGGGACGATCGGTCCAACATGCAGTCGATCGGTTGAGATTGAGCAACCCTCCCATAGACGTGAAACAAACCAGTATTCCCCTTGAAATCCAGAAGCTTCAGCTTAACCTGAAGAACTCTGTGCACAGCCCCAGAGTCCAGTCTGCCATCCCCCAGCCGGTGCTTATCTGCCCCAGGTTCTCTGGCAGCTTAAAGGCTGAAGACCTGCCAACCAGTTCAACTGATGGGGCAGTGCGCAGCTTCAGCCCCTTAACCAGCACACAGGTCATCCAACCAAACCACGTGCTGGCTCCACCGATGGGCACGACGGCCCAGGCTGCCAAGAGAGATTGGCCCCGCTTCTACACGGCCCTCGACCCCTTCAGAGTGAACACGGAGTTCATGCTGCTGACTGTGAAGGAGGAGAAAGAGTACGAGGAGGCCAAGATGAAGGAGTTTCAGGCCATAAAGCCGGCTGGAGGGGTTGATCCGGAAAAAGCCAGCAGAGCTGCCTGGGTCAGGAAGATCAAAGGCCTGCCCATTGATAATTTCATGAAGCAAGGAAAAACAGCAGCCCCTGAACTTGGGCAAAACGTATTTATCTGAACCAGCCTTGGGAAATTACAGCGTTTTATAATAAACAAAAAACCAAGTGGATGTTGGTGTTCGGCCTCTTTTTGTTTGTTTTCAACTGCTCCCTGGCAATTAACATGGGGACTCTTTAATTATTTTCCTATAAGCCAAAGAACTGATATTTATCAAAGTAAGAAAACAGAGAGAGGCTGGGGGTGATTGGCATCTGTAGTACCACCGAAAACCATTCAGTGAGAGGCATGGAAGCCCTGTTTCATTGATGGGAGATGTTGGAAGTTTAATACCACTCATGGCTACCAATTTAGGGCTGTCGTTTCTTCTAGCAAATGAACTGATGGGATTATATCAGAATAATGCACTGGAGTTCCCTGGTATTTTCGTATGGAAGCCTGATGAAGCTCAATGAGTTCAATTAAGAATCTAAAAGGAGAAGCCCTCAAATTGCATTTTTCCTCCTCAGGGCTAACTCCTATGGAAGAGAATTAGGCACATTCATCCTTTCTACATTAATATCATGTGTGTTGAGGTTGCTACTTAAGCCTGCTGAGGTTGGTGTCAGGGGCCAGGCAGGTGATTTAGATGTGAGCAGCCCAGCATAGGGGCTGTGGCCCATCAAAGAGCTCAAGCCCCATGTGAAGGGGGTAGCTCCTACTCAGTAGCTCAGCAGGGCATAGGATGGAAACCCTTGAAGCAGAATGCAGAACAAAACAACAAAACACCAACCCCACAAAACTCCACAACCCACACACTGAGTGGGCCACCAAAACCCTGGCATGGGTAGGCTAGATGCACAGGCCACCTGTTCCCAGCCTTCGCTTTCACCTCCAGGTGCAGGAATACCATCATTTGCCAAGCTTTCTCTCCCTGGAGAATTTTTTCTCCATTCTTAGGAAATCAGGTTTAAAGTAGCACTGGCAAATAGCCATGTAAAAATTGTGATTTGAATGGAAAGAATCCCTTCAATTAAGGAAACGTGCTTCTACACATTATTCCATGAGCCTTCCAACAGCAGTTTGACAGCACGCTGGGCAGATAGGATATTGTTATAATCACAGTTTCAAAGATGACATGAAGTCCCTGAATTTCAGCTCCTTCAAGGGGCAAGACCACAATATTCGCGGCTAAACTTAAAACCGTGATAAGAATAACATCTATTGAGTAGGTATGGACCCTGGAAGGGAAGGACACATAGATGTTAGCTAGATAATTGGTTAAGTGGAGTAGACGGGCTCAAACCCAGGGGGCTCAGACTCCGGGGCCCACGCTCTCAGCCTCTCTCCTTACTGTTTCCCAGGTCTACCTTCCTCCCTTAATAAGACCCGCCATGTTTAGGGTCCTCCTGCCTAGTTCTTCTTAATAACATTTACCCCTTCGCAGGAGGACATTTATTTCTTCAACTGCTTCCACTATTTAAGGTACAAAAGTAATCCTGTACGGAATTACACGTCATCGTAAAACACTCAAATGAAATGAAAACTATGGAATCATGTCCCTGACCCCCACCCCTGCCCTCAGGACATCCACACTAGAGGAATGACACGCTGTAGGCGGCAGCAACATCGCCAGGCAACAAACCGTGAAGTCCCTAAAGCAGCATCTTTTACTTTCCTCTCCTGCTTGGACCTGCCCGTGCCCCAACCTGAGTCCTGGCTTCTCGCCCCGCCCCGCCCACTCTCTAGCCCCGCCCGGATCCTCCCACTCCGAATCGCCCCGCCCCCACTTGCTACGCCCCTGAGGGCCCGGAAGCGGAAGTGGGATCGGGTTGCCGCTGTTACTCCGGCTCCTCCAGGCGCGCAGTGACCCCGCCTCGTCTGTTCTGTTCCCCGGCCCGCGGCTGCGGCGCTGACGTGGCTCCCGGAAGTGGGGCTGGCGTGGGCCGCCATGTTGCAGCAGGTGAGGGGTTGTGGGCGCGGAGAGAGGGCCGCGGCGGCTGGACCGGCCCTGCAGGGCCAGAGGGGCGCGTGCTGAGCGTCCGGGGTCGCTGCCGGAGCCCGAGGAGGAGCGGGTGGGCGGCGGGCGGGGCGGGCGGGGCCGGGGTCCGGGCTGCGCTGAGGGCCGGCGCGGGTGTGAGAGGCGCGGGGTCGCGCCCGGGCGGCCGCGGAGACGCCGTGTGTGGCCGGGCGAGGGGAGGGGGGCCGCCACCCCGCACGTGGGATTAGGGGACACCCCCCCGGCCTTGCGTTCAAGTTTGTGCTGTTACAGCAGCGTTGGAGGTGGCTGGTCCACTCCCGTGACTGCATCTGCTCCTCCGAGCTAATTACAGCCCTCACGTGTAGGACCAGAGATTAGTAAGAATCATTTCGTAGTTTCTTCCTATTTTTAAAAAAGTTACACTTTTAGTTAGATTTTGTAGGCGTCTTTTCCTCTTGAGGGGTTACTGTGGCCCAAGCACTGTGCTAGTCCCCGGGGGAGGGCTGCGAACCGCACAGACGATTTCCTGCCCTGAATCGGAGGGAGGATTGGAGGGTGCCGGCGGTGGGGAGGCGAGATAAGTTAAAGACTGAAGGTAGTTTTCACAGGGCTGTCACAGAGCCAGGGTGATGTGATAGCAGGTGTCTGCGAATAGGACGCCCTCGGGATTTAGTGTCGGAAAGGACCGCCCCGGGGAGGTGACCTGAGTGGGGAAAATCCGGTGATGGTCTGCACCTGCGCCCCGGCTGAAGGAGGCTGGAGAAAAACACAACGGCACTTAAGCGTGTGGCCAGGCACCTCAAGCGAGCCCTTAGGGCCGCCAGGCAGTCGTCACCCTGCCCCCTCCGTAGCCCCCTCTCCCTCCCACCTAGGCTGCTCTCGAGGGCTTCTCCCTCAAACCTTCAGCGTTTCTTCCTTATCTGCTCTCAGCCCCTAGCCTTGCTGCTCGTTTCACTGAGAAGGTGGAAGCCATCGGTGTCCGCACCGCCTGCCATCTCCAGCTTTCCTCGTAATCTCCTGTTTACTCTGCCTTTGTTTTATGTAACTGCACTGTCTGTGCTGCGTTTTTTTTTTTGATATGGGCCATTTTTAAAGCCTTTATCGAATTTGTGCGAAAACAGTATTGCTGCTGCTGCTTTTTTTTTTTTTTTTTAATGTTTTGGTTTTTTGGTCACGAGGCATGTGGGATCTTAGCTCCCTGACCAGGGATCGAACCCACACCCCCTGCACTGGAAGGCGAAGTCGTAACCACTGGACAGCCAGGGAAGTCCCGGTGCTCCCTTCTTAAGTCGAGCCCTCTCCTTGTGCACTGGTTTCCATCCCCTCTTGCCTAAATAAAGTACCCCCAGAGAATTCTAGCCTGTCGCCAAGGTGGAGACCACTGGTCTCATAGATGTGAATCGATTTTACATTTTCTAGCTTCAGCTGTTCGTCCACTCTTCCACCTTCATTTACTATGAGGGCTTTCTCCATACATACTCTGTGTGTTCCCACTTCTGTGCCTGTGAACAGATACCTAGTCAAGGGGCCAGAGGGAGGCCCAGCGGGTGAACTCTCCTGGAAGCCTCCCCACAGCCCGTCCCTCCATCTGCTCCTGTTTGCGCTCAGGTTACTTCTGGCACTGACCACAGTCTGCCACGTGTCGTAGGTGATTGCTTCTTTGTTTATTAGCTCATGCCTTCCACAAATACTGTAGCACCTGGCCTGGTGCTCGGCTAGACACTAGGATTTATTACAATGCAGGCACGGAACTTGCCCTCCAGTAGCTTGGAGTCTAGGAGGAGGTAGGAGGAGTAGACTTGCAGGAAGACTATCCCGAGATAATTGTTCAAGCGGAGATTTGCCCAGGTGCTGTGGGGACGTGGGAGGGGGGATGCCTGGGGATTTCAGGGCAAGTTTCTGAGCCGTTGCAGTATTTGAGCTGAAAGCAGAAAGCTGATTTGGCGTTTGCCTGATGGTCCGCTTCATAGGGGATGGGTAAGGGAAGAGCTTCTTGGTAGAGAAAACATGAAGGGCAGAAAGGTGGGAGGGCCCGAAGTGTTTTCCCAGAGCAGGTAGTGACAGCGTTGCTGCAGTGCTCAGTGGGAGGGGGCGTTGTCGGGAGGTGGGCACGGGATCAGGTCCTGAGCTGCCGCGAGCTCTGGTTTGCTGTGCCTGAGGGATTTAAGTCTTATCCTGTACAGGGAGGGGCGCCACTGAGCAGTTTGGGCAGGGGGGTGACATGGTATGCTCTCCATTTAGGGAGATACTCGGGGTAATGAGGGGCTGGAGTAGAGCGGGGGTGAGACCAGAGGTGGCAGGTGAGTGGCACAGTGAAGGTGTGAAGCATGACTGAGGCTGCAGGTGAGTTGCAGTGAGCTGAGGTGCGAACCACTTAGAGACCTGAGGTTGAGGAGGGAAGGGAAGTAGAGGACAGAAGGGAGATTCAGCATCAGGACTTTAAAACATCTCTTCACGCTGTAAAGGACACCTGAAGAAGCTTGTATGCTGATGAGAAAGATCCACCAGAAAGACCTGAAGATACAGGAAACTGTAAATAAAGGGGAAGAGTGATGGAACACGCCCCCAAGGAGGCCGGAAGAGAAGGGATTCTGACTACAAGTAGCTGGTTTAGCCTTGGAGAAAAAGGGACAGAGTTGAGAGAAGGGGTCAGGAAAACAGGGCTGCAGTCAGATGGTTTTGTGGAGGAGCCAGAGACAGTGAGTTATCTTGGCAGCCTCAGCCTGCTCTGACCTGGGAGCCACCTGAGGGTGGCTGCATGGAGTTTGCGCTTGGCAGCTTCTTGGGTGGGATGGAGACGGCAGGTGCTTGGGTTGCCATGTGGGGTTTGGCCAGGTGATCAGGGTTGGGGGAGGGAACTGACCTCGCCCCTTCCCTAGGCTGTGAGTTCCAGGTGGCCGTGACCGTGTCCTACCGTCATCTTCCGTATTGACTAGCGTGCTGCCTTGCATGTAGTAGGCATGCAATACGGAGTTTCATTCTGCTTCATGAATATTTGCTTTTCCTATCAGGACAGTAATGATGACATTGAAGATGTCTCACTGTTTGATGCAGAAGAGGAGACAACTGGTAGATCAAAAAAATCCAAAATCAGGTACGACGATAAGTTACAAGACTCGGGTTAGTGTCTGGTGCTGTTCTGTCCATCGCCTGGTGCCAGCGACGGGCTTCGGGGCAGAGTGGTTGTGATGTGCTGGTGAATATTGTGTATTGCTGCTTTGCTCTTTAGTCTGAGATGAGGTGACATCTCACGTTTTCCCTGGGAATAATTGACTTATGGCATTTTACTCAATACTGAGTTTTCAAATCTGCAAATCCAATTTTTTGAACACTGGTGTTTTTAATTCTGACTTTTGTACCAAGAATGCACCATTTCTTTAGATAGTTTCTGTAGATATATTACATTTTGATTTATTATGCAAATTTCAGAATTGTGTCTTTTGTATCAACTAATGTGAGAATATCAAGCCAAATATCTTTCTATTCCAAACTTAGTTATTGCTAAAGAAATTCACTTGATGAAATCAAATTCTACCTGAACCTTGAGAACATCTCTAAGTGAGAGATGCCCGTCACAAAAGACCACGTATTATATGATTTTGTTTATGTGAAATGTCCAGAATAGGCAAATCTATAGGGACAAGAAGTACATTAGTGGTTGCCTAGGACTGGAGAGGGGTGGGATTGGGGTCAGTGCGGGGGTGACCGCCCATGGGTATAGGCTTTATGTTTGGGGTCATGAAAAAGTTCTAAAATTGATGGTGTGATAATTGCATAATTCTGTGAATATACCAAAAATCACTGAATTATACCCTTTAAATAGGGGAATTGTGTGGCGTGTGGATTATATCACAACGAAGCTGCTGTTAAAACAGCAACTATGCCTGGTGGTCACTTTGTCTTAACGCCTGAAGTGATTTCTGAGGGCCTAGAAATTCTTAGGGCATGATATTTAGACATGTGAAAATAGGAGTCAGTCCTAAGAGTGTAGTTTCCTAATTCCTCTAAGCTTGGTAAAGTTTCTTGTTATATATTTTGTGAAAGTATATAATCAATGAGTTGTTAAAGTCACGTTTACATAGTGTATTTTCTGTGACAGCAGGGCCTAGTCAAATAATGGGACTTATGAAAAAAGAGAGGTAGGCGGTTTGCTTCTTCCTCAAGTCATCTTTTATTTTGGCAAGACTCTGCATGGTTCTGCTTTGGCTGAAACATTTTCATCTACATCTGCAGTACCTGTTGTAAATGTAATTGCATATCTTTTATTATGTTTTGGTTTTCAGACACCCAGTGGCATCATTTTTCCATTTATTCTTTCGAGTCAGTGCAATTATAGTCTATCTTCTCTGTGAATTGTTCAGCAGCAGCTTTATTGCCTGTATGGTGACAATTATCTTGTTGTTGTCATGTGACTTTTGGGCAGTCAAGGTAGGTTTGTTTTTATTTTAAAATCGTATTTATATGATGAGATTGAATGACGTGTAAACAGTAAAAAAAAATGACACTTAACATTTCCGATTGGTGTTAATTTATCTTTTTGTTATCTTAGGCCTCACCTGTGTCAGAGTGCCAGTTGTGGCAGATCACGTGTAGGTTTACTGACTTGTCTGTGCTTTACGTTAACCTATGTCAGCTTTAAAGTTAAACAAATAAAAATGTGACCAGCAGCTACAGACTACACATATTGCTTCTAATCCTCACCACTGGTTTTGCTTCAGGGTCACCTCCGGCTATGCCGCGTATGATTTCTAGATAAGACCCCAGGGTAGTTTGTCCACCATTACAAGTACCGCCCATTACAAAGGCTCCTATTTGAGCTTGAGGGCAGTGTTTCTCAGCCAGGGCCAGTTTTGCCTTGCAGGGGGACGTTCGTTTGTCAGTATCGGAAGACATCTTTGGTTGTCACAACTGGGGGTGGGGGAAGTGTGCTATTGGTATCACACGGGTAGAGGCCAGGGATGCTGCTAAATATCTGAAGGTGCACACACAGGGCAGCCCCCCACATCAGGGAATCATCCGGCCCAAAATGTGGATACTGCTGAGGCTGAGGGATCCTGTTGTAGGGGATAGAAAAGAGTGTAAGAAATGGTTCAAACTCAGAGGCAGTGGTAGGTAGAGGGATGGATGGATGGAGAGATAGGTATATAGATAGAGGGGCATGTGATAAAGTAACTATGGTAAAATAGTGAATGTAGACACTAGGTGATAGGTATTCACTGTAAAACTTGACTTTTCTGTGTGTTTGGAAATTTTCATAATAAAATGGTAGGGGGAAAAATTGAAGGCAAAAAAAAAAAGGCAAAAGCTACTTTTGGAATTTGAGGTATGTATATTGATTCAAAAACCCGTAAGATGTTACAGGTCGGCTCATGTCCACCAACGCAGCCATTTTTAGATCTTTTGATTGTTACAGATATCAGAAGTGGTTGGCTTGGTGGTGGCCAGTTTCCGTAGGCCACAAAATGCTGAGAGTAAAGATTACAAAGGTCTGTTTCCTGTAGTCTTTTCTTTTGTACAGTCTTCTTTGCCTTGTATTTCTTTGAATTTCTTCTGTTGCTTTATGCTCTAAAGTGTTTACTGTATCCAGGTCACAGTTTTGTTTTGAGGAACATTTCTTTTTGTTGTTCATGTAATTTCTGCTTAGCCAAATAGAACACCACCTTCAGTCAGTCTTCCTGGTAATTTCCAAAAATTATATAATTAGATCCTTGTGGGTTTAGAGTTTTAAAAAATGTGGCCAGAGGGAGTTCCCTGGTGGCCTAGTGGTTAGGATTCCGGGCTTTCACTCCATAGCCTGGGTTCAGTCCCGGGTCAGGGAACTGAGATACTGGGATGCAAGCCGCAGCATGACCAAATTAAAAAAAAAAAAAAAAAAAAATGTGGCCAGAAAGTATATTTTCTGATAACATTTTTTTTTTAAAACAAGGGCTTAAAAAATACCCTTTCATCTGTGGCAGAATTACTTACAGATATGCAGACAATTGAGATATGAAATTAAGAAGTCAAGAATGGGGAAATTATTAAATGGACTTGGGGAAGGGGGTGTGCAGGGTTCTGAATGTAGTTAGAACAGCAGTGTGTCCTAGTTGTAAATCTCAAGGCAGTTGTCAAAAGAAGAGATAATTATTAAAAAAAAGAGATAAATAAGATAAAGTTATTTAAAAAATGAAAAGAACTTAAATGTTATAACCTATATGGGGCTTTTGTCTTATTCTTTATTTTGAAAAATATAGTAAAAAAAAGAATAAATAGTTGTTTCCAAATTTTTATGGTAACTATTAGTAAAATTTAAAACATTGTGTGTCTTCCACAACATTGGAGAAGACAGGAGCAACTAAAACATCAAGAGAAGGAGAGCAAAGCAAGCGTCCAGGAACCTGAAATATCATAGGGCAGAGTGCAAGGGGATGGGAGCAGTAGCACATTAGTTACAGCTGTAGATGTAATTTGATTAAACCCTCTTTTTAAAGATAAAAATTCTTAGATTTGGTCAAAAATCAAAGTCCAATACAAAAGATCTAACTATAATTGTAACATTAGAAAAAGTAAAAGAAGGCAAAGATAACATAAGACCAATTCAAACAAAAAGAAACTTGACGTTATATTATTATCAGACAAAGCAGAAATGAGAGTAAGACAGCATTCAGTGGAACAAGAAAGGTCAGTTGATGAGTCACAGTGAGGATCATTCACAGAAAGACATCACATCAAACTATAGTGAAAAACTACTAGAAACACTAGAGAAGATGGAGGAACACTGTTGTGATAGAAGTCTAACAAACCATTGTCTTTGCAGATCAGAGCAACCAAAAATACATAAGATTTGAAGGATCTGAATGAAATAACAAGGTCACTTTCATAGCAGTATTTGGAAATCTGTATGTAGAGGCATAATACCTTCTTGTTCAGTTCCTGTGGAACGTTTACAAAAGTTGACTAAATATCACTATGAAGAAAATCCAAAGAAATTGCCCAAAGCAGCTACATTTTCTAGTCCAGTACAACAGAACTGGAGACTAATTAAAAAAAAATGGTTGTCAAAATTGGGATTTTTAAAAAGAGCCATTCTGCTAAATATCTTGGCGCAAAAAGGAAATAAAAACTGTAAATATAGATTATTTATACCTTAATGATAATGAACATCTACATTCAAACTTTTGAAATGTGTCTAAAGCTGAATTCAGAGGAAAAACAATAGACAAAAGGCTTTTATTAGAGGTCTAGAAGTTTCAAAAACAAAAATAATAAGCTTGAGAGAAATTCGGAAAATAAACTAATAATGACAAAAACAAAGTAAAGAATTGGAAAGTGGGAAAATGGAGGAGTTTGAGACTATTCGAAGAGCTGTTATTTGAAAGTGCCACTACAATAGACTTCTGGCTGTTCTCGGTCTTCTTTGCCAGCTCTTCTCTTTTGCTTAGCCTTTGATTGGTAGCGTTTCTACAAAATGAAGTTTGGTCTCTAAGGCTCTCCTCTTCTTCTCTTCTGTATTCATTTCATTATGTTAGGAAAGCTATCAAAGCAATTTGTTACATTAGTAAGAGGGAAGGAGCTTGGTGCATTTCAAGTACTGAATGAAGGTCAGTGCCTATAACCATAGTCTTCGTTTGGGCTGCTGTACAGAATACCAGAGACTGGGTGGCTTACAAACAATAGGAATTTATTTTTCCAAGTCCTGGAGGCTGGAAATCCAAGGTCAGGGTGCCAGCATGGTCGGCCTCTGGTGAGGGCCCTCCTCCGGTTCCAGACTGCTGATGTCTCGTCGTATCCTCACATGACTGAGAGCAGAGAGAGGGTGAAAGCTGTCTCTCGACTCTTAGAGGACACTAATCCCATTCACGAAGGCTCCGCCCCCATGGCCTCATCTAATCCTAATCACCTCCCAGAGGCCCCCTCTTGATACCATCACTTGGTGATGGGGTGGCGGCAGAGTTTCAACCCATGAATTTGGGGGGGGACACAGTATTCAGTCCATAACCTTTTTTAGAGATACATAGTTATAAAGTATATGTAGCTGTGGTCAGGATATATAGGAAAAAGTAGGTCCCAGAAGCTAAAGAGCAAGGGGTTTAGAAACACATTAGGGAACTGGAGAAAGGACAAGAGTTCGCGAGGGAAAAGAAGGGTAATGGTTATGGGTGTGCTGACCCTGTCACCTCTGCCCCTGTGGGGCCTGCCATGGCATTTTATTTACTCTTTTGTCCAGGCCTGGTACGTAGTGGTCTTTAATTGGATATCATGGCGGGAAAGCTGATGATTTCTTGTTTGTGAACTGTTACACTAAGATACGATATTATGGTAGACCTGTAAATAATGTTTTTAAAATGTGTGTGCATATATTAATCTTTACCAGAATGTCACAGGTAGACTAATGGTTGGCCTGCGCTGGTGGAATCATATTGATGAAGATGGAAAAAGCCATTGGGTGTTTGAGTCCAGGAAGGTAAACTGCCTTTGTTTTGTTTTTTGTGGGTTTTTTTGAGCGTCATTCAAAAAATTATGTGTAGGGCTTCCCTGGTGGTGCAGTGGTTGAGAGTCCGCCTGCCGATGCAGGGGACATGGGTTCATACCCCGGTCCGGGAAGATCCCACGTGCCGCGGAGCGGCTGGGCCCGTTAGTCATGGCCGCTGATCCTGCGCGTCCGGAGCCTGTGCTCCGCAATGGGAGAGGATACAACAGCGAGAGGCCTGCGTACTGAAAAAAAAAAAAAATAATAATGTGTAGATACATTTGAGTATTTAAGGGTCAATTACCTAAACACTTCAGATGCATCTACACATAAGGGACCGCCCCGGGTCGCTTGGCATGGTATAGCACAGAACCAGATGACCTTCTAAACTTGCCTTGTGTTTCTCTTTAGTTCCGACTGGAAACAGGGTGTGTCCAGGAAAGAACCCTGAGAGGGCTTGGGCTCAGGGTTTATGCCGCGTGCTTAGCTGGCTCCCAGGGTCTGCTGCTGAAGGGTCTCTGTTTGGGGTCCCTGTGTGCCTTGCCTAGTGTAGCTCCCTCCAGTGGCTCCCTCTGTCCTTCCCCCCCGGGGTCCTCCTCCATTCGTACTCAGGAGGAAGAAAGAGGAAGTTTGCAGCTGGATAGAAAATCTGAGTTAAGCAGAGAGCAGTCTGTTCTTCAGGCTGTGCCTTCAGAAGCCCTAGGGGACCTTGCTCTGTTTTGGGTTAGCCTGCTCATCTGTAGTGGAAATCAGTTTGGGAGCCAGAGGACAAAACTCCTGGAGACAGCACCGATTAAATTGCTTGCCTCTGCTTGTTAGGGCCCTGACTAGGACTCCTCAGAAAGCAGCATTGTGCTCAGTGAGCCCATAGTCCTTTATATTATAAAATCTACCTTGGAAACCACTCGGCGCCCTTTTAAATTCCTGGGTGTTGCTGAGACATTCTGGTCATTGTCCGGAATCCCTTGACTGCATTTCTTCCTGTGGACCCTGATGGACCTTTTAGTCTCCAGGATGAACATAGCCTTGATTTCCTGAATCCTCACCTAAGAAGGCATCTTTCAAAGCTTGCTTATGAATAATCAGTATAAGTGCAAGAAGGATTGACTAGAAGCCTATCAGAGGCCACCCTTACTGTCTTGGGTGATGACAACTGTCCACTCTGCCCTGAAAATGAAACATTCTCGATTTAAAACAAAGTATGTTAAGACCAGTTCCAAAAATTACAGTAGTGGTAGATCTACTGTTTTGCTTGAGGGAGATTGTGGGGCGGGGGGTAGGAGTTCTAACTTGGGATTTGGGTTGTCTGTATTAATTTATTTGAATTTGACGGTAAGGGGTTTTTCATTAAAAATGTTAAACTTTTTGCTGATAAATACCACAGAACGTTGGTTATTAAATTCATGTTCTTTTGTAGGCCTCTCCTCAAGACAGTAAAACTGTTTCAGAGGCTGAATCAAGAATCTTCTGGTTAGGACTCATTGCCTGTCCGGTGCTGTGGGTGATATTTGCCTTTAGTGCCCTCTTCTCCTTCAGAGTGAAGTGGTTGGTGAGTATCAGTGTGGAGCTGTCAGTAGCCCGCTAAGGTGGCTGGTGGACAGTCATAATAAGCAGCACCTGTGTTAACATCAGGGACCCGT